>NC_140165.1:105384452-105479452 GCF_963971535.1 Notolepis coatsorum
CGATAAGAGATATAATTAGCATTTTTTTGATAAATTCTTATTTTCGGTAAATCTTATAAAACATTGGTAAAAATGTAAATATACACTTTGACTGCTGTTTTGATAGGGTTAAGGTCTTTACTCTTGGCTAAAAAAAAATATAATAATAATAACATCCAAGGGCCCACATGTGGGCCCTCATGAGGACGATTCGCGACGCGCCACTTTGCCGACCTCTAGCGGCTCGGGTGTGCATTTATTTTAATACAATATATATATATATATTTGTTGCCTTTTGATTGCCCTTTCAGGTGACAAAATCCATTCAGCGGTTCTCGAGTTACATGCCGGTATGTGAGGCGTGCGCCAAAGTACACATTACCACCCCCAACTCCCGGGGCTCTAGCTCCGTCAATCATTCGGCAATCTCGTTTTGGACAGGGTTGTAGCCAATGAGCCATGATATGATAATTGGGGATCTAATACGGTCTCTATTGATCGATTTAGATAAAGAAAAGCAGGGTCCCCTAATTGGGGGACCTTACAGCTTAACAGGTTAAGGCGAAGGGATGTGGGACTCTGTTTTGCATGAAGCCCTTGGTTTGTCAAGCAGTTAAGAGTTGGTGAATAGCCATATTCAAATATTATCCTTGGACCTTGTGATGACTGTTGGAGAGATAGTCAAAACACAGATCCAGATTGCAGGATTAGCACTGTTACTCTGTCTGGTCAGTTCAACAGGCTTCTGTTCGAGGTAGTACTGTGTCATACTGCCAGGGCTGGGTAAGCGGAAACTGGTAACTGTAGGAGAAGATTACTTTATTGTCAATGTACACAAGGCAATTGAAATTTGTCTTTAAAAAAAAAAAACTAGTTACACATAGACACAGTCCCCCACACATATGTATTTCATCAGAGAGGTCAGAGAGCAGGGTCACCTTCAGTCACCAGCTCACAGCTGGAATACACCCTCCTGTCAGTGGCGGGGATCGAACCAGCATGCCTTTCGGTTACTGGCTGGTCCCTTAACCTCTATGGCCATCCTGAGAAAAAGCATTCTGATGGTGAGATTAAGGAGTGAGAATTCAGGGGAATTCAACAATAAATCTTTATTTTGCCTATTGACACAGGTGGGGCGGGGGGGGCGGCAATAAGCACCACAGCCGTCTGTCAACCTGCTAAAAATGTGTGATCCAGGACAGGTGAGGGATGCACAGGACATCACACGTTACAGAGGACATTCCTCTAAAGGTTTCAACAATCTACAGTTGTTACAAGATAAAGGAGTATCACCATAGAAACCTTTCTACCCCCTCTGCTTTTTAAAGGAACACACCAGCATTATGGGAAATGTGCATGCCGTCTTCTCCATTTCCCATAATGTTGGCATGCCCCTTTAACCCTAAGAAAAAAATAACTATGACTGTGTTTACTGTGACTGGCGGTCAGCTACAGTATTGTCATATAGTATCAAATTCCTTTGAAAGTTCTTGCAGAATATTTATATTTAGTAAAATACTTCCATGAGATTAACGCTGACCACATTCTGTGGGGTGGCAAACACAGCAGCACCAATCCCATAGAAACCTCTGGCGAGACAGTAGCCCCGAAATCGCCTTTTTGCTTTTTTTCTTTACGATATTGAGATTTTGTTATATTTTGCTTCCTTAACATGTCTTATTTCAAACTAGTGGCAATAAAATATCGAAAACACACAATTAGTTGTTTATTTTACTTCATTTTGTCTGATTGTGTCCATAGACCACAATTACAATACAAAACTTTTGTTGTTTTCTCAAAAACTAGTTTTTATGCATTTTACTTACACACAAAGTCTTGGAACTCCATTTCCCTAGTACCTACACACACCAAACCTTCGACATTTCTTCCTATCCATATCCTGCTTCTAATTCCAGAAGGGTTTGTTGATATGTCATTCATAGCCGGGTTTATTGGAAAATGATATACCAAAACTAGGCAAAAATCGAGGGGGGTATACGGTCTCACCTGAGCCAGGTGTGTTTACAATGGTGCCCCTCATATTTGTGATTGACTGAGTGAATTTGTGAATCTTGTGAAAAAGTGGAGATATTTGACTAAATATATGTTTTCTGTCAGAACTTTCAAAGGGACTTGCCAAGACAAGAGCTGAGCACCAGTCGCAGCAATTAATTATGGAATACCAGCCATTGTAGGACTACCTGCGCCATAGCTTGCGGTGAGCAAAGAGCAGAATTCTTATCATATGTTGGCCTCTTCAGGCTACATGTATGTTTAAACAAATTGTACTGGGTTTCCACTCCCCGCTTACATCACCGACCTACTGTATATGGTCTATAGAGGAGAAGTGAAGTCTGATAGGTCTCTGGATGAAGTACAGGAGATATATAGTCTGTGCATCACGTCACAGTGACTGAACTCCACACAGCAAACACAGAGCTGACACATTCTGACAAACTCACCACAAGGGTAAGGCGACAATGTTTTATTGATTTCCATCGCAGTTCATTTTGATTGTCTCAAAAAGAAACTTCAACACCTTTGAGATGAATGGATGGATGAATGAATGATCTTCTGTAAAGCTCTTTACCATGGAATGACTGAGTGGCCTCAGTGGGAATCAAACCAGAACACTGGTGGAAAGTTACTGAAGTTACTTAACTTAGCTTAACCTTTTACTCAAGTACTGTTCTTAAGTACAATCTTGAGTTACTTATTTTAGATTCAATTACATTTGTATTATCACAGCACAAGTACAGTACAACTAAATTAAGTTGGCATCTGACCAGAGTGCAAAGTGTCAGTGCAATAGCAATATACAGTGTAATATGTGAAAATGTAGAATATACTGTATATAACGAAGCTACAGAGTTCATGTTTCAAGTTTGTTTATTATTTGTCACAATATAATACAGAATACTTTACGATGAAATACTTGTTTCTGTATGAGCCCCTGAGTGTGCTTCATACAGTAAAAAGAAAAGTAAGTAATTAAGAAGTAGGTAACAAAGTAAGTAAAGGAATGTTCAACATACATATATACAATATACAATACAGAGTAAAATGGGTAACAGTGAGGTGCAATGCAGAAATGAGGTACAAAACGTATGGTAAGGTGCAAATGAGGTATGAATGTAGTGAAAATATTTTTAATAGATAGATATAATTTAGTGTTAAAGTGTCTAAAGTGAGTAAAGTGGGTGTTAAGGTGAGTGTTTGTTTAACCCTTAAGCCTCCTCAGCAAGGATTTCGTGTATTTTGCCTTTTTGTGTGTGTGTGTGTGTGTGTGTGTACAACGGTGGCTGTGTTGATGATTATGTCATGAAATTGGGTCCGTTTGCTTAATTTCCTTTGAGAAGATTACATTTTGAAGACCTCTAAAAGAAAAGTTACCCATTTGACAGGAAAAAACATCCCTAGTGGTTTATTTCATGCCATTAGGGGTTGTACCCTAACACAAACGGGAATATAAGGGGTTACAATTCGGAAATCTTTGGAATCTTTGATATATATGTTGAGTTAGGTTCATAGTGGTATTCATAAAAAAAGAATTGGAACGAAATATTACAAATTAAGGTTTTTATGACCTTGAACGTGATGCAATCTTTTCATGCACTGATGTACCGACTCTGTCAGTTACCTAACACGGCAGAAGGGTTAAAGTGAGTGTGTACATGTGGATGTGTGTGCCGTGAGTGTAGATGATGGGTTGTTACATGGAGTCGTTGAGCATCCTGATGGCCTGGGGATAGAAGCTCCTTCCGAGTCTCTCTGTACTGGCCATGAGACTCCGGTAGCGCTTGCCTGACCGCAGCAGTTCAAAGAGGCAGTAAATATCTAAATAAAATATGATTTTAGAGTAAATATGTTAGTATCATTATACACTTGTACAAGTATGAATACACTATGGTAGTAATAAACTATTAGTAGTAGTTTAACTAATATGAGTAGGTATGGAATATATACAGATACAAGTATATAGTGTGTACAGTGTGGGTATATATACAGATATATTAAAACTGGACTTTGAAGAAGTCTTTTATTCATTGCACACATTGATAATGTCGTAATTTATTTTACATTCTTGTATTTCAGTGGTTGTTGGCAGCATTAGATCTTCAATCCACTGACCTCTAAAGGTTATGTTTAAGTGATGTGGACCAGGGCTCTGTCCTCTTGAAGTTGGCATACTTAAAATTTGAATGTACTGTACATCATCTTCATCTTTTGAATGAAAAGTGTACGCACTACCAGGAGAAGACATTGCATTTCGATATGTGTGTGGTGCTAAAGCAATGTCCAAACATGAGACAATTCAAACTAAATTATAAAGAAATAATTTTCACAAGGTACAGGGATGAGGACGGGATTTGACATTCATGGGTGTTTACATTTTTATTTTATTTCTTTCATGTTTTACATATATACTTTTTTTTGTTTTGCATATATATATATATTTGTTTTGTAAGGTTTTAAATTACTACATTCATTTGAGTAGTGGAAAGGGGGTAGGATTAAATAAGTGTATACTTCTTCCTACTCCTTTTCGAACATGTAAATTGAGTTATGTTTTTTATTTGAATTTTTTCATTTCATTGCTAGAGATCTTTGGGTCTCATTCCCGAACGGATTTACGACAAAATTTCCTCTTAGGCAGATTTCTGCCCATTTAAGACATATTAGCGCTAGTAGCGCGATTCCCCAAATTTTCCTGAGATCGGATTTGACCGTGGCTGAGAGCAGATTTAAGAGTGCTGACTAATTGCAAATTGTATTAACTTGACAGACTATGTTCTCATAGTGATTCCTTCATGTCAACGCTACAGGCCGCCTTGGAATTAATTACTTAATCATAATTAAAATAAATGACAATATTTGTACGATAAGAAATTACGCATTTGATGTCGGAAAAATAAATAATATGGATTAATCTGATCACAGGGCAGCTGGATTAACCATATCTGAACCAGCTATTTTGGAAAAAAAATGTATTACTTTAATTACTCAGATATTCAAACACAATTATGCAATTATTGTGAAATGATTGAAAATAATAATTATTTAATGCCTTCTGTGGAATTTGTATTTCTTATTTGTATCCGTTTTAATGATTAATTATACATTTGAAACGATGCAGGTCAACATGCAATATATCCCATTAATTGGTATACAATGGGACAGACCTTTGTTTGATATAGCTATAAACCTGCATTCCTTCGAATATATCATTAATCAATTAAACTTATATTGAAATACACTATATAGCCTATACACCAACACTGAAATGACAGTGGATAAATAAATAAATAAGAACTAAAGCTAATCGCGTGGAAATAGACTGCATTAATATTCCATAAGTCTTGTGTGCGCCAGTATAGCCTACGTGTCTAATGAATGAACAGTATATAGGCTTATATTATTCTAATTACTTGTTTCATTAGGACTTAGTAGATACTATATGCTCTGCCCTACCTATCTATCTAGGTCGTCCTCGGACGGGCCCTCCATCGGTGCTTCCAGTCATCCCGATCCTCCATGCATCTGGCTAGCTCGCCGGTGCTTTCTGTTCCCACATCTCTCCTGAGTACGTCCACGTAGGTTAATGTGGGACGTCCTCGTGATCGATGCCCGTGTGTTGGTTCCCACAGCACAAGTTTGCTGGTTGGCATCTCATGGTGTCTCTGGCAGTGACCTGCCAGCCTCATTCTCCTGACTGCCACTTTATCGCTCACCTTTAGCACCCCCCCATACAAGTTTGCATTAGTGACATGCTCATCCCTGTTGATGTTGAGCACCACACGCATCATTCTGGTGTAGCACCCATCCAAGGACTTCTGCAGGGTGGGCTTCAAGGTCCAGCATTCACTGCAATACAAAAGGACAGACTCAACTCAACCTACTACGTACAGTAAGTACAGTATACACATAAGGCCGCCAGAGTGGGGCATACCAGCGGACTGCATGGTGGACTGTACTACGTCTACGGGGCGGGCAGTGCAGTATATTTGCTGCTCTCCTAATAAAACAAGTCATGATTAGAATAATATAAGCCTATACTGCGTTCATTCATTATGCGTGTAGGCTATACAGTACTGCGTGTGCGTGCGTGTGTGTGTGTGTGTGTGTGCACCACGAGCTCTACTATATGATGACAATACAATTAATCTAATCTCATTTTGATCGGTTGCAAAGCGCTTCCTATCGGCAACCATCTTCACACAGCTGCATCGTCAGTTGCATTCTAATGAGCTGGACAGGTGTGTCTAACTATTGACTTTTTGCGATTTCATCTGCACACTTCCGTATTGGCTGCCTTATAAGGAGCTTCGGACGGGAACGCGCGTTCATGTTTCAGAGCGGTGAAATTCCTCATCGCGGCATCTCAGCTGAGACAAGTTTTGAGTCATTAACACTTTGAGTGCCACGCCTCCGGTGCCCCGGAACCCTGTTGCGTGCCACCACCCACTTCAATAATAATAATAATAATAACTTTATTTGTATAGCACTTTTCATACAGAGGTTGCAGTTCAAAGTGCTTCACAACAGTAAAAAATACAGGCATAAGCGAGCATAAAAAGATAGACAGGTAGAATCACAGTGTTTCACATTAGGATCTAGCATCCCAATAGGCTCTCCGCTTACAGTTTTCAGTAACACAAATAGTAAAAATAGTTTAAAATGATTCAGTTTAAAAATAGTAAAATAAAAATAAAATAAAATAAAATAAAAATTATAAAATAGAACGGACATAAAAAATACAGGCATGAGCGAGCATAGCAAGATATGGCAAGTGACAACAATGCATAAAGTTTACAGACAATCCATGCTGATTGATCTGCCATAAGCAAGTGAAAGTTTACAGACAATCCATGCTGATTGATCTGCCATAAGCAAGTGAAGATTACAGTCTGTTCTAACAAACCAAACTGCCATGTATTAAAGTTTACAGACAATCCATGCTGATTGATCTGCCATAAGCATAAGATTACAGTCTGTTCTAACAAACCAAACTGCCATGTATTAAAGTTTACAGACAATCCATGCTGATTGATCTGCCATAAGCTACAGCCAGGACACAGTTAACCTGGTTCTACAATGCTACAGCCAGGACACAGTTAACCTGGTTCTACTACAGCCAGGACACAGTTAACCTGGTTCTACAAACAGCCAGGACACAGTTAACCTGGTTCTACTACAATGCTACAGCCAGGACACAGTTAACCTGGTTCTACAAACAGCCAGGACACAGTTAACCTGGTTCTACTACAATGCTACTAACAGCCAGGACACAGTTAACCTGGTTCTACTACAGCCAGGACACAGTTAACCTGGTTCTACAATAGCCAGGACACAGTTAACCTGGTTCTACTACAGCCAGGACACAGTTAACCTGGTTCTACAATGCTACAGCCAGGACACAGTTAACCTGGTTCTACTAACAGCCAGGACACAGTTAACCTGGTTCTACTACAGCCAGGACACAGTTAACCTGGTTCTACTAACAGCATAGTGTTTCACATTAGGATCTAGCATCCTAATAGGCTCTCTATTCAGTAATTAAAAAGTGCACTAACCGACGGACATAAAAAAAAATAAAAAATAAAAAATACAGGCATGAGCGAGCATAGCAAATAATAAGAATAGTTTAAAATGATTCAGTTTAAAAATAGTCATCAGTGAGAAGTAAAAAGTGCAATAACCGACACATGAATTTGATAGGCAGTGTAAAAGAGTAGGCAGGGTAAGAATAAATACAAGTTGTGTCAGGATATCCCTGATGTTTCCTCTTGCCACTAGGTGGTAGCAGATATCTATCAGTGAAATGCCTGAGCAAAGAGATAGGTTTTAAGCTGTCTTTTAAAGATGTCTAGCGAGTTGGCTTCCCTTCACTTCAATGACAGAGCTCTCATATTTGTGAACGCATAAACTATATCTTAAATTATGGCTATGTGTCTAATATGGCTGTCGCTTATCAATGACTTGTTTGCAGTCAACATTGTCGAAACGGATTTTTTATTTATTTTTTAATCGGTTCATTTCCGTTTTATACCATTTAGATTTTTTTTTAACGTTTCAGGAAAAAAAAAAAGATTCTGTGATAAACGCCCTTTACTGGAATACACAAAACATGTTGTAATTTTTCGGCCTATTTATGAATTGTTTTCAAATAAACGCTCGATTATCGATAGTATATGTGTACTTATGCACGCTATAGAAGCTGGCTGAAAAATCTATTATCTTATTTCCTGATCGCACACACACACACACAGGGCCCACGTTGATATATAGGTGAAAAAAGCTCTGATTATCCCAAGACTGGTAAAATAGATTCCTTACCTCAGATCAGATGTTCTCCAAAAAGATTATTCCAATTCCTGATCGCCATTCCAAATATCGATTGTGTTTATTGATCCAACGCTGGGTACTGGAAACACACATTCTCCGCTGTTCTGGTGGTGGGCGATTACTTGGATCGTCTCCGGTTACTTGTCTGACAAGTAAAATGTGGAAGCAGGACTTCTTTTTTTCCATGCGTTTCATTCAATCCAATGGGGTGCAGTACCATCCGGAGAGGCGATAGGGGGCGGTATTTTTCCTGTTCGAGTTCAGACAGATCCCCACTGGTAACGTGAGGCTAGATTGATGAAAAATGTATGGAAATCGATAATAAAAAAAATAACGATTAAAAACGAGATCTCTCGTCGGCTGGCACTCAAAGTGTTAAGACATGTTCCCAGCGCGTTGAGGACTCAGAGTGAACTTGTCATTGATTCTGTCTCAGTCGGTTCCAAGATAAGTCTTCCAAGAGAACTCTTTGGAAAATATTGGGGAATATAATAGGTATTATGTTTCATCATGAATGCATCAAAGGGGTGTTGTCATCAACAGACGTTGATCAACTGGATCGATATGAAATCGTAGGATCAAGGTGGAATTGACGTCAGATAGTCCTTACCTTTGATCGGGGGTATTCCAAAAAGAATATTCCAATTGTCTGATCGCGATTTCCAGTATTGGTGTCCATCGGGTCCCCAACATAATCCGGCACAACACATGCATCGACGGGCCATGGACGCGTTCCAATGTGATCGGGTGAACCGCTAGGCTTGCCTGGACCAAAATTCTCCACCCGGAGGGGTTTAGATGTGACAGTTAGATGTGACAGTTTCATAGGGTGGGTGATACTGCCACCTAGCAGGATCTGACCGATACTGCACTCTCAGGGTCCCAGTATGCCTTTTAACGGTAACATAGAGGTCTGTGACACTGAATAGAATATTAAAATCGGAGGAAAAAAAACGGACCAAATAACGTATATATATACGTGATTGGCGTTCAGCGCATGGCGAGCAAACACGTATACGTGGATGGCGCAGATTGAGTTAAGAGAAAAATAAGAAAAGCCACCGCCGCCTTCATCAACCCGTTCTTAACGTCCAAATCTGTTCTTACACAGGTCTGTTGAATGATGAATCCCACTCATTCTTAAACTGAAATGCGCATTTGTGCTCAATTAATTTGCATACAGACACGCCCCACCTGCTCCTTATAAGGTGAATTAGGCGTGTGCAAAACATGAGTCTGCATGTGCTGATCCCTGTATTTAACAGGTATCGCTGGAGCGCTTTGCAACGGATCAAAATGAGATCAGATTCAAATGTATTGTCATCATACAGCACCTAGAGCTATATAGTGGAATAGACTGTATTCATGGTACACCTCTCTCTCTCTTATTATTATTATTGAAATATTCTGGGGTTTTTAAGTCGTATTTGGGGGCAATTGACCAATGCTAGGCTTTTTATTTTATTTTTCTCATCTGGGTAAGAGTTTCAGGGGAAGAGTGCTCTCGACCACTCTTAGAATTTGGTCTTGCCTAAGAGAAAAGCAAAAATAAAAAAACATTGCTGAATCCCAGGTAAGAACAAAATAAGAAAGAATGCTAGTTAAGAACAAAATCTGGAAATCTGTTCTTATATCGCTTTGTGAATGAGGCCCATTATAATGTCCCCATATTTCACATAAATATAAATGTTTGTGTGCGTGTCAATGTGGTTGCACATTTACTTTCTAATACACATCCAAATCTATCAAGTTCTACAAATGACCAAAAGTTGATTACATTATGTACATTACTTACCAATTAAAATTAATATAATACACCACAGTATTTTTGGAATTATTTGTTTGTTTTGTCATTTTAGCGTCATTAATCCTCACACTAGGATAACTTCATTCCTTTACCCTAGATGGCCAAATACATCACAGAAATCGCTGCTTCCCACTCTGAAGCTGAGGAGAAACAACTCAAATCCAAAGGCTTCGACAAGATCTATGTGGATCTCAACAAAGGCATATTATTAGGAAAGCACGTCTACCTTTGGTACAAAAGAGGTTCCGCAGCGCCGGTCACCAGGGTGCAAGTGTCCTTCAACGACCAAACCAGCGCCGGCTTGAAGAGCGTGGGGTACACGAAGCTAGCGGACGACCTCAACGCCAGGGCCGGAGGGGATTACCTCTACCTGTGGTTCTACAGAGGTTCGACTGAGTACGACACGCCCATCGTGGACCTCATGGTCACTCTGGAGGCTGCAGAAGAAGCCAATTTGTACCAACACGGCTGGGAGAGAGTGGGCTGCGATCTGAACCGCAAGGCTGGAGGGAACTACATCTACGCCTGGGTGAAGAGAGAGAAACCCACGTACATCTGTGACGTCCTCGTCACAGACAAATTCACTATGGACGCCGAACACTTCAAGGCGGGCTACGTCCGTGTGGATGAGGACCTCAACCGCGGTACGGGAGGGGCATGGATCTTCCTCTGGTACCGTCAGACCACCGACAGCAAGAAGGCTCTCGGCTCTCTGGGAATTTCCATGGACAAGAATGGGTATCAAAGCTTAAAGAAACAAGGCTACCAGGTCCTGGATGTCAACCTCAACAAGGATGCCAGGATGACTAAGGTGTTTCTGTGGTACAAGAAGGATTCGGCTCACAAGCCGATCCAGGCCCTCAGCGTGCTCGTTGACAAGGACGCGGTGGAGCTGTACAAAAAGGCCGGGGTGGAAGTCATCAAAGAAAACCTCAATATGGGCAACTTGATTGTCCAAGAACACCTGGCTTACTATCACTGAGGGACAGAGATTGTCTTTCATTTGGTAGAAATGTACACTCTTAAAGATGCTATAGATAACATTTTAACAGAAATTATAATAATAAAAAAATAATGAATTTATAATTAAACATTTTTTGTTGTTTACATGTTGCATGTAGCCCCTCCCTACTTTCCATTTCCCCACATGGAATGCAACTGGTTGGATAATGCTGGGCTCTAGTGCGACATCTAGTGGCTGAAAGTTATCTATAGCACCTTTAACTCTTGATTGATGTGGCAGGCAGAATTGGAGGCAATGCTTTTATAATTTGGGTATTTGGTGGCAGTTTACCTTAGAATTATCGCTATATTAAATGGTATGTAATATATTGTCGCTGTCTGGTGAAAACTTTGTGTCTCCCGATTGTGGTCATTTTCAGTGTTTACTTTGAATGGCTGAAACTGCCGAGACGCAGGGGTGTAAAGAGTACCCAGAAATTATACTTAAGTGAAAGTATGGGTACCGTCTCAAAATCGTATTCAAGTAAAAGTCAGAGTATCTGACTAAAAACACACTTGAGTAAAAGTCTAAAAGTTTCTACTTTTAAATGTACTAGTACTGAAAAGTAAAAGTAAAAACGTTTTTTCTGACCGTCTATTATTCTGATAGTAGGTGTTTAGATAGATCCCCGCATTCTAGTCATGCACAAGGACCAATCAGCATGGGTATGGGGCGGGCGGGTTCATTTTCCATTGATGGGGATTTGATTGGCTGTTTTTAAATAAAGTGCGGCCGCAGGATTAATAACATTAACGTTAGTTCAGCCAGAGAAACAAATATACTCATTAAAAAGGTTGGACCTGCGATATTTGTACTTTGTAGGTCTGTATTTTAAATGTAAGGAGAATATATTTTTTTCTCTCTGAAATGTAATTGAGTAAAAGTACAAGTATACAAACCTAATAATACTTGAGTAAAGTACAAATCCCCAAAAACAGTAGGCCTACATAAGTAATGTAACAAAGTACAATTGCTGAAGTACTTTACCCCCCTGACGAGACGTCATGTTCCGTTTTTATAGGGGTCCACACGATGCAACACACGCATCACTGTTCTTCTGTGGTGGCAGGCAAACCATACCACTGCCCTCAGTGTATTGCATTGAATGAGCGTGGAACGTGCATGGAGAAACTGGTCCTTTATCTTGTAAGCTATACTACATACCGGTAGAGGCAAACTTGTGGAGAGTAAAAAAAAAAGTCACAAAACCACTCAGAAATCATTCACTTTAAGTTCCCTAATTTGCCGTAAATTCTGCGTACCCTAAAGGGAGGATTTGCATTATCCTACCGTAATGTGTTAAAGAAGTATAAATAGAGGGGGGGGGGGGGGTAATACTGTATACAATGGAAGTAAATTAATGCAATGAAAATGGACAATAAAGTCACTTCAAAACGAAAGTGTTTTTATGACCATCCACAGGGAAGAAAGTGAGTCAATATTTGTATTGTTATTACTTGCATTGTTTTAGCCTTCTTCTTTGGTGTAACATCAGAGGTCCAACTCTGTATCTTGTAGCCATGCCCTTATCTCTGGTCCCACGTCAAAGAGGCTGGCTTCCGAGGGTGGTCTGTATAGGGGGCAAATGGTCAGGATATGCTCGACAGTCTGCTCAGGGTCTCCACACTCGCATGCAGCGCTGTCTACCAGGCCCCACTTTAATGATGCTTTGAAGCAACCGACCCCCAGTTCTTAAACGGTTCAGCAGAGTCCATTGCCGGCGTGGACGATAGTCTCCTGTGGCGCCATCTCCCGGATCCCAGATGTAGTGGTGGATGCCCACTACTCTCTTCCAGGCTGCCGCCAGCCATCCATTTCTGGATAGGTCCTCAGTGGTGGAACAGAGCATCTCTTGTGCCACCTTGTTGTAGGGGTGGTGGGACATGAGTCTGCTCAGAGGTGCTGCTGTCGTTGTGTAGGGTGTGCCAGTCATGCATCACTGCTTTCCTTGCTAGGGCGAGAGTGGCAGCCTCTCATCGTAGGCCAGCTGGTGCGATTCCTGCAAGGACTGGCAGCAGGAAGACGGGGGTAGGCTTCAGGCATCCAGTGATGATCCGGAGGGCGTTGATAGAAGCCGCATCAACCTTTTTCACGTGTGGGCTTCTGCTCCAGAATGTTTTAGCCTTATTCTCTGCATTGTTTTATGCTCATTTTATGTCTATTTACTGCTGTGAAGCACTTTGAGCTGCAATTATTCTATGAAAGGTGCTAATAAAGTTTATTGTCATTATTATTATTTAGGATGAGAAAAGTGACTAGTTTGCAGGTATGATAGTCCCAAGGCCCTAGAACTTGTGAAACCCCAGAACCCTTTGAAGGGTCAGACTTGTTTTTCTTCATCCCTGAGAAGTTGCCTTTCTGGAGATACAAGGTTACAGCATTTTTTTTATATTCTCCACAACATATGACAAGACATACAATAATAAATTATGTTAAAAGATTTAGCGATAAACAGACCCCTCTATAACACGCCCACCCAAGGACCGCTCTATAATACGCCCACCCAAGGACCGCTCTATAACACACCCCACCCAAGGACCGCTCTATAACACCCCCACCCAAGGACCGCTCTATAACACACCCCACCCAAGGACCGCTCTATAACCCCCCCACCCAAGGACCCCTCTATAACACACCCCACCCAAGGACCGCTCTATAACCCCCCCACCCAAGGACCCCTCTATAACACACCCCACCCAAGGACCGCTCTATAACACCCCCACCCAAGGACCGCTCTATAATACGCCCACCCAAGGACCGCTCTATAACACACCCCACCCAAGGTCAACACCCCCACCCAAGGACCCCTCTATAACACACCCCACCCAAGGACCACTCTATAACACCCCCACCCAAGGACCCCTCTATAACACACCCCACCCAAGGACCGCTCTATAACACCCCCACCCAAGGACCGCTCTATAACACCCCCCACCCAAGGACCGCTCTATAACACCCCCCACCCAAGGACCGCTCTATAACACCCCCACCCAAGGACCGCTCTATAACACCCCCCACCCAAGGACCGCTCTATAACACCCCCCACCCAAGGACCGCTCTATAACACCCCCACCCAAGGACCGCTCTATAACACCCCCACCCAAGGACCCCTCTATAACACCCCCACCCAAGGACCGCTCTATAACACCCCCCACCCAAGGACCGCTCTATAACACCCCCCACCCAAGGACCCCTCTATAATACGCCCACCCAAGGACCGCTCTATAACACCCCCCACCCAAGGACCTCTCTATAACACCCCCCACCCAGGACATCTCTATAACACCCCCACCCAGGACATCTCTATAACACCCCCACCCAGGACATCTCTATAACACCCCCCACCCAAGGACCGCTCTATAACACCCCCACCAAGGACATCTCTATAACACCCCCACCCAAGGACCGCTCTATAACACCCCCCACCCAAGGACCGCTCTATAACACCCCCACCAAGGACATCTCTATAACACCCCCACCCAAGGACCGCTCTATAACACCCCCCACCCAAGGACCGCTCTATAACACCCCCACCAAGGACATCTCTATAACACCCCCACCCAAGGACCGCTCTATAACACCCCCACCCAAGGACCGCTCTATAACACCCCCACCCAGGACATCTCTATAACACCCCCACCCAAGGACATCTCTATAACACCCCCACCCAAGGACCTCTCTATAACACTCCCACCCAGGACATCTCTATAACACCCCCACCCAAGGACATCTCTATAACACCCCCACCCAGGACATCTCTATAACACCCCCACCCAGGACATCTCTATAACACCCCCACCCAAGGACCGCTCTATAACACCCCCCACCCAAGGACCCCTCTATAACACCCCCCACCCAAGGACCCCTCTATAACACCCCCACCCAAGGACCGCTCTATAACACCCCCACCCAAGGACCCCTCTATAACACCCCCACCCAAGGACCGCTCTATAACACCCCCACCCCAGGACATCTCTATAACACCCCCACCCCAGGACCGCTCTATAACACCCCCACCCAGGACATCTCTATAACACCCCCACCCCAGGACCGCTCTATAACACCCCCACCCAGGACATCTCTATAACACCCCCACCCAAGGACCGCTCTATAACACCCCCACCCAAGGACCGCTCTATAACACCCCCACCCAGGACATCTCTATAACACCCCCCACCCCAGGACTCTCTATAACACCCCCCACCCAAGGACCCCTCTATGCAACGCCCCCACCCAAGGACCTCGCTATAACACCCCCACCCAAGGACACCTCTATAAGACCCCCCCCCCCACCCAGGACCCCTCAGGTGATACAATTACGAGACATATGCTGTAAACAATCACATCAGATTCTAATAAAATATTTTACTAGGGGATACATTTATAATAATGTCTAAACTTTAAATTGTTGTTTTTCCATTGGCGATTGTATTGAATGAGAATGATCTTCTATGATGATTTATTCTGTAGATTTTCTTAACTGCTACTTTCCAATAAAGACATTTGCATCAGTTTCTTTGTGGTAATCTATGTGGTTGTGTGTAGATTAAATTAGATTATCCCAAATGTGCCTATTATATTTTGGTTATTATTTAGTTGCAGTGCCATGTTTAGTCACTAAGTGGCATGCCATTGTTTGTACCTGATGTAGCAATAGGTTTCATTTCATTTAACTTGAGCCAGTGACTCACTTCACTTCCTGTCTACCTGCCGTCCGACAGCAGCGGTAACTTCTAGTTCTCCAGTAATGATATGGCTTGTGTCTGTAAAACTATTTGTTGATATATGTACATTGAATAAATGCTGTATGACCAGGCATCGTATGGTCATAGGTCTAACTTTATGTTTTTAATAATAAATGGGTGTGGAGTAAATCCCAACAGCGACAACGTCTGATTAGCTACTTGCTAAACTATCCTGGTGGGGTTACTTTCATGCTGACAAGTTGATGTTACACTACCCCACAGAAAACACAGGGTCCAAACTTTATTTTAGAATAAACTAAATATGTTGTCACGACTCGCATAGCAAATTCTAAAGTACACTGCAGGGTTAAGTTGACAGACATTAAAACATGTTTTAAATTCTAAACACTAAACACTTTCCTGAAACATTTATAAACGTGCCAAAGTTTAGCCTTGCAGAGAGTGCAGTGCATACGGTATTGTGCATGTGCAATGTCCACAAGACTAGTTTAAAGGTTGTACCGTGATACAGATCAGGAGTCCATGCCCTTTGACCTTTACTACAGTTCACACACCTACTGAAGTGGTGATGCCAAAGAGAATAGGAAGTGGGTCAAATATAAACATGTGAAACTTGGGAATGTTGGTAGTTTATTGCCCAAAGTGCACAACTGTAAGTCCTTGTCCAGGATATGCAAACTCTTGAATGTTTATTAACCGTTTGATCATATTTTATTGGTCTGACATTTGACTGGTCAAAAGAGCCAGGCACAGCACAGATGAACCTGAATGCTCTCCCCGACACGAAGAATACCAAGTTGACCAAGTAGTCTCTGTAATAGCCTAATATCACATAGCCACAAAGGACAGGCAAATTTTGATGTCCATTAGCAGTCTATGGACCTTTGTGCCAGGGCATCCAAACAGCCCAAAACATCTTTAATTAATGTTTTTCTAACGTTGGTTGTTTCAACGTTGTTTGAATTGTTTAGTGAGACAAGATGAGGATTTCAAAAGAATACAACTGCTTTAAAAAAATTTAAAAGAAGTAAAACACACTCCCAACTAAAAATGATCATCATTCATTAATACAGCGCTTACCAAACTGTACAATAATATATAAAAAAATTTGTAAATATTCTTAAATCTTCATGTGATATAATGACAATATACATTTGTTGCATGATTACCAGCAATGACTGGTATAAAATACATGTGAAAGCTTTATAAAAGCCATGATATATGAGAAATACCTTCAAGCAATGTAGATGGCAGCACTCCTCCAGATAGAATAATTAATTTGTTTGAATTCAAAATTCAGAGCATGAGCTGCTCACCAGACAATAAATGAGAAACTGAATTCATAGGCTTGTAAAATGTTTGTCTGGGCTCGTCAAATTTAACTTTGTATTATAGTAGCGCAATCAGTCCTGAGACAGAAATGTACCATGATCATTGTAAAAAATCATCTACTTCATATTTTTCAATTAATCAACAGAGTTTTACATTATTGAGACATTAGGGGGCAGGAGAGACACAAATGTATTTAGAATAATATTTTTTTTACCAGCCAATGAACTCACAGTAGTATAATCAAATCAAATAATTAGAAGCACCTACTGCAGGGATTAAAGCAAAAAGAAATCTTTTTTTTTCAGGCCAAGTCATATTCTTATTTTAACCTCCACTATATATAGCATTTTAAGTGAACTAAATCATTTTGAACATCTTTTCTATTGCCAGTTTGCTTTTACGTAATGCTGTTTTCAATTAATTAAATTAAACTGATTGCAAGGGTTGACTGACTTTGTCATACAAATAAACAAATCTACATACTGTAACTTTTCAGTGCACATTTTTATTTACATTTTGACAACTGAACAAGCTTATGACTTGAATAAACAATAAACAAATCTACATACTGTAACTTTTCAGTGCACGTTTGTATTAACTGAAGTTGAACAAGCGTATGACTTGAACAACTAACTAAACAACTAACTAAACAAGGGAAACCGCTTTCTGAATACATAATGCGATTTTACAAAAAAAAAAAAAAAGCAGGTGTAGTGGCTCTGACTCCAGGAGTGGAGGAGGCATAATGCAGGATATGTGTTTTCTGACATGCGTTTTCAGTATAGTTCAAATTCAGTATTGTATATACCGTAGATCAAATTACGTATTGTGTATAGTTCAAATTATGTGTAGTTCAAATTATGTAATGTGTATAGTTCAAATTATGTATTAGTGTATAGTTCAAATTATGTATTGTCTATAGTTCAAATTATGTATTGTGTATAGTTCAAATTATGTATAGTTCAAATTATGTATTGTCTATAGTTGAAATTATGTATGGTGTATAGTTGAAATTATGTATTGTCTATAGTTGAAATTATGTATTGTGTATAGTTGAAATTATGTATCGTGTATAGTTGAAATTATGTATTGTGTATAGGGCAAATACAGTAAAACAATAGCATTTTAAAACTGTCCCGTAACATTTAGGACAATAGGAGCACTCGTGTTTTCTGACATGCGTTTCTACTACTGGATCTACTGCCTGTTCATGGTCTATGTATGCTGAAGGTCGGTCAGACCAAGTTTAAAAGAATAAAAGTGATTAAATCTATTACTTTTGTCCTGTAACATTTATATGTTTAAAGAGAATGTAGCGTATATCAGCCTATGATTTATGGTAAAGTCGATTCCCGCGGGGGTGCGTCATCTCCGTCAAAACATCTCCCGACTGAACTTTTTTGTTTTAACCTCCACTGTATATTTATATTTAATAGCGTTAGCTAAAAGAAAAAGAAAGACAACCCGTATCAGGGTCTGACAGCACAATTACATTTTCATATAACAGGCTGACTGACTCCGGTAGAGCCGTTGCGCCGCCGCTAACCCTTCAATAAGCTTTGTGATCCGGGCATAAATGTGTCCATAAATCCATTTATTTAGATCGAACACTGTCTGAATGTATCTTGCGATTATTATACATTTCCAACGACGAACTATTAGCGCAATCCGGTCTTTCAAGTCGCTGCGTGCGTTCTGCCATTATTGCTCGCCAATGACTCTGCTTGGTGCGGCCGCAGTAGAACATTTGTTCCCCTTTTTCATGATATTTGACGCCTCTGATTGGCTCAATTTAGTTTCAATCTGTATGCATCTACAAATCATATTATACCAGGTAGCCAATTGAAAAAAAATCCGTCACGACTCCGAATCAAATTGACGGAAATCAGTCTCAAGACGGAGTGCTTTAATGCCTGCTACTGGAAACTACCCGATCTACAACTTCTACTAACTTTGAGATTAAAATTCATTCAAATGTAGGAAAGTAAACAATACTCAACCCACTGTTTAAAAACATTTCTCATCTGAAAAGGTAAAATGGCTCATATTATTATTATAGCAATAGAGTGGCGAAGTCTGATTCTATCTTGTAGGCTGTGAAGTTGGCATTCTCCCCATTTGGGGTGCAGTTCTAAATCACAATGGAAAAGCCGTAAAGAAGTGCTATAGATGACATTGAATGTAATGTGTACATGGTTGAGTCTACATACTGTAGTCCTCATTTCAATTCGGATCTTATTGCATGTAATTTGAACGTGGTTGAGTGTCTACATGGTCCTAGCAGCTTTAAGTGTGCAGTATTCACCTAATTTTTTTTTTAACTCAAAACCACAAACGACCTGTGTCAAACCAATTTACTAAATTCCATGAAATGGTATTCCTCGTTGAATAAAAAAGATTTCCCCACACAGAGAAAAATTATTACAAAAATGACTACTACATAATTATATAGATAAATTCATCTTTTGATCATTTGATTCATCATAAAGATTATGCTATTTTATTTAGATATATATTAGAACATAGAACATTCCAGCTCAAATATAATTCAGCAAATTTTTTTTTTTATTTAAAAAAAGATTCTTTACAGATGGTAAGTAAGGTGTGCGACTTCATATATATATATATATATATATATATATCAGATATATCAGATATATCAGATATATCAGCTGATATATCGATACCAAAATATTTTACTCTCAAATAGCGGAATCGTCCCTAAAAATCCAGTATCGGTCAGGCTCTAATACGAACCGAAAGCTAACACGATTGAAGTGGAGTACTGCATGGAACTACATCTCTTTCATTCCGTTTGAACTAGTCGATTCTTCCAGCACCTTAACAAAAGATCAGAGCCTGATGAGCAGTCGTGGTCATTCTTTATCCGTCTTCCCCTCTAAAGGCCACAAGGGTTTGCTTGGCAAGCCCTCTGGGTGTCAGTGCCATCACTTCCACAAACGATAAAACCCAAGGGCGATGGCCAGGCAGGCGAAAACGGATGCTAGGGGAGAGGGAAAGAAAAGAGAGGGAGGCATAAAGAAAAGACTGACTTCCATGGGTCTGATGTTTCAGGATAGACTACCTGCCTTCCATGAGTCTGACGTGTCAGGATAGACTACCTGCCTTCCATGGGTCTGATGTTTCAGGATAGACTACCTGCCTTCCATGAGTCTGACGTGTCAGGATAGACTACCTGCCTTCCATGAGTCTGACGTGTCAGGATAGACTACCTGCCTTCCATGAGTCTGACGTGTCAGGATAGAATAACTGCCTTCCATGAGTCTGACGTGTCAGGATAGACTACCTGCCTTCCATGAGTCTGACGTGTCAGGATAGACTACCTGCCTTCCATGAGTCTGACGTGTCAGGATAGACTACCTGCCTTCCATGAGTCTGACGTGTCAGGATAGAATAACTGCCTTCCATGAGTCTGACGTGTCAGGATAGACTACCTGCCTTCCATGAGTCTGATGCGTCAGGATAGACTATCTGCCTTCCATGAGTCTGATGTGTCAGGATAGACTATCTGCCTTCCATGAGTCTCCTGTGTCAGGAGAGTACTGTACCTGCGAGGTAGTGAACGGTCTGACATGGTAGGAGAGTACTGTACCTGCGAGGTAGTGAACGGTCTGCCATGTCAGGAGAGTACTGTACCTGCGAGGTAGTGAACGGTCTGCCATGTCAGGAGAGTACTGTACCTGCGAGGTAGTGAACGGTCTGACATGGTAGGAGAGTACTGTACCTGCGAGGTAGTGAACGGTCTGACATGTCAGGAGAGTACTGTACCTGCGAGGTAGTGAACGGTCTGACATGGTAGGAGAGTACTGTACCTGCGAGGTAGTGAACGGTCTGACATGTCAGGAGAGTACTGTACCTGCGAGGTAGTGAACGGTCTGACATGGTAGGAGAGTACTGTACCTGCGAGGTAGTGAACGGTCTGACATGTCAGGAGAGTACTGTACCTGCGAGGTAGCGAATGGTCTCCAGCTTGAGGGACTCCAGAATCGTCTTCAGGGAGGCCACCTGCAGGTCAATCTTCTTATTGGTCTCCATGGAGTCGTGCTCATTGTCTGCTTTCTGAAAGACCATTTTGTCACCGATAGTGAGCAAAATTGTTTTTATACTTTTCAGTAAAAGTAATGAATTGGTATTGGCAGTGATAAAGTGTCCAAAAAGAATAAAGTGTATACTTAAGGGACAATCAACAAGAAGGTGAACGTCAAACGGTCTTATGGCACGGTGCGGAGGCGAAGAACCATTTAACACACACTTACAAATTGATTATTGCTCTTATACCAGGGGTGGAACGGTACGCATTCGAACCGTACATCGGTACGACCTCCACGGTTCGGGGCATGTGTCTATTGTTCGGTTCAGGGGGTGCTTCATTTGGCACAGAGGCGGGAGAGGTGAAGTGCCGGCTGCAGCAGAAAGCATGTCTTGTTCTGCTGTGTGGGAGCACTACGGTTTTAGTATTACATATGATGACGACGGTAAGAAAGTAGTTGATAAAACTGTGACTGTGTGCAGGCATTGTGCAGCACGTGTTGCTTATGCTAGCGGCAACACTTCCAATATGTTGTCACCGATATCACCCTAGTGTGTCCATCGACAGCGCAAGGAAGAGAGAGTCGGGTAAGAAAGAACAACAACAACTCCTCCCTGCAGCATTTAAACAGTCACTCAGGTCAGACAGGGGAAAAGCCATAACGAAGGCACTGTTTTTTTTTTTATAGCTTGTTACGTGTGGGGGTTTGTCTGTACCCTGATCAGGTGTTCCCAGTGTGTGATGTGTTATGGTCTTGTAGTCCTTATCGTTTTTCTCCCAGGTGTATCCATTTGTAATCAACCCAGGTGTGTCTTGTCTCGTCATCCCCTCGTGTATAACTGTCCTGGTCTTCCCTGTGTGAGCTGCTGATCCTGTCTGTACAGTTCTGTGTTTTGTTTGTCATTATTTTATGTTACTTTCTGATTACACAAAAACCATGGTAACTATTAATTAAATATCTTTTGTTGGTTACTTTGGCTACCATCTCCTTATTATGTTACATTGACAAGACAACGAGCCTTCCTTCAGTCAATGGCAACGTAATATAGCTAAAGATATGCAGCCTTAACACATTCCCTGCCACGCTTCTATCCATCAATGTATGATCACTGCCACCAGTCTAAGCCTATGGAGATGTTTACCTTCTTTGCAGGGCTATAACTTTTTAAATTGTATTGCTAAATTGACATTACTATGGCCCAATCAACATCGATTATCTATCGTTCAGGATGTAAGAACGTTATACTTTTTCATTCAAACATTCATACGAAAATACAGTCTAGAATATAAATATGTTTTTATCGTTTTCTGCAGTAATTCCTAGAACGCTAGTTATAGGCCTAAACGCATAATATAGTTTATGGATTGCAGTTTATTCGTGATACAGGCTATATTAAAAAATCCAACTGAATACGATCCTAAACGTTATGACTCATCATGCGCGGATGAACGGGGGGGGGGGGGGTAGTTTATAAGTCCGTGATCGTCAGTAAATGCTTTATGTAGTATGGGTTGATTTATTGATCAGTTGGTTTGTAAACAAAGAAATGTACAATCGCCTTAAATGACGTCAGCGTCCTCTTACCGTTGGCAGATGAGACTGGAGCAAAAAGATCCCACTTATTTGACGCGATCGACTCGATCCATTTCCGGTTTGTATAATAATAATAATAAACGCCCAAATCATCTCGATTATTGAGTTATGGCAGCGATCCATATACACGATGTGTGTCTACAGGCCCGCAACAATATGTGAGTGCCGGACGCATTTCCCCGGTGCACCGAGATCACAAGAGATCCATTTCCGGTTGCAACTCGCCGATCATCCACCAGGCGGCAGTATTGAAGCGTTGCAGAGTTGTGCAGGCTCCCACTGCATCAGACCAGGCTCCGTGAGGGAATTATGAATAACATGGCGAAAAAATGAAATATGATCTCAATAGCGCCGTACGCCGTGGAATGGCAGAATTCGCATGAAATTGAAACACGTCGTAAGCCGTTTCCGGCGGTGGATGTGTTAAGCAGTCGTGGAGGATGCAGGATTTCAGCATGTGATTAAAGTACTCGAGCAGAGGTTTAATATCCCCTCTCGGCGAAGAGACACAACGCGGAATTGTCAAAGAATTGTCCAACACAGCTTCCGTAGCTCTTACTACAGATGGATGGACCTCCAGGGCTACTGAAAGTTACTTAAATGTGACTGCCCACTACATTTCTCCGGAGTGGGAGATGAAAAGCTCTGTTTTACAGACCCGCCCCCTTTATGAGAGCCATACAAGTTAGCATCTCTCTGAAGCACTGACACAAGCAGTGACAGAATGGAAACTGGAGAGGGGCTGGTTGAGCATATGCATACTTTATGTTGATGGCCTTTGTCTATAATGTGGCCACAACAATAGAAAGGTTTAATTATTTTGTTAATACAAATGTAGCCTATATTTTTCAGTCAGTTCGGTCTTTGTGTGCCAAACATTATTTAAAGGTGACATGCATTGCTATTCCTTGCACTATTTGGGCAACTTTACACACTTCCTGTGAGTCTATTGAACACATCTGTAAAAAAAAGAAAATCAAAAAAATGCATTGTTTTATATTTCTAATCAAGTACTCAAAACCAAAAATGTTCTCCCTTTGGATTTCAGGCTGTGTTGGCCTGGCTCCGCCCATAAGCACTTTGAGTGACAGTCATCCACACAGTCTGCGACTGGCACAGAGAGAGATAGAGATAGGGGAGGGGGATACTAATTAATTTCGCTGCAGGGGGCATAATCCCACGGGACAATGCATTGGTAACTTGTTTCAAATGACAATATATACCTCTGTGATTATTATTGTACGGATCGGAATACGGGCGTGCGCGTGGGAGCATGTGCTATGATATTACAGTGATATGCTAGTGCTCCCGACTGCGAGAGAGAGATAGAGAGGGACACACAGAGGCACGGAGCATGCGAGGCGCCCAAGTGGCGAACCATGTAATGAGCTGCGTCGCAACACGGCTGACCAGGGTTCGATTCCCGGACCCGGCGTTCTTTGCCGAATGTCTTCCCCTGCTCTGTCTCCCATTCCTCCTCTCTCTCTCTCTACCGGACTGCCCGGTAGTAAAAACCCAATAAATTTTTTTTATAAATAAATTATCTACAAAAACATAACTTGTCCGAAAGGACAAGTAACATAAAAAAAAACCTGTGTAAATGCTCCGTGTGTGTGTGTGAGAGAAGACGTGCGGTCCGGTCCCTCTCTGACTCTCTCTCTCCCTCTCCCTCTCTCTCGCTCGCTTGTTCTCTGCCTCTGTCAAACCCTGTTTGAGGAAGTGTCGGGTTACACTATGCCTCTCTCTCCCTCCCTCTCTCTATCTCTCTCTCCCTCTCTCTCTCTCGCTTGTTCTCTGCCTCTCTGTCAAAACCTGTTTGAGGAAGTGTCGGGTTACACTATGCGCTACAACCACAGAGCCAATCAGATCACAATCAGCTCCATCAGCTCCTTGCTACGTCACCTTGCGAGTCAAATCAGAATGACTTGGAGGCGGAAATTGTCTCAACTGAATTAGAGCAATCCGCCAATATGGTAATTAGAGACACAGACCCATTGATACTAACCCCATATTGCTATAAAACAATGCTAAACACTGGAAAAAGCCATTTATAATGCACATGACCTATTATTTAAGGCAAACTGCTGTAAACCTTTTTTTTTACCAAATAAACGAGAAGCATGTTTAAATCAGCAATGCCTCCCCTCTTGCTGTACCAAAATATCCCCTAGCTCTAACCGGTCACTGTCAAAATGATGTGCCTGATGTCAAACTGCCTCATTCTTTCAGTTTTTGCATGATACGAACCGAACCGTGGATTTTGTGAACCCTTCCCCCCCCTAGCTTATACCATGCTTGTTTGCCAAATACAGTATAGTACAGTATAGTATAGCATCAGTAGAATAGTATAGTATCAGTAGTATAGCATGGTAGTAGGACAGATGGTTACCTTACTGTGGAAGTCAGTGCTGGCCTCCATCAGCTTCTTCTCCTGTTCGGTAAACTGAAGGGGAAACACACAGAGAACACAGTAGAGTTGATGGTAGCTCTACTCTAGTGGCACAAATAATGATTAAAGGGTAAGTTCAGGATAGTAGAGTCCTTTCCCAGCACAATTCATGCTGTTCTTCATACTGGATACCCAGCTCCTCCTTAGTTAGCCACAACACTAATGTAAGGTTAACACATTGAGTGCCAGCGACGAGATTTATCGTTAGTTCATGCCAACCGTTGAGTGCCAGCCGACGAGAGATCTCGTTTTTAATCGTTATTTTTTTATTATCGATTTGAATTCATATTTCATCAATCTAGTCTCACGTTAGTGCTGCAAACTCTCATTTCCGAGCCCCAAAACAGCGTGGAATACATATTTCCAGTATCCAGCGTTGGATCAATAAACGCGATCGATATTTGGAATGGCGATCAGGAATTGGAAGAATCTTTTTGGAGAACATGAATGAATGAATGAATGAAAACTTTATTTAACAGATTGCAGAATGGGTACAATACAGTACGGCTCAATACATACAATTGTTAAGGGGATGCAGACCTGAGAAAGACGTTTGTCTTGTTTCCATCAGGGTCCCCCATTTTCAATTCATATAGACATTTATGACATACATAACATACATGACATTTATGGCATAGGGACATATAGGTATTTAGTACTGATACATTTGTGACATAGGCGGTATTCAAATATACAGTACTGTTACCCCTAGATCCTGACAGAGTATATACATATGATGGGGAGGGGACTGTACATTAGGAGGGGGTGGGTGGGTGGGAGGGGAATATACATACGGCGGGGAGGGAATATATACATGCGGTGGGGAGGAGACTGTCTATTAGGAGGTGGTGGGGGTTTTGGGCATTTACGGTGGCCAGTTTCGAATTGCAGCCTCCCGTAGGTGCTCTTTAAGGGCGGTTTTGAATGTGGGCAGGGATTCACATTCCTTTACAGCTTTGGGTAGGGCGTTCCACATTGTTGTGGCATAATTGCGAAACGTGTTTAGTCCCTTGTTTGAGCCGAATCTGGGTTTAACATGATTTGTTGAGCTTCCTCTGGTGTAGTGGTTGTGGTATTCACTGACCTTTGGGAAGTATTTTGACATGTACATGGGCACCCCGGTCGTATAGTGTATCTTGTAGACCAGGCCCATTGCAAGTTGCTGTACTCTTGTCGTCTACTCTAAGCCATCCTAGGTTGGCAAAGTGGGCAGGGGTGAGGTGGGTTCTGGGGTTCAGGTCAAGTAGTAGTCTGACCAGTTTGTTTTGTGATGTTTGTAATTTTGTTTTAAGCGCCTTTGAGGTGCTTTGGTACCATGAGGTGCACGCATAGTCATAGTACCCTTGAATGAGTGCTCCTGCCAGAGTCCTCAGGGTATTCTTGTTTACCAGAGAGGAGATCCGGTACAAGAATCTAGTTCGTTGGTTGACTTTTTTTATTACATTGGATGCCATTTTGTCACAGGAAAGATTTGCCTCTAGGATGGAACCCAGGTAGGTAATTTCGTCTTTCCTTGTGACAATATTGTCACCCACTGTAACTGAGAAGCCGTCGGTCTTGCTGAGTTTGTTATTTGAACCGAAGAGAATGGACTCTGTTTTGCCCATGTGTAATGATAGTTTGTTATCAGCGAGCCATATGCAGATTTTGCCTAGTTCCGTGCTGAGGGTTTTTTCAACCTGCAATTTGTTCTTGTCAGAGACCAGCAGGGCTGAGTCGTCCGCAAACAGGAACAAGTTGCAGTCACAGGCTGACGACATGTCATTTGCATAAATTAGGAAGAGTAGCGGTCCTAGTATGCTTCCTTGTGGAACACCACAGCTCACTGTGAGGGGGGGGGATAGAGTACCGTTTACCTCTACCATCTGTTCTCTCCCCTCCAGGTAGGATTGCATCCAGCTCACTGATAGGCTATCAAAACCAATTGCTTTTAGCTTGTCCATTAGAATGGAGTGATTGACAGTGTCGAAGGCCTTTTGTAGGTCCAGCATGACCATGCCGCAGTATTTGCCAGCGTCCACCTCTTGTTTGATGTGGTCGTTCAAATAGAGGAGGCATGTGTCAGTGGAGTGGGACGTTCTGAAGCCAGATTGGAATTCGTAGATTAGGTTTTTTTCCGCCAGGTACTTTTCGACCTGTTCGTAGACTATTTTCTCCATGACTTTCGAGATGGAGGTAAGAATAGAAACAGGGCGGTAGTTGCCTGGGTCTAATTTGCTGCCCTTTTTGTGTAGAGGGGTCACTCTCGCAATTTTGAAGTCCTTGGGGACGTGCCCCTGTTTTATAGAGAGGTTTATTATGTGTGTGATGACTGGGGTGATGGCGGCTGCTGCGTCTCTGAGGAATTTGGAGGGGATGTTGTCATGGCCAGTGGCCTTGTTAGGTTGGAGGGCGCTCAATTTTTTGAGTACCTCATCGGTTGTTACCATTTCAAGTTTGAAGTCGTCTTTGTGGACCCCTAGGTTTTTGTAGTATGCTACTATGTGTTCTACCCCATAATGCCCTGAGTGGGAGGGTAGTTTGTTTACCAGTGTTGTGGCTATGTTTGTGAAGAAGATGTTTAAGTAATTGGCTACATCCAGCTTGTCTGTGATGAGCGTGTTGTCCGTCTTTATGTTTATGTTTGAGAATCTGGTTTTAAGTTTTTTACTGCAGCCTAGTTGATTATTGAGTAATTTCCAAAGTTCGCGGGGTTTGTTTTTGTTTTCCTCAGTTTTGTCGTTGATGAAATTTCTTTTTGCGGTTCTGATCATGGTGTTTACGTCATTTCTTAGTCTGTTTCTTTGGATTTTTAGTTCAACCACGTGGGCTTGGAGTTCACTGTTTGAGCTTTTGGAAAGCTTTGTCTGACTTTTATGAAGTTCAGAGCATTTTTTGTCTCTGGTTTTCATAGCGGCCAGTATTTCAGTGTGCATCCATGCCTCAGCGCGATTTTTAACCCTGGTGGTTCTTATCGGTGCCATGTTGTTGAGTATTGCTGTGAATTTGGTTTTGAATCCAAGCCATGTTTCTTCAACCTGTGTACCACTGAGCTCATCTGAGAACATCTGATTTGAGGTAAGGAATCTATTTTACCAGTTTTAGGATAATCAGAGTTTTTTTCACAGATATCAGCGTGTGCCATATGTGTGCGCGTGTGCTGATCAGGAAATAAGATATTCGATTTTTCAGCCCGCTTATATAGCATGCATACGTACACATATACTATCAATAATCTAGCGTTTATTTGAAAACGATTCATAAATAGGCCGAAAAATTACAACGTTTTTTGTGTATTCCAGAATATTCCAGTAAAGGGCGTTTATCACAGAATCTTTATATTTTCCTGAAACTTGGGTGAGTGGTGGCATTCAAGGGGGGTAAGGCGCACCGCATGGCTGGTAATCAAAGTGTTAATGGGGCCACTGTAAAAAGCACATAACCATACTTGAAGGTGCATCCAAATTATTACTTTACATAAAAGTTAGTTGTGTGGCAAACTAGCAGGAAGTGTGGGTACATGACGGAACTAATAATTTACAAGAAATATATTGATTGACGATAGAATTGGAGAGCATGTGCACATTGCACACACACACACACACACACTATACTTGTGAGGGCATTGTATTGAATTACAGTACATTTCCTATTCCTTAACCATACTCGCTATATGCCTGACCCTAACCCTAACCAGTAACTCTTAATTCTAACGCTAACCCTTAGGCCTGGAAGAGCAGTTAAGTTTCCTTCTGGTGCCCAAGTTAACCGACTGTACTGTTCAGACGGGCCACGGTGCAGCATGGAGCTCCAGTTCTTCAGCAATAGGTTTCAGCATCTGGTCTATTTTCTCTATGAGCCAATGGGGTGAACAGCCAGGCTCCTGCTCCTCTGGTGTGAACAGCCAGGCTCCTGCTCCTCTGGTGTGAACAGCCAGGCTCCTGCTCCTCTGGTGTGAACAGCCAGGCTCCTGCTCCTCTGGTGTGAACAGCCAGGCTCCTGATATTCTGGTGTGAACAGCCAGGCTCCTGCTCCTGGTGTGAACAGCCAGGCTCCTGCTCCTCTGGTGTGAACAGCCAGGCTCCTGATATTCTGGTGTGAACAGCCAGGCTCCTGCTCCTCTGGTGTGAACAGCCAGGCTCCTGCTCCTCTGGTGTGAACAGCCAGGCTCCTGCTCTTCTGGTGTGAACAGCCAGGCTCCTGCTCCTCTGGTGTGAACAGCCAGGCTCCTGATATTCTGGTGTGAACAGCCAGGCTCCTGCTCCTCTGGTGTGAACAGCCAGGCTACTGTTCACTCCAGACACTTCCCATCGCTTCAGCATCCAGTGTGTCTCTGCCGTTATCCTCCTTCACCCAACGATCAGCGTTTGTTGGGGTGAGGACCGGCCAAAATGTCCTCACATTAAAGAGTAACTAAACACATGGTCATTTTGCTTCCCTAATGGTTGATATGTTCAGCCCCACGGCAGTGAACTGCTCAGATTAGGGGCATGGTCACAAAAGGGGCCATTGCAGGATATACCTGCTGTCGGCCACTGACAGCATATGTCTACTTTATTATTATTATTATTATTATTATTATTATTATTATTATTATTATTATTATTATTATTATTATTATTATTATTATTATTATTATTATTATTATTATTATGTGAACAGGCTCCTCACCATGTCAGACACCCTGCTGCTCTCCAGGTTAATGTCTAGCTTGGCCTCTGCTCGGATCTTCCGGCTCTCCTCCTGGAGAACCAAACACACACAGTCAGATGCTTTGTCCCGGTTAAGTTCAGTACAACAGAAGAGAACAGAAAAAAGCAGAGCAGAACAGAACAGAGTAGAACAGAACAGAGTAGAACAGAAGAGAACAGAAGAAAGCAGAACAGAACAGAGCAGAGCAGAGCAGAACAAAACAGAACAGAGTAGAGCAGAACAGAACAGAGCAGAACAAAACAGAACAGAGTAGAGCAGAACAGAACAAAACAGAACAGAACAGAACAGAGTAGAGCAGAACAGAACAGAGTAGAGCAGAACAGAACAGAACCGAGCAGAACAGAGCAGAACAAAACAGAACAGAGCCGAACAGAGAAGAACAGAGTAGAACAAAACAGAACAGAACCAAGCAGAACAGAACAGAACAGAACAGAACAGAACAGAGTAGAGCAGATCAGAGCAGATCAGAGCAGAACAGAACAGAGCAGAGCAGAACAGAGAAGAACAGAACAGGACAGAACAGAGCAGAGCAGAGCAGAGCAGAACAGAGCAGAACAGAGCAGAACAGAGTAGAACAGAACAGGACAGAACAGAGCAGAGCAGAGCAGAGCAGAACAGAGCAGAACAGAGCAGAGCAGAGCAGAGCAGAACAGAGCAGAACAGAGCAGAACAGAGCAGAGCAGAGCAGAACAGAGCAGAGCAGAGCAGAACAGAGCAGAACAGGACAGAACAGAGCAGAGCAGAACAGAGCAGAGCAGAGCAGAACAGAGTAGAACAGAGCAGAACAGAGTAGAACAGAGCAGAGCAGAGCAGAACAGGACAGAACAGAGCAGAGCAGAGCAGAGCAGAGCAGAACAGAGCAGAACAGAGCAGAGCAGAACAGAGTAGAACAGAGCAGAGCAGAGCAGAACAGAGTAGAACAGAGCAGAGCAGAGCAGAACAGGACAGAACAGAGCAGAGCAGAGCAGAGCAGAACAGAGCAGAACAGAGCAGAGCAGAACAGAGTAGAACAGAACAGAGCAGAGCAGAACAGAGTAGAACAGAGCAGAGCAGAGCAGAGCAGAACAGAGTAGAACTAAACAGAACTCACTATCAACCTCTGTCGCAACTGATCCAGTTCTCTCTTCATTTTCTACAGAACCAGAAACATAATAGTGTTGTTATTATTATTGTGGACAGAATCAAATTGATTAATGATGTATAACAAAGTATCTGATGAGTAGAATAGATAAATAAAATATTAAAAGAATAAAAAGATTACTAGAATGTTAAAGTTAACAATCAAATTAATGAATGATGTATTCAAATGTAAATAAGGAGTAGAAAAGACAGACAGACCAACTGACGGATAAGACAGTAGGGGTGGGAAAAAAATTGCCAATATTATATCAACACAGTGATGCCAAGTATCAATATTTAGACAATCCCATTTATGGCAATAACAATTATTGGAATGAGGTGAACAGACACTATCAAAACATTATCTTATTAGATAAAACAGATAATTTATATATATTTTTATTGCAGATGTTAACAAAGTTTTCCATTGGGGATATAATTTGCAGTGGAAAAGGTAGGTAGATTGATAGATTGTTTGCTAGGATGAGAAAGTGTGGAAGAATTGATGTACAGTACCACGTTCTCGGAGCGCAGGTTAGCGAACTCACTCTTCTCCAGAATCACCATGTCTTTCCTGATGGAGTCCAGGTGAGCCATGATCTGCTGCAGAGCGATCTCCTGGTAGGAGCCCAAAACAACCACTATCAGAAACACTTCATTCACCAAGAAAACTTGTCTCTGTGACAACATTCAACAACTGACATTTTGCCTGTATGACAGAAGGGTAATTTCAGTCCATGCCTTGGTTTGCATAAAACGTTGAAAAAAAATGGCTCATGTCGGAAAATCAGATTGCGAGAATTCTTTTTCTCCATATTATTAGTTTGAATGTTTAAGAACATATTTACTCTAACAGGGGTCTCAAACTCGTGGCCCAATTGCGGCCCGCTGGATGATTTTTTTGTTGTCATGTCATCACAAACACTGGCATTTAAAGGGCACCAGAATGCAGGAAATGAAGTCTTTGTAACACAAAATCTCCTGGTGGGGGACCCCCCGCTTAAAAAGTGGCCTGACTGGGGCTATATTTTGCACTATATTTCCTGGCCTGAATGATTTCCCCAGTCCGGCCCTGGTTAAAAGCCTCCAATGCTTATTAGTGTGTGTGCATTTGAACGTTTGCATGTTTCAATCATACATTTCCATAAAAATAAATACTTGAAACCCTTTTTGTGTGGAATATTTGATGCGGCCCAGCCTCACCCAGACTCTACCTCCAGCGGCCCCCAGGTAAATTGAGTTTGAGAGCCCTGCTCTAAAGCCTCTTTTTCATTGCATAGTACCTACTCGACCCTACTCGCTTTAGGTACCTGGTACTTCGTTCCTTTCCCACTGCAGGTAGTACTCAGTTTGTCTCCGTGTGGGGAGGCGGGGCCGCTGGCGTACAGTAAAGGGGCATAAATAGTAACAACTTTTGTTTTTATCCGAGTTTGGGGGCAGAGTCACATTTACATTAGAATCACATGAGTGGTTTTGTTGGCTAATAGAGTTTCTGTTGACAGACACCCATAAAAAGCACATGGCTTTTGTGTTGAAATTGCTACTACAATATGCACCGGGCTATTCAATGGACTCAACTATCAGTTGAAGATATGGCTGTGAATAAGGGACATCCCATAGCAGGATACGGTGCACGACCAACCCGCGCATATGATATAATAATAATAACAATAATAGTAATAGGTTACATGTTTTATATTGAATTAAAATAACAAATTCCAATGCTTGTTGAACATTATACCTTTGTCATTTTATTATAAAACCAGGGACAAGCGTCTCTCTATTCTCCGCTACGCGCAACCAGCGTGTGTCTGTCTTACGGCCCAATCTGCGAAGCGCACTGGACTATTGAGAAACTATATCCATTTTCCATAAATATATGATAGATACCGGTAGATACAGCGAGAAAATTACCAATCTAGATATTTCATGCGCACTGCCACTCAGCCTGTGGGCGACGGAGAGATACGCTTTAAATTTTCAAGGAGGGGAGATTCAGATTCAGTTACAAAAGAGTCTTTATCCCAAACGGTTCCAAATATAATATAGTGACACTCGGCTTTAGATGGTAACGCTAAAACTACCAATACCTGCCTGCCAAGGTGTTAAAATTGTTTAATGCAGACACATTTTAGATTTTTCTCAGTTTTCAGATTAAAATAAGCTTATCTTATTCAAATGTTTTCAGAATACATCTTACATTTTGTACTTTCATAATCAGTACACATTATTAAAGAATTACATGGCGACATGGGCCACAAATAGCTGGACACAGTCACATTTTAGTTTTCATCTCTATTTTAGATAAGATAAGATAAGATATTCCTTTATTGATCCCCTTGGGGGAATTCAGGCATTATAGCAGCATGGTGGCGAGGGGAGGTACAGGTACAGATGAGGGTCTGTATGCCCTATCAGTTACAGTATATTATGCATTACAATAAATATAGTATGTATACGAGTATGTAAGTATACAGTATACACAGGTGCAGTATACATAAGGTATGTACAGTATGGCGTGATATAGTCATACGTTATATGTTGTAGTCCGTTTAGGTGTGAGTCAGACACACTCAGTGATCAGACATTCCTAGTAGTTCTCGAGTTCTGCTGCCGTTAGATTAGGGTTAAAGTGAGGGTTAGGTTTACAAGTTTCTGGGGGGTGAAAATGATGACAACATCTGGCAATTGCTGATTGGTCAAACTCATCGACCGCGGTAGGCGGAAAAAAAGATGCATGACAGACACACATGGTACAAATGACAGGATTTAAGGTACACCACATAGGAACAACATGACAACAATAGTACACATTATGTGAAGGGAGAGGAGAGGAGGTGAGAGTTGACAGGGGAAAGAACATGGAAGGAAGGACAAGGCATACAGCACAAGTGTGTTCAAAATTACAATTTCTAACATTATTTTGTATGCTTTTAATGTATTTTAAATATACAAGAGGTACTTTTCCTCTATATTTAAAATATATTAATATCACACCAATAATATTAGAAACTGATATTTGAGTATGTTGAAGTTATATTTTTAGTATTTCTAAATTAAGTACAGAAAATAAAATATACTTAACATCTTAAGCCCTAGCCACTGAGCTCATTCAGCACCTTCTTGAGATCAAGTGTACTACAAATCTAAGCAAAAAGGGGTTTCTGTAGATACAGTACTGAATTTTGCCATCCGGACACATGCAATTTGAGACATGAATATAGAATATAGAATATCAGGCCTATAAATTACCATCAATTTTATTATTTATTTCTCCATGTGGTAAATACACAGGTCACAACATGTTTACAGGCAGGAAAGTTTTGGAGTTGTATTTGGAGTGTATTTCGTGACTGTTAGGAACTAGGCTACACTGGCACATCTACTTCAAGTCAATGGCGCTAAGCTAGGCTAACGGTGTAGCTGTTCCCTAAGCCTAATGCATGCACAGAGAAGAAAAGGGTATGTGTCAGAATCAGAAAGAGTGTGAGCTCCAGGCCCATCGCTCTGCCCAGCGGGCCCACACTTAAGCACTCTCCCTGGGCCTCGCTCTATGGAGAGCATGCCCTGGCCTCCAGCGTGCCGGGGTACTGGCCCTCCGTATTCAAAATCAGACTGCCCGGCGGGTCCACACTGCTTGTTTAACTCCAGGGTAGATGGCAAATAAGCTAATTTCCCAAAACGTTGGCGTGTTCCTTTAAACTACAACTTAGCGGTGTGCTAAAAAAGCTAAGTACAGTAAAGTGTACTGATTACCACTTAAGTACAGCTTACAACTAGGGATGCCCCGATCACGTTTTTTGCCACCGATACCGATCACCGATCGTCGTGAGCCATATCGGCCGATACCGATCCGATACCAATCGTTTTTGATTAACACTTTAATCGCCAAAAACGCTGGGCAGCGTCTTTCCCCGCCATGCTCATTCTGCCGAAGACGCTGGGCAGCGTCTTTGATATCAATATTTCAAAAATCTGTGATCGAAATCATATTTCTCCCCCGGAGACATGATATGTACTGTTGAGCCCCTCTCAACTCTCCAACGGTTCAAGAGCGCCATCTGGTGGCGGATCGGCGGATCGCCCAAACAGGAAGTGATTAGGGATGCACGATAATTATCGGGCCGATATCAGCAATTATGACGTCATCCCGATAAACTCGATAACGTTATTGATAGCTCCGATAACATAATACATTTTTTGGTTAAAAGAAATCCGGTGTGGGTGGATTTGGATGAAGGGCGCTTGTTTTTATTATAGCCTCCTCCCGTTTTGCCAGTACTGTGGTAAAACTGATAGCGTGTGGTTTAGGAACAGGGAGTTTTTCACAAATCCAGCGCTCCCTTTCTTGGCTGTGACGTAGTCACGTTACATTCGGAGACAGACAGTCGACCTGCCAATTACGTCCCACGGCTTGCACCCACCTCTTCTTCTTACCACCAATCAGAAGCTCTCGTTCGTTTATTTACCTCCGGATTGTCAGCCATTACTCTACTCGGAGCTAACGTTATCTCCCCGCCAGCCACATTGACAAGTACCAGCGCTTATACATTACTGGCAAATGTCTTGTTGCACTTGTGGCAATGAGCGTTGTCAGCATCAACTTTAGTAAAATAGACCCAGACTTTTGAACATTTCGTTCTGTCCGCCATTATGAGAGCAGAGCTGTCTGTAGCCTACTCGGCAGCGCAGCACCAGTGTCTGTGTGTGTGTGAGTGAGTGAGTGTGTGTGTGTGTGTGTGGGAGGGGAAGAGAGGAGAGAGCAGAGCAGGCAGAGAGCACAGAGCTCCCAGCGCAGACAACTGTCAACAAGATTAGTTTGCAACGTTTAAATTCCTCAAAAAAAAACTCCATAATTTCTCGAGTACCGATAGCAGTACCGATGACGTCGGAGCTTATAAATACTAAAACAAAAACAAAAAAATTTGATAAAAAAAAATATATATATATATATATATATATATATATATATATATATATACAGTTAAAAAACGTATTATAATACAATAAATATCGGTTATCGGTATCGGCTTGAGGAGCATAAAGTTATCGGTATCGGTGTCAAAAAATCAATATCGTGCATCCCTAGAAGTGGTAAAGATGGTATGGATGAAGTGGTGCTCACCCATATTTCGTCCGGGCACTCGCTATCGTTAGCGGGACTCCATCTTGACACACTGGACATCGATCGGTTGCAAATAACTCGATAAACAACATGATTTGGACGTATATACTATTATACAACCTGGAAATGGATCGGATATTTCTACATCCCATAATAGGAATATTTCAGTTCCACGCTCATCGTCCAACGGCGCGAGGAAGATACGGTAAGATCCAGCGTTATTTTTCAACGTGTTCGATACTAACTACTCTAATGATCATATCACCCACACTCAGGGAACAAAATAACCACCCGCCAAGTGCCAATGGCCTGTAGATTTAAGGTTTGGCTAGTAAAAATGATAGGTCTGGGGAGCTCCAGTAGCTCACCGCGTACCTCGAGCGCTATTTCGGCGCCGGGGACAACCGTGCTCGTCACGGATCTGGGGTTTAGCGAGTTCGAATCCCGGACTGCAGCCGTGCCTTTCCCAGAGTGTCTTCCCCCCCATCTGTACCCATTCAGCCTGTTTCTGTCGGTCAATCTTGACCAGAGTAAATGCGATAAACGCAAAAAAGAGCCAGCGGAATGGTTAAAGTTAAAAAAAAAAAAAAAAAAAAAAAAAAAAAATGATAGGTCTGCCCGCCATCTGGCGTGTAGTTCATATCGATACTCTAATTTTGAAAATCCTGTGCGGGTCTCATTGCCGCCCCAAGCGCAGCTCCAGTCATAATATCTGGGCTCCGGCAGCTAGCAACGTTCAGGTTCATATGATACTCTTATTTTGAAAAACCCTCTAGCAACTCCGCGAGTCATATGATATCCGCCCACTCCGTGTTTCACTTTCTTGAAAACAGAGCAGCAGCGTCAACACAGCAGCGTTAACACAGCAGTGCGCCTACAGACGCGAAATAAGTCTGATGTTTTTTTTCTTATCACAACGAGTCCAATGCAGCTACATGCTTTGCACTGTCGCCATTCCTTTATGCCCACATCGCCCGAAATGAACGTTTATGTACCAATCACTACAACGTTAACGTAAGCTAACAAGCTAATCCTGATGATCAGACGAGGCAGAGCCACAGTGAACAGCACTGAGGAAAGGGAAATGGGGGGGGGGCACTCTCCCCTTCCCTGTGTGTGTGTGTGTGTGCGTGCGTTTGGAAAGACGACGGAGTCACTTGTCAGGACTCAGGACAGGAGTATATTATAGTAAACTGAGGATTACTGAGGATGGACAGATAATGTTGATATTCAAATATAAAAAAGTTTCGAGAAGAGGGCGGCTACGTGGCGTAGTGGGCAAGGCGCTCGCCACGAATGCGGAGACGCTGGGCTCGCCTGTTCGAGCCCAGCGCTCCACATTGCTTTCAGTTTAGCTGGTCGTTCATACTAATACACATTGGCCGTATTAGGGGGTGGGAAACTGATGGGTGGGGATCGGGCGTTGTGGACAGCGACTCCTACAGGTCGGTTGGTGCGCCTGCGCAGTAGAATCAGGAAGTGTCGGGGGCAGCGTGAGCCTCCCACGCGTTACTCCTCGCCACTGAGAGATCGAGCTGCGCAGGTGAAAAGATGCGACTGCTGTTACCTCAAGTACCGGAGGGGACTTGTGCTATGTATGACTTAGTCCACATTGCAGCCGGCTTGTGGGAGGCAAGAAACAGCGTTCGTGACAGGGGAGGGTTGAATTGGATGATACGAAATTGGGATGGGAGAAAATATAGAAAATGGGAGAAAAAGTGGATCAAAAAAAAAAATCGAGAGGAGTGGAAGTTTGAAGACAGACTACAATATGATGCGGGGGTGGTGAGTTGAAACACAGTGTGTGTGTGTCCCGACCCCACTTCTATGTTTCAATAGATTATTTGCATTTAAAACTATTAACGCTGACTCAATCCTTCAGTCCACTCAAAATTATGCTAATATTCCTTATGTTGTTTACGATATTAATTGAAAATAGCATATGAGAGTATTATATGTAATAATAACACATGGCGATATATTAAAAAGCTATTTATAATTTTTGGCTAGTAGAAATTTTTCCCGGCTGGTACTTTTAAAAATCTACCAGCCAAATGGCTGGTAAGTCAAAAAGTTAAGTTTGTTCCCTGCCCACACTGGATGAATGATATAACGTTGGCCACGGAATTATAAACGACCCCCCGCCCATCCGGTCAACATCAGATCATACTTAGTAACTCCTAGAAGCACGTCCAGTTGAAATTTTTTATCTCGCACAGATTCCTATCAAACTGTATTTCATTGCATTTGGGGCTATAAATCAAGTTCTGGAGAAAGCTGCAGAAAACGATAAAAACATACTTATACTTTAGACCAGTGGTCACCAACCTTTTTAAGCCCAAGATCACTTTTTTTTTTTTGGTGAAGGCAAGATCTACCTATTGAAGCGTTGAAAGAAAAAGACAGCCAAGATTGTACTTTAAACTAAATTACTTTTATTTGCCTGTATTCTAATTACATGCAATGCTTTGGTCCAGCATTAAAACGTCAAAGTAGAACTATTATGTACTTTCTCAGTCAGTGCTAAGTGCAGTCATCTTATGCAGCATCACTTTTCACATCAAAACAAAAGTAGAACTGTAATGTGGACTTGTTTCTCATATTATTAACATTGACAAACATATTTACAATTAGCATTTTATAAAGTAGAACTGTAATGTGTACTTTCTCAGTCAGTGCTAAGTGCAGTCAGTGCTAAGTGCAGCATCAGTTTTCACATCAGAACAAAAGTAGAACTGTAATGTGGACTTTCTCATATTATTAACATTGACAAACATATTTACAATTAGCATTTTATAAAGTAGAACTGTAATGTGTACTTTCTCAGTCAGTGCTAAGTGCAGTCAGTGCTAAGTGCAGTCAGTGCTAAGTGAAGCATCATTTTCAAATCAAAACAAAAGTAGAACTGTGTGTACTTTCTCAGTCAGTGCTAAGTGCAGCATCACTTTTCACATCAAAACAAAAGTAGAACTGTAATGTTTACTTTCTCAGTCAGTGCTAAGTGCAGTCAGTGCTAAGTGCAGTCAGTGCTAAGTGAAGCATCATTTTCAAATCAAAACAAAAGTAGAACTGTGTGTACTTTCTCAGTCAGTGCTAAGTGCAGCATCACTTTTCACATCAAAACAAAAGTAGAACTGTAATGTGGACTCTCAGGGTAAGATAAAAAAAATAAAAATAAAAAAATTATTTTTTTTTTCATGGAAAGATCTACAGGGACAGTCTCAAAGATCGACCAGTCGATCAAGATCGACGGGTTGGTGACCACTGCTTTAGACCGTATTTTAGTATGAATATGTGAATGAAAAAGTATAACGTTGCTACACCCTGAACAATAGATATAGGACGTTGAATGGGCCATAGTAATGTCAATTTAGCAATACAATTAAAAAAGTTATAGCCCTGCAAAGAAGGGGAACTTATCCATGTTAAATAGGGCTGGCGAGGGATGGTAAATTATGAATTTAACCCTGGCGATCAAAGTGTTAAAAAAAATTCAAATTTATTTTATATAATTTTTTCTTTTTTTTATATATAAAATATATATATTATATAATTAGACTTGTACTTGTATTATCTGCGAGACATCGCCACCACGCAACAAGCTCCACTGTCTGTGTGTACTCTAGTAGCCTCCAGCTACGGCCAGGATTCTCCGGAGCTGCAGCTGGACCCTATACTCGAGTAGCCTGCAGCTACGGCCAGGATTCTCCGGAGCTGCAGCTAGGCCCTATTGATCATATTCAACAACATGCCCTCAGCTCGAATACGCATCGAATGAGTGTTATAAAACATTGATATCGGGAGCTATCTGCTATATAACGTTGATACAGCGCCTCTGTGAACTATTTAGTTCAGTGGGACATTTAGTTTTGAACAGTGAGCTGGCGTCAGCTAACATGAGCTAGCTGAGGTATCATACACGTCTCTACTAGACTTGCTGGAGCGTTTGTTGATGTCAGGAGCTATCGGTAGCTGGCCGGCTAGATACCGTTCGGTTAGACAATGCCTCATCATGTATTGGACTGGAAGTGAATGGTTGACTGGGTCATTTTGTAACGGTAGCTAACGTTAGCTAAGGGAGACGCCGTCCTCCCGTCCCACTAGACTAGAACCGTGTTTACATGGGCGCGGGAGGGGCTGGAGGGAGGAGCAGACGCCGCACCACTGTGTGGGAGTGAGTGCAGCTCCCGGTGTCTGAGACAGAACTCAGCGAGATCGGTTTTGACGATCGGCGAAAATAAAGCATCATCACCGATCGCATATTTATACTGATTATCGGCCGATAACGATCGGTGGCCGATCGATCGGGGCATCCCTACTTACAACTAAGTATAGTATAGTTTAAGTTGTACAAGTGTTGTGTTGTGTGCGTATTAGGATTCCCACTATGTAGTTCAGTGGCCTACCTGATGTGCTGTTGTCACCATGTCTTTGTAAACAACGTCCATGTTCGCTGTTGTCAAGGTAACAAGCGCAGCAACTATAATCTCAGCCTGTCGTTTCTCAAAACCTGGAGGGTGGGGGGAGTAAGTATAAAGACACTATTGTAAAAGTGTAAACATAATGTCAAGACAGATCCAGCTGCATCCATCTCTAAAATCTTATTTTTGCTAGAAAGTCAGGACCAATCAGATCCAAAGCAGCAGATTCAGACAGATTATTCTACCTTTCTTTCTTGATGCAGGTGGCTTGATAAAACTTTTAGGATGTTTCAGTATGTATGTCAATATCATATTTCTGATGATGTCTCATGGTACATGTGCAAAATAAAAGTATATTTGTCTGAACGTCAGAAAGTGAAAGGTCAGTGATTTGTCCCAACTCATAAACTTGGGTATCATGGAACTAAGAGATTACTATTTGTAATTATGATGCAGACCTCGTTGTCAGATTGTATTTAACCTCTTAACGTGCACTGGCACGTATACAGTACAGCCACTTGTTACTCAGCTGAAAGAGTTCTACCCTTCCTGCTGCCCTGTTGTACAGAACTTGTAGGTCGCTTTGGATAAAAGCGATAGCTAAATGACTAAATGTATTTGTAATAAAAAGGTACACATTGTACACAAGACTTTTGCCAATACAATATGTACAATGTATCATGGTGATGTATTGATTGATTGATTGATTGATTGATTGAACACTTTATTAACAGATTGCAGAATGGGTACAATACAGTAATAACTCAAACATTTCTGACCGTACACTATAATAATGACACATAGACCAAGTGTTACAGCACACAAGGAAGGAATGAACAAATCACCCAACAACTCCACGACGAGCACCCAATAAAATCACGGATTGTGCCTTTAAATGGAGTTCATCACTAACCGCTGTTCTCGAGTTCTATCACCATAGCGTGGGAGTCAAAGGTGAGTTTCCGGTGTTCCAGAGGCGTCAGCTCCACCTTCCTCATCATGTCATACGTTGCCACATGTCCTCCGACGTGCAAACCTGTCAGACAGACAGACACACAGACAAACAGAAAGACAAACAGACAGACAGACAGACAGTGAATGAATGAATGAAAACTTTATTAACAGATTGCAGAATGGGTACAATACAGTACAGCTCAATACACACAATTGTTAAGGGGATGCAGACCAGAGAAAGACTTGCGTCTTGTTTACATCAGGGTCCCCCATTTTCAATTCATAGTGGCATTTATGACATACACAACAACAACATACATGACATTTATGGCATAGGGACATACATGACATACAGAGACAAACAGATGGACAAACAGACAGACAGAACGAGAGGGAGGGAGGGAGACAGACAGAATCACACACACAAAGGTCAAACTAATACCATTGGAATACCGTTCCAAAGGCAAACCATGTGTGTTGGACACAACTTACCCCTCCAACTTGTCCCTCGGTATGTGTACAGAAGGTGGCATTGACAATGCCGTGTGACAGACCGGAACAGTGCGTTCATTCTGCCCCATATACAAATACTACTACCAATAATAAATTAATATGGCTTTAAACGTTGTTGTTGTTGTTGTTGGCTGCTACCGTTTACATTATTAGCAAACCACACTTTACTCTGTCTTCTTATTGTTGCCTGGAAACACGTGCAAACGTTGTTTTTACCACACAGGACGACTGAAGCGACGCAGCGAGTGGCCCTTTTACAAGATTGAAATACACATTTCTTTCCCCATACTCGATCAGTATAACAAGGCAACAAGCACGCTGTTGTCAAGCCGGCTTAATTAAGGGATTCTACTTCCGGTGTGAAATGGACTAATATTTTCAAAGTAAATATTCCCATTGCAATTTCATTGTCAAAGCAAACAATACAATGACAGAGCAGAGCAATTGGTCAAATAATAATTTAAGTGTATATTATGAAAACAAATATAATTGTATTGTCAATATACACAACGCAATTGAAATGTGTCTTTCCGCATATGCCTCCTAGTTACACATACACACAGTCCCCCACACATGCATTTAATCAGAATGCAGGGTTGCCCGCAGTGCAGCTCCCCAGGAGCAGTTTTGGTGTTCAGTGCTTTGCTCAAGGGCACTTAGGCAGGATGGTGGGCAGTGGGCACCCTAGATGTAATACCAGCCACCCTTCAGTCACCAGCTCACAGCTGGAATACACCCTCCTGTCTGGTCCGGATTGAACCAGCGACCTTTTGGTTACTGGCAATGGCCGGCCTCTTTACCTCTAGGCCAGGGGTGTCAAACTCAATGACCAAGCAGGCTGAAATGAAAAATACAAATTATTTTGCGGCCGGACACATAATAATACTTAAACAAATGTCAATGTGTGCATACCAGCTCAATATGTTGTTGTAAATGCACTTCTGTTCATTCTCTGGTGCCTCAATTAATACAATGTGGGCTGTACCCCTTAAGCCCGATCGGCCGGGCCAATATTTATTCAACTATAATAATAATAATAATAATAATAATAATAATAATAATAATAATAATAATAATAATAATAATAATAATAATAATAATAATAATAATAATAATAATAATAATAATAATAATAATAATAATAATAATAATAATAATAATAATAATAATAATTATTATTATAATAATAATAATAATAATAATAATAATAATAATAATAATAATTTATATTCTCCTTTGGTTCATTACAATTTACTCAAGCATAATAACAGACACAATATTTCTGACACTGGGAATACATTTGATGTCCATAGATGTCCCTAGATACCAATAATATGCAAATGGCACTTGTAGAAGTGGAGCAATCTTCCATTTACTTGGGTATGTACTTTTAGGCGAATTTTCTGAAAATGTGGCTAGGGTTTAACAGGTTTAATAATAATAATAATAATAATAATAATACATCAGATTTATATAGCACTTTTCCGAATGCTCAAAGACACTTTACAAAACAAACAATACAATACAGTTTTAGTAGAGAGAAAATAAATAAAATAAATAAAAGGTGGAGAGGAAGGAGTTCATGGGTTGAAAGCAAGGGTAAAAAGGTGGGTTTTGAGGGCTTTTTTGAAAGATGAAAGAGTGTCTGCATGACAGATATGGATGGGAAGGGTGTTCCAGAGGGTGGGGGCAGCTGCAGCGAAGGCCCTGTCGCCCCACCTCTAATTTGACCAGCTCGACTCCCACCACAGAGCTAGCCTTCCTCACCAGCTCCTTGGTAAAATCAAGGAGCTGATCGTGGATTATAGGAGAGGACAGCAGGAGACACACACACCACTGAGGATAAACGGGGCTACCGTGGACAGGGTGAGCAGCTTCAAGTACCTGGGGGTCCACATCTCAGAGGATCTGACATGGTCAACACACATAGACACAGTTGTAAAAAAGGCGAAGCAGCGCCTCTACCACCTGAGACAGTTAAGGAAGTTCAGAGTATCTGGGAAGATACTCCAGTCCTTCTACTCAGGAGCTGTAGAGAGCATCTTGACTGGAAACATCACTGCCTGGTATGGTAACAGCACGGCACAGGACAAGAAGGCCCTACAGAGAGTGGTGCGCTCAGCCGAGCGTACCACGGGTATTGCACTACCACCCCTGCAGGTCCTATACAACAAGAGGTGCAAATCCAGAGCCTGCAGAATAATGAAAGACCCTCACCACCCCAATAACAGCCTGTTCCAGCTGCTGAGGTCAGGCAGACGCCTGCGAACACCAGCTACTAGGACAGAGAGGCTTCGGCTCAGCTTCTTCCCCCAGGCCATCAGAGCCTTGAACAATGAACACTGAGGGTCACAGAACACTGAACCCTACACACACAAGCACACTTTAGCACACACACGACACACACGCTGTGCAAGCTCGCACACTAGCAGCCACTTTAACATGAGAAAGCACTCACTCATGCTGCACACGCCCACACTTATGGCCACAAAGAAAGGTCACTTTAAAAATAGAATAGTAACAGTGTATTGCACTACCAAGGGACCTAGCATGTCCTCCATGCTCTGTAAATAACTATGTACAAATACCGTGATGTCCCACTATGTTACCTGTTTATTGCACAATGTTGTCTATTGGATTCTATTATATGTTGTACTACTGTATTGCACATCGTTGCGGGCAAGACCCCCCGCATTTCATTGTATACTTGTATGCCGTGACAAATAAAACTCTTGACTTGACTTGACAGCTTGTTCAGTTTGTTGGTGTCCCTTGAGTTGATGTAGCCCCCCCTCCCAGCATACCACAGCATAGAAGAGGACGCTGGCTACTACAGACTGGTAAAACGACTACAGCAGTCTATTGCACGCGTTGAAGGACCTGAGTCTCCTCAGGAAGAACAGCCTGCTATCGCTCCACCCCACAAAGCTCTACACCAGGGCTCTGTACTCCTCCTCATTGTCGTCAGTGATGTAACTTACAATGGAGGAGTCGTCTTAAGAACTTCTGCAGGTGGCACCCGCTTGAGTTGTGGCAGAAGTCGGAGGTGTAGAGGGTGAACGGGAAGGGTGAGTGACAGCACAGTTCCTTGGGGGGCGCCGGCGTTGCTCACCAGCACATCCGACTGACTGCCCTGCAGTCTGACGTACTGCGGTCTGTCAGTGAGGTAGTCCGTGATCCAGGCCACCAAGCCGTGCTCCAGGACCAGCCGCTCAAAGGTCTTCATGACGTGTGTCAGAGCGACTGGCCTGTAGTCGTTGAGGGTGCTAGGGTGTCCTTTCTTGGGCACTGGGACAATGCAGGAGGTCTTCCAGAGCTGGGGCACCCTCTCCAGCCTCAGGGAGAGGTTGAAGCGGTGCTGCCAACTGCCCTGCACATTGATTGATTGAATTGATTGAAAAGTTTATTAACAGATTGCAGAATGGGTACAGTACAGTACAGCTCAATACATACAATTGTTAAGGGGATGCAGACCAGAGAAAGACTTTCGACTTGTTTACATCAGGGTCCCCCATTTTCAATTCATCATAACATATATGACATACATGACATACAGATAGACAGTACTGCTACATCTATACATTTATGACATATCAGATTTGCAAATACAGTACTGTTTGTGATACAAAAGTGTCCAGAAAAGGAGTGTATATACATTTGGCATAGAAACTGTACATTGGAGGAGGTTGGTTGGGTGGGGTGGGGTTGGGTGGGTTGGGTGAGGGCTGTACATTGGAGGTGGGGGGGGGGGGGGGGGGGGGTTGGGAAGGGGACACACACACATTTTACACTGTACATTTGAAAATTGACAAAGCCTTACTTGGTCATTTACTGTACAACTAGGTTAGGACATTTGTAGGGGCCAGTTTCGAATTGCAGTCTCACGTAGGTGTTTTTTGAGAGTGTTTTTGAAGGTGGGTAGTGATTCACATTCCTTTACAGCTTTAGGCAGGGCGTTCCACATTGATGTGGCATAATTGCGAAACGTGTTTAGTCCCTTGTTTGATCCGAATCTGGGTTTTACATGATTTGTGGAGCTCCCTCTGGTGTTGTGATCGTGGTATTCACTGACCTTTGGGAAGTATTTTGACATGTACATGGGTACCTTGGTCGCGTAGTGTATCTTGTAGACCAGGCCCATTGCAAGTTGCTGTACTCTGTCGTCTACTCTAAGCCATCCTAGGTTGTCAAAGTGGGCAGGGGTGAGGTGGGTTCTAGGAGTCAGGTCAAGTAGTAGTCTGACTAGCTTGTTTTGAGATGTTTGTAATTTGTTTTTTAGTGCCTTTGAGGTGCTTTGGTACCATGAGGTGCAAGCATAGTCGTAGTACCCTTGAATGAGTGCTCCTGCTAGAGTCTTCAGGGTATTCTTGTTTACCAGAGAGGAGATCCGGTACAAGAATCGCGTTCGTTGGTTGACTTTTTTTATTACATTGGATGCCATTTTGTCACAGGAAAGATTAGCCTCTAGGATGGAACCCAGGTAGGTAATTTCATCTTTCCTTGTGATAATATTGTCACCCACTGTAACCGAGAAGCCGTCGGTCTTGCTGAGTTTGTTATTTGAACCGAAGAGAATGGACTCTGTTTTGCCCATGTGTAATGATAGTTTGTTGTCGGCGAGCCATATGCAGATTTTGCCTAGTTCCGAGCTGAGGGCTTTTTCAACCTGTAACTTGTTCTTGTCAGAGACCAGCAGGGCTGAGTCATCCGCAAACAGGAACAAGTTGCAGTCACAAGCTGACGACATGTCATTTGCATAAATTAGGAATAGTAGCGGTCCTAGTATGCTTCCTTGTGGAACACCACATGCCCTGGCCTTATTCACACTGATCTTGGAGAGAGCTGCCTCCTGATCTGGCTGTTAGTCATGGTCAAGGGTGGAGGGGGGGGGGCAAGCTGTTGTCTCCATAGGTAGTGTGCTGTTGGCTGGGGTGGTGGGGGGTTGGTGTTCTTTGAGGATACAGTGTGAAGCGTCCGTTACACTGCTTTGAGTTTGACCTCCATTGCTTGAAAATTACGTTTATCTACACTCTATAGTTTCACCAAACTATTGTTGTGATGTTTATGTTTTATGTTTATGTTTATTTTTGCTTCACTGCCAGCTACTTGATCCAAAGCAATAATGCATTTGTGTCAATGTCAGTGCTTTTAATTTGAAGGCCAAACTTCTCGACGGGAAGTTGTATTCACGCTGTATTAAGATAGCTTGACGCAGTTTAACACGCCAATGCCATTGGCTGTGCTGACTGTCAGTGTCAATAAAGTTTCACGTTCACAAGACGTCAGCCAGCTGTCATGGCGGCGCCCACAGTGGGGGATTGGAGCTGGTTCCCTGCCTTAGCACTTGGAGTTTCTTTCTTCAAATGTCTTTTCATAAACGCATAGTAAGTGAAAAACGCATTGCGGTGACGTTGTTGTTGTTGCACTTCATTGTACAACTCGTTGCTCAACGTCATTCGTTTGTTTTGGTAGTTGCGTTCGAATTTGCAAGAGCAGCAGCTAGCGAGCGAGCTATCTGTGTCATCAATGTTTGCAACCTCACCATAAACAACATGCTGCCATACTTACTACTTTCTAAAGTATAGACTGTTTCAAAGTGACAACAATAACCTTCCAAAAGCACCCAACTGTTCCTATTGTACCTGGATGGTATCATGATCTATAATCTAACATATATCGTATTGGACTATTTGACAGTGACATCACATTGACTATTTTATTCATAGCTTTGATTTCATGATTAGGTAACTAATGGCAAGCTGTGTAACACATAACATTGGCAACTCGTTAGATATAATATTGCTGCACACAGAGCAGAGTTGAGAAGGATGTAGGCTAGCTGTGGACACATTCTCTCTCTCTCTCTCTCTCTCTCTCTCTCTCTCTCTCTCTCTCTCTCTCTCTCTCTCTCTCTCTCTCTCTCTCTCTCTCTCTCGCTTGCATGTGTCACTATGCGTTTTCTTTTCTTTATACTAGACTAGTATGGTTGTGAAATTGGTATTAAAAAGGTCAGACTCTATCAGTGCCACTGGTTAACATGGTTGAACACATAATCTATGTCTTAAAATTATGGTTGTGTCTAATCTGCCCGTCGCTTATCAATGACTTGTTTGCAGTCAACATTGTCGAAACTGATTGTTTTTTTCATTTCCGTTTTATAGCATTTTGAAAAGCCCTCGTTTTCTTGAAAGTTTCAGGAAAATATAAAGATTCCGTGATAAACGGCATTTACTGGAATATTCTGGAATACACAAAAAACGTTGTCATTTTTCTGCCTATTTATGAATCGTTTTCAAATAAACGCTAGATTATCAATAGTACACTATGTGTAATTATGCCCGCTAGAGAAGCGAGCTGAAAATCTATTCTCATTTCCTGATCAGCGCACACACACACACACACACACACACATATGGGACATGTTGATATATAGGTGAAAACAGCTCTGATTATCCCAATACTGGTAAAATAGATTCCTTACCTCAGATCAGATGTTCTCCAAAACTCAGCCACGCCCCCTTTGAAAAGTCGGACAAACAAAGTCGACCGTGAATGACTGTTGACGATGGCCGCAGGCAGCCCCTTTCCTGACTGTGATGCAAGCCTTGCTTCACAGTCACGAAAGGGGCTAGGCCGCGGGAGATTTACCACAGCAGGTAATAGACCTGTTTTTTAAAGATAACACAAATATTTCATCTAGAAGCAGACGGAGAGGGTTACAATATGCAGTGGAAAAGTACGTTCATGAGATACACATTTACCTTAGACCTCCATGGTGATGCAAGCATTAGCTATAGATAACGTCTCAAGCATTACTTACAGTTGACTTGATTGAAGATTACAAGAACTATGACTATAATCCATGATTACTATTGCTGATACATTTAGTTTAGGCTAGTGGTCCAACACCGTATACGAGCTAGACCAGACAGTTGTGTCACTAGTCACTAGAATGAGGAAAAAAGTGAGAGCTGTCATTCTGCAACCAGAATAATCCACCTCTTTTGTAAACATGCTATGTTGGTTCTTTTTTGACCCAGGTAAATATGCCAACAATCCTCCTCCATAAAGGGGTGAGACGTCAGAGAATGGTATGCTGCACATTCTAGTGTACATCAAGTCAAATGATTGATTACATTAACTATATAAATGTATACTTAGTTATAGAGACCAAAGTAAAAATACCTAATAATAAAATAGACCTAGTAATAGGGGGCGACAGTTAGAGCTGCCGCGATTACCGCATTACCGCGGTATCGCTGTTACATCACGGCCACCGCAGAGTAGGCTGAATACCGCGTCACCGCTGTTTTTTATAATAATAATAATAAATTACCCTCCTCTCGTTGGGCTTGCGGCTCTGCAGATATACCCTACTCATCTATCGAGGTTCCAAGCGACCCTATTGGGTACCAGAAAAGTCACGTGAAACATTGCAGACCACTGATTGGTCAGAAGAGAGACGCGTCACACGTTGTAGCGTCATGCAGTGTGTTACCACCAATCGGCAAGCGCGTATTAGGTTTTTACTTCCTGAATGTCAGATCATCACAACACGGCTAATAACGTTAGCTTTAACTCTCCGCCGGAGTGGACTACATCGCTCCTAAGGAGTACTAAACGAGACATAATGATTTTACTGTCTGCAACGAATGTTATAATAAAAGCCCTTCGTTCTATACACTTGTCTGATTGAAAACTTTATTAACAGACCGCAGAATGGGACAACTCAGCACGCTCTGAGCAAAGAAAGGAACTGAGATATGAATAGAGTATTGCTTGCCTTGCTATTGTCCGGTAAATACGCTGATGTTATTGAACGTATAACTATATAATGTTAATGCCACAAAACGAATGCCTTTATTATAAAGTAGTAACTTTATAGTAATAATAATAAGAAAGGGTCGGGGGGGGGTTAGGGGTAACCGCGACACAGAGTGAACGGCGCACGACCAGAGGGGAAAAATTCGAATCCGTGTTTCACTTTCAATAACTAATGCGTGCTTGCCGAATCCCAAACAATATTCATGCTGCAAAGTCATCCTCTAAAAATAGACATTTAGACTAGAGGCAGGCTATATGCTATAAAGAGTAGACTACTACTAAAAAAAAAATGCATTCAAACTTTTTTTTTTAATTTTGTGTGCATGCGGTAATAACCGCGGCGGTAGGAAATATTTTGCAAATTTGTGCGGTAAGGAAATAATCAATACCGCGGCAGCTCTAGCGACAGTGGCTTGTTAGTAGAGCAGTCGTCTGGTAATCCGGAGGTTCCCGGTTTGATTCTCGCTCCTCCCGGGCAGCGTGTCGAAGTGTCCTTGAACAAGACACTGATGAGCAGGTTGGCACCTTGCATGGTTGCCTCCACCGGCAGTGTGTGAATGTGTGAGTGAATGGGTAAGATGTGAGAAACAAATTGTAAAGCGCTTTGGATAAAAGCGCTATATAAATACAGCCATTTACCATTTACCAAAATACCTGTAAATCACAGTATATGGGTACAGGACATAGCTTTTCTTATAACACTAAGTATAAGTTATATTTAATATAAATATAAATAAATGCATATAAAACACATTCTCAAGATAGATCACTCTGATTAGAAAAGAAAACCCACAACTAAAGTGTACATAAATAGCCACTATTTTTAATATATACAATAAATATACATGGATTTACAGTTACACAAATGGATGTACGATATAAAATACAAACAGTGCTGGAATAGCGAACAATATCATGTGTTGTTGTGATAAATCTATGGTAATTTAACATTATATTCTTGTAGCCAAATGAATGCTGTGACGAGGCTTCAAATACATTTTGTCCCAACCCCAGACCCATAGTTCACAAATCGAATAAAAATGTTATCGCTGGATGCACATCCTCTACATTGTCAATCTCGTTAGTCATAGTCACAACATTTGCTGTGATTATTGATGACCCTTGGAAGGAGACCGGCTCAGTGGCCTTGTGGGTAGAGTGTCCGCCCTGAGTTCGGGAGGCTGGGAGTTCAAGCCCCGGCCGAGTCATACCAAAGACTATTTAAAAATGGTACCCATAGCCTCCCTGCTTGACACTCTGCATCAAGGGTTGGTTTGGGGGGAGGTCCTTGCGACATACTAGCGTCATGTCCAAGGGGTGTACTTGTACATCAAGCTGCCTCACGCTACGGAAACAGGAGATAGGCTCCTGCCCCATGTGCCGTTACGGCTCGAGAACCATTGGTTCTCAAAGGCAACTTCTTGGAAGGAGAAACATGTTGATTTTGGTTACCTGGCCTGTAACCTTTCTTCTAGTACCTCCATTATGGATTAATAGCCTGGTCTGTTGACATTTGCAATATCAGCAACTGTTGTTTTCATCTACCCAGTAAAATGTGAAAGTAACAGCAAAGTGGAGAGATTGGTATGCCTTGGATGCAGTCTGCACTCTACTGCAGCGTTTCCGTTAGCCGGTAATTACCGGTATTTGACCGGCAAAATCTGTTGAAGTCCGACATATTTACTCTCTCCGGTCTTAATGTCCGGTGAAAATAATTCCCTGAGTCTAAGCACAATTTGATTATTTGAATTGTATTAAAATAGGCTAAAATTAAATAGCCTATGCGATGAACGAAACGATCATTACATTTGTTTCCTCGTTGCTTCTAATAATGACAACGACGTCGTCAGCGAGAGCTTAGTGCTGGGTGTGCGAACTTTTGTGAAGCTGCAGAGCCAGAGCACTATCAGCACAATGCAGTATTCCAGCAGTACTCCAATTCAGCCATTTTCAGCCAATGTTGGGTGGGGGGCGCTGCTGTGCGGTTCCCAGAAAAGAGCCAATAACACTGAATCAGCTTCTCTGCAGCGCCATACTCTTTGCAAATAAGTCGTTGCGAGGTGGAGAGAGTCGTCACGCAAACCACGATAATGTTGCCGTCTCTCTGCTTTCTCAGTTCTTCGCTTGATATAATTAATACAAATGTCCAATATAATGGAATTCGTTAGCTCATAAAAATGTGATTATAACAGACTGCTGTTTAGTGTCGGACCGACTGCCCACATACGCGGTCTATTTTATTTCAAGTCAGCAGCAGCACGGAGTATCGAGGGACTTAATTTATTTGGAATATATTAATGACTGTATACGTGAAGTTGAACATTATGATATGTGTGACGTGTCTGATACAACGAGGTGAAGCGATGTCGACTCGAGATTCATTTGGGGGTGCGTGTGACAGAGCTGCTGCAGCGGGAGCCTGCGGGGCGGGAGCTTGATGCTGGTAGCGTATCGCACTAACTTGAGAGGCGAGAGATAGTAATTTGATTCTGCAAATCAATTTCTCATTCTTCGCTTGATGTAATTAATACACATGTCCAATTATAACGGAATTCGTTAGCTCATAAAAATGTGATTATAATAGACTGCTGTTTAAAACTCTGACCGGAATATCTCGAATATGTCCGGTGATAGAAATCTTGCAGGACACTCAGACCGGCACGAATATGTTCTAACGGAAACGCTGCTCTACTGACTGCATTACTAATTTAAAGCCTTATTTTGGAATGAAACTCTTCAAACACTATTAGCCTCACAAGTCGGCCATGATAGCAAGGACTTCAGCCTCCTGTCAGGGCTGCACTTAAATAAATGTTCTTGTATCTTGTACTTTACTTGAGTATTTTCATTATAGGGAACTTTGTACTTTCACCCCACTACATTTCAAAGTAAATATTGTACATTTTACTCAACTACATTTATCTGAGCCTCTCCCCAAAAAAGATGTAGCATACAACATTCTGCAACGTGTGTGATGATGTCATGGCAGATAATTCTAGAACCTTAGTTTTCTGCCCGAAGCCCGATCATTCTGGAACGTTGGTGATGATGTCATAGTAGAACCTTCTAGAACCTCTAACATTCCTATTTTAAGGGGAGACACTGCAGGTGAATAGGGTAAAAAAGTTAACTAATAGATATCACAATGAAACTTCCCCAGTTGATTACATATATTAAGACAAGACTTTTTTGTATTACAAGTTTTCTGAAATTGTATGTTTAAATATGCAAATGAGGCATGATCTACTTAAATATGCACTAATTTGCATATAATTCCAGGACAGAAATCTGAACATTGGATAAAGCCATTTTCAAAATTCTAGTTTCATTTTGTTGACATATTAGAGCCAAAGGTTATTACAGAGGGGATTTTGGATATCTCTTTTTATCACTCCATAAATCAGAAAATACTCCATTCAGTACATTTTTATGGTAAAATTCCATATTTCGCCATGTTTTTAGGAATAAAATGTGATATAAATCAGGGTATGAATGCGATATCAACAAACCCTTCTGTAAATACCTTCAGAACATAGATATGAATAGAACTGGAAGGTTTGGTGTATGTGAGTGCTACTTAAGTGGAGATTTCTGGCTCAGAGTATGAGGAAAAACTCTTAAAACTAATTTTTGGGAAAACGCCTTCAAAGTTCTGTATTGTAAAATGCCATACTTATTTTTTTTAAACAGATATTTACAAACACAATACCTAATCAAACCATTAGTAATAGACAACCTAAACACATGCCTGATAACTGAATAATAATAATAATAATAATAATAATGATGTTATTGAACTGAACAGAACTACACACAGGCTACAAACAGTGTAGTACAGTGTAGTACCCCCTAATAGGCAAAACATATTTGAATAGATATCACTATGAAACTTTCCCAGTTTGTTATGTACATATAAACTAAGAAAAAATATATTGCAAGTTTTATGAAATGTATGTTTATATATGCAAATGAGGCACTTCCCCATTAAATATGTGCACATTTATGGATGCAATAAGGCAAAATGAAGTAAAATAAACAACTAAATGTGCGTTATTGACGTGTTATTGTCACTAGTTTCATAGAAGACATGTTTAGGAAGCAAAATATAACAAAATCTCAAAATCAACAAACAAAGTATATTTGACTATTCACCTGGGGTGTCTCGCCTTAAGCATTCTGTTTAGCTTTCTAGTAATGTATTGTATCTTGTAGTTGTGCTGATGAATATTAAAGGAGTTACCTTCGACTTGAACGACTTCAGGACATCGCCTCAGACTCCCGTCTCTCAGCACTACAGTACATTCAATATCAAATAGTTCTCTACTTTTACTTAAGTAGTAGCTACAGTACCAGCTACAGTACCATCTACAGTAGTAGCTACAGTACCAGCTACAGTAGTTTGCTGTGCTGTTTCACTGCTAGGTATATTAAACACAGTACATAGATTATTGAATTGATCATAAGTGAATCCAGTGGCATATTTGAAATAGGCTGGTACACGGCTGTGCTGCAAGACCTCTGGCATTAATCTATCGCCAGATGATTAAAAAAAATATATATCCAAAAAAATTATTTATTTTCAATCTTCAAAAAAACTGAAAATCCATCAAAATCAGTGTTGTTGCTAATCATACATATGCTAGCCTGTTTTTTAACAATAATTTGTGATGCCATCACAAACACTGGCATTTAAAGGGTACAAATAAAAAAAAATGCCTGGACCAGAATGCAGGAAATGAAGTCTTTGTAACAAGAAATGTCCTGGTGGGGGACCCCCAGACCCCCTGCTTAAAAAGTGGCCTGACTGGGGCTATATTTTGCACTATATTTCCTGGCCTGAATGATTTCTCCAGTCCGGCCCTGGTTAAAAGCCTCCAATGCCTATTAGTGTGTGTGCGTTTGAACGTGTGCATGTTTCAACCATACATTTCCATTTATAAAAAAAATTAAATGTATTACATTTTTTTTACCTCCTATAATAGTGGGCGTCGCGGCTCTCTGACCCCGTTATTTTTGGGTCGCGGATTGAAAAGTTTGGGAACCCCTGCTCTAGTCCAGTGCTTCCCAATCCTCTCCTCGAAGCACCCCAGCCGTTCCATGTATTTGTTAAATTCCACCACCAGCACACCTTGATTCAACTAATAAAGGGCTAGTTAAGTTGAATCAGGTGTGCTGGTGGTGGAATTGAACAAATACATTGAACGGCTGGGGTGCTTCGAGGAGAGGATTGGGAAGCACTAGTCTAGTCGATTTTGTGTTTTGAGCACAAAGTTCATCATAGAATCTAGCCTCTTTATTTTGCTCTCAAAGTGCACCAGATTGATGCATTTAACTTTAAAATGTACACACAAAAAAATATCCGGGGGGCAGTGCATGTGAGCGGATCGGAGCGTGATCGGAGCGTGAGCGGCGCGGGGAGCGGAGCGGGCGGTTTTGACGTGAGCGAGGAGTGGGTTTTAAAATGGAGAGTTCTCCTCTCCAATCCGCTCCGGGCCGCTCACACAGTGGTTTAACACTGATGTAATATACATGTACTGTAGTACAATGCCAAAGCAACAGATGGCGATGTACAAACATGAAGGCCATTTTCAACCAATGAGAAGGGTGAACCTGTGATATCCTGTTCAGGCTTTGTCACTCACGGATGTTAGAAAAAGTTGACGCCATTGTTGTTGTCGTTAGCTTACATGCTAACGTTAATGGCAGCGACCATAGCATTGTGGCTAGGCTAGCTATCATCGCTTAATAGAGCTAGTGAATGGATAAACAACGTTATTTAACATTACAGAATGGGTACAATTACAATGCGGCTCAATACAAACAATTGTTAAGGGGCCCAGGGGGTGTAGACTGTTGTAGTTTGAGCTAATTTACACCATGCTACCAAAAAAAAATAAAAATCTGCCGATCGATGTGGCGAAGGTGAGCGGTGAGCGAGCAGAGAGCGACTTGGGGGCGGGGTCAACATGAGCGATTAGCGGAGCGGACCAAGCTTTAAAGAGCGAAGAGCGGATTTCTCGCCCGCGCCGATCCGCTCACGTGGCCTGCCGGGGGGGTATGCCCCCGGACCCCCCTACACCCCCCATAGTCTCTGAAAATCCTGTGGGAAACACTGAACTAACGACATAAAGCGTCCGTGGCACTCAGTGTTAAAGGGGACATGCATTGCTATTCCTATCACTATTTGGGCAACTTTACACAATTCCTGTGAGTCTATTGAACACATCTGTAAGCTTTTATTCAAAAAAATGCATTGTTTTATATTTCTAATGAAGTACTCAAAAGCCAAATTTTTCTCATTTTCGATTTCAGGCTGTGTTGGCCTGGCTCCGCCCATAAGCACTTTGAGTGACAGTCATCCACACAGTCTGCGACTGGCACAGAGAGAGATAGAGAGAGACTGAGGGGGATACTAATTAATTTTGCCGCAGGGGGGCATAATCCCACGGGACAATGCATTGGTAACTTGTTTCAAATGACAATATATACTCCTGTGATTATTATTGTACGGATCGGAATACGGGCGTGCGCGTGGGAGCATGCGCAAAGATATTACAGTGATATGCTGGTGCTCGACTGCGAGGGAGATAGAGAGAGGGAGGCACGGAGCACTGTAAACGCTGCGTGACACTCTGCGAGGGAGAGAGAGAGATAGAGAGGGAGAGATAGAGAGGGGGACCCGTCTTCTCTCACACACGCAGACGGGTCCCCCTCTATCTCTCCCTCTCTATCTCTCTCTTTCCCTCGCAGAGTCGCAGTAACGTCAGTAAAACCATCAAATCAGAACAGCTTAGTTGAGTGAGGGAAGATCTCGTGAACTCGAGAGACTAGACTGATGAGTCAATATGGTAATTAGCGACATAGACCCATTGATACTAACCCCTATTACTATAAAACCATGCTAAACACAGAAAAAAGCCATTTATAATGCATGTCCCCTTTTAAAATTGAACTTGTTGAAACCTGCAAATACCCTGTTATCCCGTTGGCCTGAAGCCTATTGAGCCTAACATCTCCCTTGGCCTGAAGCTTAGTAAGCCCAATAGTTCCCTTAGCCAGGGGAGATTCCTCTTTGGATGACCGGTATATTTTTGTTTGTCTGTGTGTGCCTGTGTTTTACCTACAGTATGTTGTGTCTGTCTCAGTCATTCCACAGACTTTGAGGTGCACAGGAACTGGCTGGCCATCACACACAGCCTTCCTGTGTCCAGGTGGTATTATGAGGTCTGTATTATGTAAGGGATTACTGTTGGTGGTAGCAGGGTTGGGATCAATTCACTTCCAATTCAAAATGTGAACACATTTCCATTTAGGCTACTTAGTGTTGATGGAACATCCATTCTGGTTCACTTGTCTATATGGCAATTCTCAAAGCTACCTCATACACCCACTGAGCTTTTAGAAAGGTGTGGAATAAGATTATTGCTTTTACCCCCAACAAACATTGATTAATGAATTTATCATTTAAAAAAAAATTGGTGGGTCTGAAATTAATGTTTACATGTTGTGTGCATGCATCCCCCACTTCCCATTTTCCATGTGGAATGCACCTGATTGGATAAATGATGTGCTGGTGCTCTAGTGCAACATTATTTACTCTAATTCTCATTACCGCTCATTTCAATGTGACATAATAAACTTAGTTTTTTAAATACTACATGAAAATGTATTTCCTCTATAAATGCACGTAAAGATTTGCATTATATCATCCATTCCCCATTATTGCTAAATAGTCCTTCCTCTTTAATACAAAAACCCTTTTTTAACTGCCCTGCTTGTTTATTTATATAGCCTATAGATATATTACACATATATCCCATTTTGATATGCCACCGATTAATATCATTTTGGAAAATTAGATAATGATTATTGATGGTAGTCATGTATGGTAATGTGGCACCTTTTCTACTTCGTTTGTATCCACTGTGTCTTGCCATGCATATACTGTTTATACTAGCCAGTGTGTCTACCCAATATGCCCTAGAGAACAATAAAGATGATGTCTCTCTCTATAGCTATGTTTTAATGGTTTTGTTATATATTTGTGCATCTCTCTCTCTCTCTCTCTCTCTCTCTCTCTCTCTCTCCAGAACACATCAGAGTGGACGCTGGACTACCCTCCCCTGTTTGCATGGTTTGAGTACGGCCTGTCTCATGTGGCCCAGCATTTTGATAAAGACATGCTGGTTGTGGAGAACCTGAACCACGCCAGCCCTGCTACCGTCCTCTTCCAGAGACTCTCTGTCATCTTCACAGATGTCATCTTCATCTACGCTGTCAAAGAGTGAGTCACAACAGAACTAAAAAAGTGCTGCTTACGTTATGTTTCCAGTCTAGTCTCAGGGTAACAGAACTAAAACGCGCTGCTTACATTACGTTTCCAGTCGAGTCTCAGGCTAACGGAACTAAAACGTGCTGCTTACGTTACGTTTCCCGTCTAGTCTCAGGGTAACGGAACTAAAACATGCTGCTTACGTTACGTTTCCAGTCTAGTCTCAGCCTAACGGAACTAAAATGCACTGCTTACGTTACGTTTCCAGTCTAGTCTCAGGGTAACTGAACTAAAATACGCTGCTTACGTTACGTTTCTAGTCTAGTCTCAGGGTAACGGAACTAAAACGTGCTGCTTACGTTACGTTTCCAGTCTAGTCTCAGGCTAACGGAACTAAAATGCGCTGCTTACGTTACGTTTCTAGTCTAAGGTTAACGGAACTAAAAAAGTGCTGCTTACGTTAGGTTTCCAGTCTAGTCTCAGGGTAACGGAACTAAAACATGCTGCTTACGTTACGTTTCCAGTCTAGTCTCAGCCTAACAGAACTAAAATGCACTGCTTACGTTACGTTTCCAGTCTAGTCTCAGGTTAACGGAACTAAAACGTGCTGCTTACGTTACGTTTCCAGTCTAGTCTCAGGGTAACGGAACTAAAACGTGCTTCTTACGTTACGTTTCCAGTCTAGTCTCAGGTTAACGGAACTAAAAAAGTGCTGCTTACGTTACGTTTCCAGTCTAGTCTCAGGGTAACTGAACTAAAACACGCTGCTTACGTTACGTTTCCAGTCTAGTCTCAGGGTAACTGAACTAAAACGTGGTTCTTACGTTACGTTTCCAGTCTAGTCTCAGGTTAACGGAACTAAAAAAAGTGCTGCTTACGTTACGTTTCCAGTCTAGTCTAAGGTTAACGGAACTAAAAAAAAAGAGCTGCTTATGTTACGTTTCCAGTCTAGTCTCAGGTTAACGGAACTAAAACGTGCTGCTTACGTTACGTTTCCAGTCTAGTCTCAGGTTAACGGAACTAAAACGTGCTGCTTACGTTACGTTTCCAGTCTAGTCTAAGGTTAACGGAACTAAAAAAAAAGAGCTGCTTACGTTATGTTTCCAGTCTAGTCTCAGGCTAACGGAACTAAAACGCGCTGCTTACGTAGTCAAGTCTAAGGTTAACGGAACTAAAAAAGTGCTGCTTATGTTACGTTTCCAGTCTAGTCTCAGGCTAACGGAACTAAAACGTGCTGCTTACGTTACGTTTCCAGTCTAGTCTCAGGCTAACGGAACTAAAAAAGTGCTGCTTACGTTACGTTTCCAGTCTAGTCTAAGGTTAACGGAACTAAAAAAGAGTTGCTTATGTTACGTTTCCAGTCTAGTCTCAGGGTAACGGAACTAAAACACGCTGCTTACGTTACGTTTCTAGTCTAGTCTCAGGGTAACGGAACTAAAACGCGCTGCTTACGTTATGTTTCCGGTGTAGATTCAGGGTGATGTTTGACCTATTGTTATCTCCATCAGGTGCTGCAGGAGTGTGAGAGAGGAGAAAGGCTCCAGGGAGCTCCTGGGGAGGCCGGGGTTCATCCTGGCTGTTCTTCTCATGTGGAACTTTGGCCTCATGATTGTTGATCGTATCCTTCATTACTGTATATATACATGCTTGATTGATTGATTGAAAACATTATTAACAGATTGCAGAATGGGTACAATACAGTACAGCTCAATACACACAATTGTTAAGGGGTTGCAGACCAGAGAAAGACTTTCGTCTTGTTTACATCAGGGTCCCCCATTTTCAATTCATCATAACATATATGACATACAGATAGACAGTACTGCTACATCTATACATTTATGACATACCAGATTTACAAATACAGTACTGTTTGTGTACCAAAATAGTCTAAAAAAGAGAGTATACATTTGACGTAGAAACTGTACATTGGAGGAGGTTGGGTAGGTGGGGTGGGGGGCGAACTGTACATTGGAGGTGGTTGGGTGGGGGGGTGGGGTTGGGTAGGTGGGGTGGGGGAAACTGTACAACTGTACAAGCAAAACTGTACATTGGAATATCGACAACCTTACTTGGTCCCAAGAAGAGGGTCTCGTGTATTATTGGGTTAGGACATTTACTGTACATTTTCAGGGGCCAGTTTCGAATTGCAGTCTCCCATAGGTGCTCTTTGAGAGTGGTTTTGAAAGTGGGTAGTGATTCACATTCCTTTACAGCTTTGGGTAGGGCGCTCCACATTGATGTGGCATAATTGCGAAACGTGTTTAGTCCCTTGTTTGAGCCGAATCTGGGTTTAACATGATTTGTTGAGCTCCCTCTGGTGTTGTGGTCGTGGTATTCACTGACCTTTGGGAAGTATTTTGACATGTACATGGGTACCTTAGTCGTATAGTGTATCTTGTAGACCAGGCCCATTGCAAGTTGCTGTACTCTGTCGTCTACTCTAAGCCATCCTAGGTAGTCAAAGTGGGCAGGGGTGAGGTGGGTTCTAGGAGTAAGGTCAAGTAGTAGTCTGACCAGTTTGTTTTGTGATGTTTGTAAGCTTGTTTTTAGCGGCTTTGAGGTGCTTTGGTACCATGAGGTGCAAGCATAGTCGTAGTACCCTTGAATGAGTGCTCCTGCCAGAGTCTTCAGGGTATTCTTGTTTACCAGAGAGGAGATCCGGTACAGGAATCTAGTTTGTTGGTTGACTTTTTTTTATTACATTTGATGCCATTTTGTCACAGGAAAGATTTGCCTCTAAGATGGAACCTAGGTATGTAATTTCATCTTCAGTGTTTCCCCTAGGATTTTTTTCAGTGGGGGTGGTAGGCCCCCAAAACTACTAGTGTTTTCGTGGGGCGCGCGTGTCATGGATACGCGGTGTCAACAGTGTCGTCATAGACGCGCGCAGTAAGGCGGTTGTTAGTATCGGTGCATTTCTCTACACTGAGCTGAAATTAAACAATTGCAGAATGGGTACAGTACGGCTCAATACACACAATTGTTAAGGGGATGCAGACCAGTGTTAATTGTCAACTAAAATGGAGACGAAAGATGTTCGTCAACAAAGGGTTTTTTCATGACGACAACGAGACGTGACATCACGTTATTGAAGACCATGTCACGCTAACGAGACTAAATAGTTTATTAAATATCGTTGACCACAACTGAGGACACAAAAATGTAATTTACAAAAACCAGGACGAAATTTCTCTTCATGTATGTTGATATTGTTGACTAAAACAAGACAAGACAAAATAATAAGTTTTCTTAATGCCATCGTCCCGACAGAGCAGTGTGACGGGGAGCTCTGTTATTAGCATTAGCTGAAGAGCTATTTGAAAAGCTAGTTTTAGCTTTAACGTTACCTTGGCTAAAGTTGGGACTATTCATAATCCAGCTGCAGACCTGCAAGAAAAGTACAGCAAGTTGGCAAAGGAGTATTCCAAGGTAAATCACTTTTTCACCAGTAACGTTACATTCTTTCCATCTAGCTCACGCTAACTGGCTAACCTAGCTCACGCTAATGTGGCTAACTGACCTCTCGCACACAATTAATGACATGTTGCGGACAGCCATACCGGTGACAATGTTTAGCTTTTAGTGCCAAATGATAAGAGTCTGAGGTGGAGTCTCAAAAGAGAATGTTGAATATTTATTGTGCATTAAAAATCACAACAGAGCCTCTGCTACTAGCTGACTGAACCGGAGCCTTCTGGAAGCAAGTGCAACAACGTATAATGTCCGTGTGGAACCAATGTGCCAACAACCTTTCCGTGGGTGAAGCATAGTTGTCATTTAATGATACTAATACTAATGTATACAATCACCTGTTATTGAATAAATACCATTACTTTCTAGTTATTACTAAAAAACAGCATACAGTAGCTGTAAAAAAGAAAAGAAGAAAAGTTTAATAATTTATATAATATAAAAAAAAATTAGTACATTAACTAAAAATGGACAAATGTCATCCGTTTTCGTCGACAAAATCTAGACTAAAACAAAAAAGACAAAATTGAGACAAAAACTGACTAAGACTAAAATGCTCAGACATTTAGTTGACTAAAACTGACTAAATGAAAAATAAATGAAGATGACTAAATATGATAAACGAAAAAGGAGCACTTGACACATGACTTAGGGCTTGGATCCACCTGCCGCATATTTCTGGGTGCAAGCGTCTTTTGTCAATTGTTCCCAATGAGGACGGAGCTTATGCGGCCGCCTATAGGAAATGCGCTGCAGTCGGCTTCTTTTTTCAGTTTTTTTGTGCGGCCGCACCTAGCGTTTAAAGTTAAAACTTTCTGAACTTTTCAGAGTGATGCGCTCAGCGCATTTTCAGACAACCAATCACAGCATATCATATCACTCTGCTTGTAACCTGACACCGGAGTTGCCTGCCTGTCTGCCCACAAGAGACGGCACAAATACACAAATAACTACACGAATACACTAATAAAAAGCGAATAAAAAGCAAAGGGCGAACTGTGGTGTCAGGCAATAACTATATATATAATTAATATACAATAAAGTGTATTAAAATATGCTATATGTGCAAAACCACGGCAGTAAAATACGATAACAAGATGGCGGTCGCTAGATTTCTTTCTCTCTGTCATCTCGCTACAAGATGCGCTTCATCCCACCACTACCGGGCCGGCGCACTGCCAGCGTTTTTCAGCTGGAAATGTGAGCTAAGTGGACGCATGCCCTAAGACTAAAACTAAAATGAAAATAGCTGCCAAAATGAACACTGAGAGACCAGAGAAAGACTTTCATCTTGTTTACATCATTTTTATTTTCATGAATTGTAAGTAAGGGTGCAATTAGCACCGTGCAATCCATTCTTTGTGGATCTAGCCCTGAGACTTGTTACGTGCGATGCTAGTCAGTCTCGGAGTTGTCTCGGAATGGATTTGGTTGTCACCCACTGTCTGTAACTGAGAAGCAGTCGGTCTTGCTGAGTTTGTTATTTGATCCGAAGAGAATGGACTGTTTTACCCAGGTGTAATGATAGTTTGTTATCAGCGAGCCAGGTGCAGATTCTGCCGAGTTCTGAGCTGAGGGTTTTTCCAACCTGTAACTTGTTCTTGTCAGAGACCAGCAGGGATGAGTGGTCCGCGAACAAGAACAAGTTGCAGTCACAAGCTGACGACATGTCATTTGCATAAATTAGGAACAGTAGCGGTCCTAGTATGCTTCCTTGTGGAACACCACAGCTCACTGTGAGGGGGGGGGGGGGATAGAGTACCCGTTTACCTCCACCATCTGTTCGCTCCCCTCAACAAGGTAGGATTGCATCCAGCTCACTTATGAACTATCAAAACCAATTGTTTTTAGCTTGTCAATCAGAATGGAGTGATTGTGACGGGGTTCTTTCTAGACTCCTCAAAAAACTCCCACAAACAATGGCGTAGTCGGAAAAATTGTCTTGGTGTTGTTTTTATTTCCCAGCCTTCAAGGTGCAGAGGTGACATCTCAATAACAAGTAACTTAAACAAACTAACAAAATAACAAAATACTACCTGGTCTATCATATGCGCTCCACAATAACGTCATATTGATAGACGACACTTACTGCGCGGCACTTCCCTAGTTACTCATCTTTAGCAACCTTTGTCTGGTGAAGCCCCGACACAGAGACAAACAGACTAACAGACACATACGGCACTTCCCTCAGTCACCTACGTTGCAACTGGTGCAGGGCAAGAACCCAGAACCTTGGGCACGCAGCCCTTATGACACCTGCACTCCTTCCCCTCCACAGGTGCCACACATAATTAATTACCATTACTAAAACAGGTGCTACACATCAAATGAATTGCCGTTTCCTATAGTTATACACACATTATCTAAAAACAACCTCCAACACCAAAACCCTCATAACCCAATAAATAAATACATATACACAACCCAATAAATAAATATATATACACAACACAACACGACAACAATAAATAAATATATGTATGAATGGATATATGAATGTATGTATAAATGCATGTATGCTTAGATTAATGGATATGTATGCATGTTTGATTATGTATGAATGTATATGATGAGTGAATGTTGTGTGTATGTGTGCGTGCGTGCTGCCCCGGCGTCAGTGACAGACCCACTCTGTCAGTGATTGACAGTGTCGAAGGCCTTTTGTAGGTCCAGCATGACCATGCCACAGTATTTGCCCGCATCCACCTCTTGTTTGATGTGGTCGTTCAAATAGAGAAGGCATGTGCAGGGCTATACGTAAACTTTTTTTGCACATGGCACTGGTGCTACAGAGGTTGATAGTTTTGTAGCACAGGCCAAAATCTTGTAGCACAAGTATAAAACGTGTTATATTTGTAACAGTCACAAATGTGCCTATTGTATTTGTGTTATTTAGTTGCAGTGCCATGTTTGGCTGTCATTTTCATGCTGACAAGTTGACGTCACACAGCCAGACACACGTTACGTGTAAGGAATTATGGGAGTTGGTGTTGGGTGTATGGACTCTACTAAGGGTAGGAATCACCAGTTTCATCACGATACGATATCGATTCTTTGGACAACGATACGATATTTGCCGATATCTGCCACGATACGATACAATGCAGGTGCCTGCAATCGATATGAGATTATATCATAAGCCCATTTAACACAATCAGTAACATTTAGATCAACTCAAAAGGTAACAAATATAATTTGAAAAAAAAAAATTTTAGCTCTTCCAGACATTTAAATGAAAACCTATTTATTGTTTTTAATACAAATAGACCTCCTGTTCACTATAAAGTGCCACGTTTTGATATATTGAGCTTTAAACTTTAAGTAAATTTTTTTTGGAACACGCAACCTAAAACCCCTTCCTCTCCCAAACCGTTCCTGCAATTGTTTTATGTTGCATGATGATCATGCATACATTTATTATGTATTGTATTTTTTATGTTTAAATATTAACATCATCTGTCCACCCTCAGTACATTTACTATCAATATAATATACTCATCTGACTTTATCATATCTTTTCAAACGCACACACACAGAAGGGAGAATGCCCCCCCCCCCCTCTTTCCCAGTCCCCACTCTGCTGTTCTCTGTCGCTCTGAACAGGGTTTTAGCTTGTAGTTAGCTTATGCTAACGGGACGTTAATTCCGGTCTTAAACACGACGTGGTCATAAAGGAATGGCGAGGATTGCAAAGCATGTTCCTTTTTTTTCTTTTTTTTTTCTTTTTTTTGTATTGATCTTTTTCCCCCTCCATTTTCCTCTGATTTTCTCCCATCCCAATGTTAGTCGTTATGCCAATTCCCAGTCCCCTTCCTGGTCGCTGCGCACTCGGTCTGGGAGAGTGGAGGCTACCACGTGCTTCCTCCGACACACGTCCAGCCAATCATCGCTTCTTTTCACCTGGCAGCGTGGATATTCTCTGAGAGGGTGTAGTGTGTGGAAGGATCACACTATCCCACTCGGGTCCTATCCGCGCTTAGCAGGCGCCCCGACCGAACTGTAGGAGTCGCTGTTTACAACGACCCGGACCCACCCCTCCAGCTTCTCCCACCCTCTAATACTGCCAATTGTATTAGTGTGAACGGCCAGCCAAGCTGCAAAGCATGTTCTATGCATTTGACCCTGCGGAATAAAACGGCAGGGATTTGTTTTGGGTTGTGAAATAAGCACACTAGCCTTGCTATATTGCAATGTCCGTGTTCCAGACGCTACTGAGATGACTACTGTTGTGTGCTGTGGAGCGGATATGAGTCACGATACCACGGATTTTCAAAATAAGAGTATCGATATGAACTGAGCGTTGCTAGCTGCCGGAGCCATAGTTATTATAGCTGGAGCTGCGCTTAGGCGGAAATGAGACCCACGACAGGATTTTCAAAATAAGAGTATCGATATGAACTGAATGCCTATCGCACCAGTGCTACTGAAGTAAATCCATTCATCGCTCAGACCGCTGTTGCTGTAGCATGTGCGATATATATCTCGCACTGTACAGCCCTGCATGTGTCAGTGGAGTGGGATGTTCTGAAGCCAGATTGGAATTCGTAGATTAGATTTTTTCCCGCTAGGTATTTTTCCACCTGTTCGTAGACTATTTTTTCCATGACTTTCAAGATGGAGGTAAGAATAGAAACAGGGCGGTAGTTGCCTGGGTCTAATTTGCTGCCCTTTTTGTGCAGGGGGGTCACTCTCGCAATTTTGAAGTCATTGGGGACGTGTCCCTGTTTTAAGGAGAGGTTTATTATGTGTGTGATGACTGGGGTGATGGCAGCTGCTGAGTCTCTGAGGAATTTGGAGGGGATGTTGTCATGGCCAGTGGCCTTGTTAGGTTGGAGGGAGTTGCTGTTGAGTTACTCTTACATGTATTCTCTTAACCCTTTCACAACCACACTACCAAAGGGTTAACCCTTTCACTGTGACAATACAGAAGGTCTTCTGTAGTGTGGTAGGGGAGAGAGGGGGATTTTCTCTGTAGAGTGGCCCAGAGGGGGGTGAGTTGGGGGGAGGAGGAGGAGGAGGGGGGCATGGTTTGGGGCTCGAGGGGGTTGCAGGTGGGAGACGAAAGATGAATGGTAATAGAATGGGCGTTGAAACATGGATGTGGGATTGTTTGAGGGGGGGGCTATTCTGCCACAGGGCCAACTCCAGTTGTAATGCCAGAGCTTTAGTTAAGGCCAATGACAGGAGTATGTAATTTGTGAGGTGTGATCTTTGTTTTTGGTGTAATGAAACGTTAAAAGCCTTGACATGTTGACACCAGATATTCATTTCCAGTACAATGGATTATTATTTGGTATTCTCCTGCTCTCAGTAGCCAGACATTTACAAGTATGTACTCACTCATTAATCTCGGCCATCTTTATTAAAGCCACAACGCATCAACGCACCCTCTCACTTTTACTGCTCTGCCCTTAAATGTTCTGGTGAGACATGCTTAGTCAGCCCTCTTGCGATACCAGAAGTATGCCTTGAGCGAACAAGTTTCACTAGGCACAAAACGCAGGGTATTTTTTACAACAGTAGAAAACAAATATGTAGCCTCCTTAACCACTAGGGGTGGGAATCGCCAGAGATCTCGCGATACGATATTATCGCGATACTTGAGCCGCGATACGATAGTATCGCGATACACGATATATCGTGAATATTGCGTTTCTTTTTTTTTATCAAATTTTTTATTTTATTTTTAAAGGGGAACTATCTTATAAATGGCCCTTTTGAGTGTTTAGCATTGTTTCCTAGCTATGTGAACTTATATTAATATGATCTATGTCTCAAAATTCTCATATTGGCGCATTCTTCCAATTCTCCTCTCACAATATTCACCCTCACTGAACTGAGTCGTTTGAAAATGTGCCTATATGTGATGTCATATAGTCACTGCTGCATGTTAATGTTCAGCAGGCGGCGCAGGCCACACAGTGGTTTAGGTGGCACCTGCAGCTGCGGCTGCAAAACAGCTCGAAATCTTGAGGTAGAAAAATGCTGTTTTTGAGGACTTGATTAGAAATACAAAACAATGAATAAAAAAAATATATATATTACAGAGGTGTTCCATAGACTCACAGGAATTGTGTAAAAGTGCCCAAATAGTGAAAGAAATAGTAAAATAGTTCCCCTTTAACTGCAACGTAAAACTGTCGACATGGGGGGAGCTCCAGTAGCTCACCGTGTACCTCGAACGCTATTTCGGCGTCGGGGACAACCGTGCGCGTCACGGATCTGGGGTACACGAGTTCGACTCCCGGACTCGCCGTATTTTCTCAGTGTCTTTCCCCGATCTATACCCCATTCAACCTGTCTCTGTCGGTCATACTTGACCAGAAAAAGCGATAAACGCTAAAAGAAACCAGCTGACTGGTCAAAAGTTATAAAAAAAAAAAAAAAAAAAAAAATTTCGACATGTTTTATCTAATAAAATAAAGTTCAGTCTGTTCATCTCACTTCAATCATTTTTATTGCAGAACATGGTATTTTCTCAAGCAGACAGATGTAAACACTGTAATCTGTGTTGCATGTACCTGACAAACTGAACTGTTTGTATTAGTCATATTCCAACTTAACTGAATGCACATGTGTGTGTGTGGACTACTGTACTATTACAGGTATTGAAATGAACAATGCAACTTCCTTATACAAAAAAGAAATTATAATAATTTTTTTTAATTAATAATTAAATATCGATACTTGGCGTCCCTGTATCGATACAGTATCGCCACGCAAAGTATCGCGATACTACTACGTATCGATTTCCCCCCCCACACCTATTAACCACCCAAGAAACCAATAATTCACTCTACAAAGTCTTCATGTAAAAAAGCATGCAGGGGCAAAGAGGCTCATGGGAAATGTATTGAAAACACAGAAACGGTACCACTTGCTGCCGGCAGTTGTCAGAAATCGATATTGTCGCTTTAACGCTTTAACTGACATACATAGGTTTATTTGTGGCAGAGTTGGTCGGTCTGTCGGTATACAGTGATCCTCTGTGTAGATAATAAAAAAAGTTTCCGTCTCTGTATGTGAATGTTTCTGTATGGAGCAGGGCAGACACCTGCAGGGGGCGCTGCTGTTCGCTGTCTTGCTGAACCTGAAGCACATCTACCTGTACGTCGCTCCCGCCTACGGCGTCTACCTGCTCAGGTCCTTCTGCGTCACGCAGGACAACACTGGTACTGCTGCAGTCCTGCTAAATAACAGAGTACAGTTAGCACAAGCTCTATGTGTATAGATTGTTTTCTATTTATTTATATTTAACACTTTGGGTGCCAAAAACGAGTTAAGTAGTTTCTGGGTAGTTTAACATTTTTTTTCTCGATATTTTTATTCCATCGAGTCCCTGACATGAAACGGCACAAAATATGCATGAAGTGTGCTGAATGCATTCCAAAGTGCTTGGATGAAGCGATTCACTTGGCTTGGTCTAAATTCTCCGCCCGGACCATATACAATGTAACACACAGTGTGAAATAAGGTTTCAAAGCGTAGGCGATACTACCACCTAGCAGGATTCGGCCGGTATTGCACTCTCGGGGTCTCAGAATGAGTTCCAATAACCACACAGAGGTCCGTGAGACTGTCTAGGACAGGGGTCTCAAACTCAATTTACCTGGGGGCCGCTGGAGGTAGAGTCTGGGTGAGGCTGGGCCGCATCAAATATTCCACACAAAAAGGGTTTCAAGTATTTTTTTTTTTTTTTTATGGAAATGTATGGTTGAAACATGCAAACGTTCAAACGCACACACACTAATAAGCATTGGAGGCTTTTAACCAGGGCCGGACTTGGGAAATCATTCAGGCCAGGAAATATAGTGCAAAATATAGCCCCAGTCAGGCCACTTTTTAAGCGGGGGGTCCCCCACCAGGAGATTTTGTGTTACAAAGACTTCATTTCCTGCATTCTGGTGCAGGAATTGTTTTATTTGTACCCTTTAAATGCCAGTGTTTGTGATGACATAACAAAAAAAATAAAAATTATATTTAAATTTTTTTTAATCATCTGGGGGGCCGCAAAATATCATCCAGTGGGCCGCAATTGGCCCGCGGGCCGCGAGTTTGAGACCCCTGGTCTAGGATATTAAAATCGATATATATATACGTTAATGGCACAGAAAGTGTTAAGAACAAATTCCTATTTACAATGACAGCCTAGCGAGAGGACAAAAGTTCCTTTCGAAGGGTAACAGGGAAAATGGGACAAAATGTAATGAATGAATAAAAAATTAAAATCCAGATAAGACTATTGGACACAGAGGATACATACATCACAGAGGTAAGGGAAATAAACACACCAAACAACCAAATAAAATTACAAGGTATGTAAAGACGTGAAGCACAACAGGTTATTTACATGTCAGTTAAAATGCTGGGTGACAGTTGCAGTGTAAACAACTCTGCGATAGAGTCCTGTCTCCTGTTTGGCTCGAACACAGTGTGTTTACCATGAGCAATACCCACTGAATCATATGACTGAGGTGCCCCCCCCCCCCCCCCCCCGACCTGCATTGAGCTGCTGTGCTAAACAATGTACAATGGAGCTCTATGGAGAAACCATGGCACTCCCCGTACTAAAAGTATAATGGAACTCTATGGAGAAACCATGGCACTCCCCTGACCTAAAAGCCGTTTCAAATGGAAACTGGGTGACTCCTTCACCCATGAGACTGTTTAGATCGCTAGTATGGATAGCAAATGTAAATATAGTCTTCCCCTTGTTTTGATCAGGGTTAGGTTGTAAAGTAATTCCAAATGACTTGGAATGTAAATGTCACAAGAAAGGAATCAACGTCTACTGCCTTGTTACTATAAATGTAACACTTCAGCCTACCATCCTTAGATAATTAGGTTAAAAAAAAAAAAAAAGTAATATGTGGTGTTTCTGTGGTTGGGGGCGCAGATGGTTCTGTGAGATGGACAAGCTTCAGTCTGGTCCGCCTGGTGGCTCTAGGAACCGCGGTGATCTCCGTCTGCACGCTGTCGTTTGGACCGTTTGTCGCTATGGTAGGTGTCCCACTCTGTTAGCTTTGTGTTGTCTCTGTGTGAGTCTGGCTCAGTGGTTTTTAAACGGCACCTACAGATTGTTATGTAGTTTAAAGGAACATGTCAACATTATGGCTTACTGTCTTCTCCAGAGTTCAGTAGAAAGCTATCCGGCTGCAAGCTAGCCTCGCTTAGCACAAATTAATCGAAGTACATATGGACTGAATGCACAGAGAGGAAATTGGTATCCATCTTCTTGTCTGACTCTGGAGAAGATGGTAAGAACATCAACATTTCCCATAATGTTGGCGTGTTCCTTTTAAGAGGCTGCAGCCCATTTAATTTAGTCTCACGGACCACAATCTGAAAAAATATGGTTGTTAGATACGATTTAGTCCAGAATTCCATTTGTCTACACTGTAGGTCGGGAGAGAACGGAGGAGAGTGAAACTCTTATTTCCTTAGAATAAAACAGTGAAATGAATGATACAGTGTATCATTTAACTCATTGGACGCCAGAGGTCGCTGTATGGCCGTTTGTGCCAGCGCTGTAATGAAATGGGGGTACATGCCGGTGTTTGTAGTGCTAAAACTATATTAAATATTATAGCTATGGATCTAATGATATAGTCGATTGTCATTGAGTTTCTTATGGTCAAGATGCAAAAAACTTTTTTCATCAATACATTCCCGTTTTATACCGTGGTGAATATGAGTATAGTTTCAGAGTAATTCTGTGTAATCACAGGAAACTCCGCCAAACAGCGTTTTACTGCACTACGAGGGCCATTTAATGTATGCACGAGTGATGATCTAGCGTTGATTTCAGGAAGATTTGATAATCAGCCGAAAAATTACAACGTGTTTTGTGTATTCCACTAAGGGGCTATTATCACGTCTTTCTCTGGAATTACTAGAAATCACAAACTATACTCTTATTCAAAACGGTATAAAACGGAAATGTACCGATGAAAAAACAATCCGTTTTGTACATGTTGACTGCAAGCAACTCACTGATAATCGACGAGTGTATTAGACCCATAGCCATAATTTAAGATATATTTTAAGCACTCACAAATCTCCCAGTCCTCCCATTGATTAAAGTGGTGGCGCTCTAGCGCCCTCTCGCGCACTTAAGCGTGGCAGTCAATGAGTTAATGTCCCCATGGGCTGGACACGTCTTCTTTAAACAAGTCAAGAAGAAACATCACAATAAATCAAGAACAAAACAAAAACACCATGAAGTCCAAACATTTTAAAATAAATGAATGCAACACTCTCAGACATACCCCACGCGAAGGTAAGGAAAAACTCACTAAAACCTAGCAATAGGAAAAAATGCACCACAGGCAATGTGAAGGAGAGAAACCTTAGAAGGGCCATTCAAGGGGGGGATCTATCTTGGAAGATGTCGGTGATATTAGTGTTGCAATAAAACAGTCGAGACAGTTGGTAAGCATGCACACATATGTCATTTCTTGTGCTGATCCAGGGTCAGCTTCCGCAGGTGTTATCCAGACTGTTCCCCTTCAAGAGAGGCCTGTGTCATGCCTACTGGGCTCCAAACATCTGGGCTCTCTACAATGTGATGGATAAAGCTCTGGCTATCATAGGTGAGAGAGAGAGAGAGAGAGAGAGCGAGAGAGCGAGAGAGAGAGAGAGAGAGAGACTCTACCCCCCACCCACTCCGGGACATGTAGTTGAACAGTATGTAAACACGGATGTGAATATGTAGTCAGGGTTCGCACAAGGTCCTTGAAGTGCTTAAAGTGATTGGTTTTTGTCCAAAAAAGGTCAAGGCCTGGAATTCCTTAAACAGCCCATTTTTTTAACAAGGTGCTTAAAAGTCCTTGAAATTCAAATCAACCACACATTGAAGGTTTTGTTCTTCCATGATAAAATAGTTCTGAATCAAGAAATAAATTGTAAGTGTAACTAATTGTCGGAAATAGGTTTTAAGCCATAAATATTGGATCCAATTTTCTTAAAAAAAGAAAAAAAAAACACTAGCACAACCATGGAGAAAATGCCACTGATTCCCGCCAGGAACGGGTCAGATGACCCGACAGCTTATTTGAGAAATATGAGAAAAATAAACAGTGTAAACTATATAATTACTAGGGATGCACCGAATGGGAAATTCTTGGCCGAAAATAGGAAACAGTTGGCCGAAAACCGAATGCTGAAAGGCCGAAAATGATTAATATATATATAATGTATTATATATATATTTTTTAGCTACCTGATTATGACAAAAGACATGATTATGTGCAAAACTTAACTTAAATAATATTAATAATCACTCCATATTAACATGTATTCAGCACTTTTGAATGCATACATTCCAGACTGACTGCTGAAAGATTGTACAATTTTTTACATTTTCTCTTTGCATACAACAAAATGTGCATTAAAGTCAAGTGCATTTTCTTTTCTCTGTAGGATAACTACAACAAAGTGTGTTCAGAACAAAGCCACGGTGCTTTAAAACTGCATAAAGATCTGCATAAAGACACACACACGAGAGGGAGAATAGCTTATAGCAGACTTAATGATGTTACTGTAGTGTAGCTGTTATAATTCACGGCGTTCTAGCCTACATGGAAGGACTGTTGTATTTACTACATCTCCCGTGACTCTTAGCGGTTGGATGACGTAGCTTAAGAGAGACTGGTGGAAGTGATGAATGGAAGCGTTGTTAGCTAGCTTAACGCTAACGTTAGTTAAAAAGGTTTTTAACCGCGACGGGCATATAGTAATGTCAAGGATATAAAGCATGTTAAAGACTCATTTATTGGACGCGTTGCTCTGGGAGTTTACATAGAAACAGCGCGACTCCCGAGTCCCAAGAGGAGTTATCACAGGCTGCAGAACGCAGGACTGAAGACGTTGCACATGTAATGACTGAAGCCGCGTTTTGATTACGTCATCACAACAACACGTTAGGTAGGTTACCCTGTTCTTTGACATTCTGTGATATTTTTTCGGTGCTAAAACCCTTTCGGTCGAAAGTGCCTTTTTTAACCATTTTCGGCCGATAATTTTCGGTGGCCGAATATTCGTTGCATCCCTAATAATTACCTCTGAATATAAAAATATGAGGTTTACCACAATGACATTCTTTTGATTGAAGAGCCACACATTGACGGGCAAAGAGCCACATGCGGCTCGCGAGCCACGGGTTGGCCACCCCTGAGCTAGACCCTCGCAAAGTGCTGTGACTTTCGTCTGTTCCAACGGCCCATAGTGGAATAACGTTCTAATTACATTTTCCTGAAATCATTTTGAAATTTCAGAAACCGTGCCAGATAAAACGGATACTTTTAGGAAAGGTCATTGAGTGACAGAGCTGGAGCTCGACCGAGTGACAAGGATACATTTATTGAAAATGCCTAGGGGTCATTTGACCCCTTGCCGGCTGTGCTAGTGTTAAAAGTTAATTGTATCCTTTTTAAAGGCCCCTTTAAAATGGAAAATAGTGCTTAGAAAAATTCTTTGAAAAAAGTCCTTGAATTTAATTGTGCAATGTCTGTGGGAACCCTGTGTAGTTGAACAGTATCTGAACATGTAGTTGAAAAGTATGTAAACACAGATGTGTGCGTCTCAGGTGTGCGTCTCAAGCTGCTGGACGTGGAGAAGCTTCCCAAGGCGTCCATGACTGGTGGTCTGGTGCAGGAGTTCCAGCACTCTGTCCTTCCTTCCGTCTCTCCCTCCATCACCCTCATCTGCACGCTGCTGTCCATCCTGGTGAGCCTGTCGATTGACCCAAGTTATTTGACATTTCGTCTTTAGAATGTCATTATTATACCGTTACCTCTAGAATTTTTGGCACCCTAAGTAAATATGAACAAAAAAGACGTTGCTTGATCAAAATAACAGATGATACATCTAACCTTTTTAAACGTCAAAATATTCATTATGTTATTCATTCAACGAGGAGGATGTAGAGATGGTACCGAGACCAAAAAGCTAGAGTTAAATGGTCTAGAGAGCAGATGAAAGGATCTATAGGCATGTTAGACATTCTTTTGGCAATGGGAGTGGGTTTCTTCATTGAGTGTTTATCCTCATCATTAGGGCACAAGTAGCTTGTGTTTTATGATAAATACCCCACAGTGTTTCATTATTAAAACCGCAGCACTAATCGGTTCTTCTTGCTTCATCTCCTCTGTCTGTTCCTCCAGCCTGCAGTGTTCAGTCTCTGGTGTCGGCCTGCCGGTGCGCGGGGTTTCCTGCGCTGCCTGGTGCTCTGTGGCCTGGGATCCTTCATGTTCGGCTGGCACGTTCACGAGAAGGCCGTCCTCATAGCCATCCTGCCTCTCAGGTCAGTCACTGATGGGCCGTCCTCATAGCCATCCTGCCTCTCAGGTCAGTCACTGATGGGCCGTCCTCATAGCCATCCTGCCTCTCAGGTCAGTCACTGATGGGCCGTCCTCATAGCCATCCTGCCTCTCAGGTCAGTCACCGATGGGCCGTCCTCATAGCCATCCTGCCTCTCAGGTCAGTCACCGATGGGCCGTCCTCATAGCCATCCTGCCTCTCAGGTCAGTCACTGATGGGCCGTCCTCATAGCCATCCTGCCTCTCAGGTCAGTCACCGATGGGCCGTCCTCATAGCCATCCTGCCTCTCAGCTCAGTCACTGATGGGGAATGGAGCTTCTTGAAACTAATGGTAAATGGATGACATCAGGGTTCACACAAGGTCATTGAAGTGCTTGATTTGTGGTAGATGTTCAGTGATCTATAACGATGGTAAATGTTAGAGCCGTTTGTCCTCTGTCTTCCCACAGCATCCTAGCGGTTGAAAGCAGAGAGGATGCTGGGATCTTCCTGGTGCTAGCCACCACAGGCCACTACTCTCTGTTTCCCCTTCTCTTCACAGCAGCAGGTGAGACTATTGCTCTTTTTTTTTCTTTGGTTGGATGGTCTCCCTTGTCCACCCGTAGACTTAAACCATTGCCATGTTTTTATTTATAAGACTGGTGAAGAAGGCTAGCTCAGTAGTGGGTGGTGAGCTGGATAACCTAGAGGTGGTGGCTGAGAGGAGGATGAGGAAAAACCTAGAAGCCATCCTGGAGAACCCCTCTCATCCCCTCTACGGGGAGCTAGCCAGAATGAAGAGCACGTTCAGCCTAACTTTTTATATTATTGTATTTGTATCTATACCTTAAGTGTATCTATAGTGTATATAGTAGGGGTGTAAAGGTACACGTATCCGTACCGAACCGTTTCAGTACTGGACCAGTACTGGTTCAGTACGGCTGTGTACCGAACGAATACAACGGTACGTTAACCACTAATGAAAGCATGCAGAATTGAATTCAAAACTCGATTATTAATTTCAATATAGAATATTCGTTGACAGCCCTACAAGTACAATTAGTTACTGCACACTACACCACCCCTGAGTGGAACATGGAAAGCCACTGTACCGAAAACCTGCACTGAACCGTGACTTCAAAACCGAGGTACGTACCGAACCGTGGTTTTTGTGTACCGTTACACCCCTAGTATAATAGATACTGGACTGTATAGGACTGTGAAGCTATGCATACCCCACCCTGTATCCAGGGGTGCAGTCGTAATATTAGAACTGCCTGTACGATGTTTAAATGACTCCACATGCACACGCGCTCCCGTGCATACATGTTCCCTCGCGTGCGCACAGAACAGATGATTATTATGCATAAATAGTAGGAAACATGTTTGTATAGGAAATTACTAGTTTTAGTTTCGTTTTTGTAAATATTGCCTTGAAATAGAGAAGCTGAAAAAGGTAGCAGGATGTAGCCTTCAATATATAAAGAAATTATATTTTTAACAGATATGGTTGAAAAACAAACAATTTTTTAAATGTAATTGTAGATACAATATTGTAGTTACAATTTCTCTAATTGAATTAACTTAAACTAGAAAAGTAAATACAAACTAAATTAACAATGTAACTTACAGTTTCCTTCTGAAGCACAACGACCATTTGGGACCATTTGGGACCATTTGGTTCCACAGCTCAAGCAAACCCCCACCAATTGGTACAGGGCTTGTATTTTGGTTTTGCACTTCTCTTTCTTTGTTATGCTATTGGTATCCTATTATTATGCAAAGACTAGGTGATAGATAAGTGCCGGGTACTTGGTGCACGGCGCGACTAGTCAAGTGAAAGTTGTGAAAGCATTTTTGTGTGTGCACGCGCATACGTGCGCGTACTTCTGCTCAGAAAACTGCTGGGTCGGCGTGGTACCGCGTGGGACCACCACTGCACCACTGCCTGTATACCCCCCCCCCCCCATGCTGCTTTGACACCCGAATTTCTCCAAGGGGATCAATAAAGGATTATCTTATCTCATTTTACTAATCTTGGTTTGCTTCCATCTTACCTACGGATCTATTGACAGCCTCGCCTCCAAGCTTCGGCAGAAGGTTGGCTTTCTATTCCGAAACCGGTCTAGCTTCCCTTTGCTCAGTAGGAAGAGAGTTGCATGCGGTATTCTTGTCAGTATTGGACTATGGTGATGTTATCTATAGGCATGCAGCTGCATCTACGTTGAAGCAATTGGACTCTGTATATCATTCCGCTATTAGATTTATCACTGGTGACAGTTATGATACTCACCACTGCATTCTTTATGAAAAGGTGGGCTGGCCCTCTCTTTCTCAGAGGCGCAGTTACCACTGGTACTTGTTCATCTTCAAAGCCATTAGTGGTAAACACCCTCCTTATATATCATCCTTGCTGGATTGGAGTCTTGGTGCTTATCAGACCAGATCCAACAGCTGGCTTACTCTTAGGGTTCCACAAGCGCATTCGGATCTGGGCAAGACAGCATTTTTTATTGATGCCCCCAACACATGGAATGCTCTTCAACAAACCCTAAAGTTAGAGGTCCTCCCATCTGCTTCTGCTTTTAAACATCTGGTGTTAAATCTCTGTTTGTCAAATTGCAATTGTTTTTAGTTCTATTATTTTTTTTATATTTTCATTGTGTTGCTCATGTGTGTGTAAACTCGTCGTCATTGTAAATGAGGGAAACCTCAATGTCCTTCGAGTTAAAATAAAGGTTACTTCAGAAAAGTGTGGGAGGTTATTGTCCTCTCTTCCAGGACTTATTCCTACTATCTGTCCCAAAAGCCCGTACTGAATTGGATCTGAATTGGCAACAGTATCTGCTAAATGCCTACATTTTTTATGTAAATTGTAATGGAAGACTAATGATTCTCCTTTTCTTTTCTTTTATCAGAGCTACCCATCAAAGTCCTACTGATGCTGATGTTTACCATCTACTCTTTCACTGCACTGAGAGCCCTGTTCAGGTGGGTGAGCACTACTCTAATCTATCCCCGAGAGGCTCTTACAACCATAGGTTCTCAAAGTGGGGTCCTTGACAGGCCTCCAGGGGGTCCCCAGCTTAATGAGGGGGGGGTTACTATTCCATTCTTAGGGGAACCGCGTTGGCCCCTGTTTATTTCCTGTCAACAACTGTATTAACAAACATTGCAACAGGAAATACCAAGGGGCCTATTTAGAATAAGTGGAGAAATGAGACCTGCTCTCCCAGTGAAACTCCTTTCTGTCGAGTGAAAAGAAGCATCTGGGGACTCCACATGTATCGGAGTAGGCATGTGGTAGTCTACACCATCCCCAGACCGACAGTGGGGTAGTCTACACCCTCCCCAGACCGACAGTAGGGTAGTCTACACCCTCCCTAGACCGGCAGTGGGGTAGTCTACTCTACACCCTCCCCAGACCGACAGTGGGGTAGTCTACACCAGGGATCGGCAATAGGCGGCCCGCAGGCCGACATTGGCCTGCCAAATAATATTTATTTTACGCACAGGAAATATTCACTCTGGACGCTAGGGTGTCTTTTATTGTGAAGCTGTATCTATCTACCGGTAGTCATCAAAAGCATATCTGTCACTATAGCCAATTGAAATGCTAGAAATGGTCACATGGACTGGGAGAACCAATGGAATAGTCCCACCGGGCCGCGTGTATATTTCCCTAACGCACTTTCACTTCCGCGTTCGAGATGGAGCGAGTAACAAAATGTGTTAAAAAAACAAAACAAACATCGTTGGATAGCTTCTTTGCAACGGGGAAATATAACTCTTCTTTTAATAAACAGGAGCCATACTTAAAATACGGGTTTATCGCAACAGGTCAGTGATTCTTGCGTGCTGAGCCGACGTCCTCTCTGCATAATATGTGGCGACAACAACAACAACGAGGAAATGATGACAACTGTGTTCAAGTTGGCAGATAAAGTAGCTGCATTCAACGCCAATCTGGAATTGGAGGGCGGCGAGTGGATATGTGACATGTTTCAAACATTAGCAGGGATTTTGGAGGACTTAACAAACAAGGTATGGTGAGTTGTGTTTTCATGCATTCTGTCTTCTGATCTGTTCATCACGCGCCGCGGTGATCTGCAACAGCTGATCTGCTGTTCATGAATGAATGAAAACTTTATTTAACAGATTGCAGAATGGGTACAATACAGTACGGCGCAATACACACAATTGTTAAGGGGATGGAGACCAGAGAAAAACGTTTGTCTTTTTTCACTATATTAAATTAGCCATTGTTTTTGATCCTGGCCCGCCAAGCAATGGCTTGGGGAAAATCTGACCCGTGGCCAAACCTAATTGCCGACCCCTGGTCTACACCCTCCCCAGACCGACAGTGGGCTAGTCTACACCCTCCCCAGACCGACAATAGGGTAGTGTACACCCTCCCCAGACCGACAGTAGGGTAGTCTACACCCTTCCCAGACCGACAGTAGGGTAGTCTACACCCTCCCTAGACCGACAGTAGGGTAGTCTACACCCTCCCCAGACCGACAGTAGGGTAGTCTACACCCTCCCCAGACCAACAGTAGGGTAGTCTACACCCTCCCCAGACCGACAGTGGGGTAGTCTACACCCTCCCCAGACCGACAGTAGGGTAGTCTACACCCTCCCCAGACCGACAGTGGGCTCGTCTACACCCTCCCTAGACCGACAGTAGGGTAGTCTACACCCTCCCCAGACCGACAGTAGGGTAGTCTACACCCTCCCCAGACCGACAGTGGGGTAGTCTACACCCTCCCCAGACCAACAGTAGGGTAGTCTACACCCTCCCCAGACCGACAGTAGGGTAGTCTACACCCTCCCCAGACCGACAGTAGGGTAGTCTACACCCTCCCCAGACCGACAGTGGGGTAGTTTACACCCTCCCCAGACCGACAGTAGGGTAGTCTACACCCTCCCCAGACCGACAGTGGGGTAGTCTACACCCTCCCCAGACCGACAGTAGGGTAGTCTACACCCTCCCCAGACCGACAGTGGGCTCGTCTACACCCTCCCCAGACCGACAGTAGGGTAGTCTACACCCTCCCCAGACCGACAGTGGGGTAGTCTACACCCTCCCCAGACCGTCAGTGGGCTCGTCTACACCCTCCCCAGACCGACAGTAGGGTAGTCTACACCCTCCCCAGACCGACAGTAGGGTAGTCTACACCCTCCCCAGACCGACAGTGGGGTAGTCTACACCCTCCCCAGACCGACAGTGGGGTAGTCTACACCCTCCCCAGACCGACAGTGGGGTAGTCTACACCCTCCCCAGACCGACAGTAGGGTAGTCTACACCCTCCCCAGGCCGAAAGTGGGGTAGTCTATACTAGGGGTGTACGCAGACGTCATTATCTGTCTCTGTTCAACCAACAAAATTATCTGTATTTGTTTTAAAAAAAAAATCTTTAGAATATATATATTATTTGCAACAATTATTGTACAATACGGGAACTGGTGTAATCAAATTAACGTTGGATTAAAGGAAGCACTGTAGAGTCGCAATGTTTACCGCCTGGAATGCACAGACTTGATTGGCTGAGTAGTATCACGTGGAATGGCTTAACTCGCATGCAAAAAAGTCTATCAATTTTCTCATCCGCTAAACCACTACCGTAAAGACTAGATAAGCTGCACTGGTTAAACATAGAAAGTGCCCTGTCATGTTTTAAATCATAGCCTTCTGCTGTAGGTCCGTATGGGACAGCTTCTGGGTCCGGACCCGGACCGCGGTGCTGTAGATGATTACGAGCCAAATAACCACGTTTAGTGCTATTTAGCCCCCTTTGTGTTAAGAGTGTAGAACCACCGGCCTTTGCACACAACCCACCTTCCCTCCCCTGCTAAATCAAGTGTGTTCTTTTCACACAGCCTGTAGAGTAGACCAATAGGCTGCCCATAAGATTTTGTTGTTGACAATACATTTGAATCGAATCTAATATTATTGTGTGATGATCTGAAAACAAAATTGGCTTTATAGAACAGAAAAGGTTTAAGCATGATACTTATGAGCGTCTGAAACTAATCTTAAAAATAAAAAACCGTCTACAAATTCAAATTGGCCCATGTTCAAGATTTTGTTTCTAAAGTCTAATAATATAACAAATAATTTATACATAAGAATGATAAATAGCCTAAATATGACATTTCTGGGCTGTTTTCCATACATGAGGAAGGACAAGTGGATACCACCCGGTTTCCGATAAAATATGACAACTTTTGAACAGATAGATTATATCTATAAAACAAATTCCTGGAATTGGTAAAGGCTGCTCTCAGTGCAGTAACAGAGAGGAGATGTGGCGAGAATGCTGTGCGTCTCGGGTTGGTTCTGAAATAGGTCTCCAAAGGAGCACATGCAATAAATATAATTAAATCAACATGCATATCTCACGATTTAAGACCAGCTTTCTTTAGGCTTTTGAAAATGTAGCGGAGACCTTGGTCATCGTGCAGAGGCAGGTCCTACAGGTAGTTCTGATGGCGAACAGAACAGCCGAGGTGGAGCACTCTGTCAATGGAGCTCATAACATAAAAACATATTTTATTCCTGAATATTACTATCTGTATAATACAAATATCTGTGTCCATCTCATTATCTGTGCTTTCCCGAATTCATATTTGTATTTGGGCTCATCCCTAGTCTACACCCTCCCTAGACCAACAGTAGGGTAGGGTCTTTACTTAGCATTTTTATGTTATTGTAATCCTATTACATGTTTTCTATTACTCCCCAGCCCTGTTAATACCAAATCATTTATCCTCTTGTCTCAGGGGTCATGGTTCCTTGTTGCACCCTCTGGAAGCCATCTACCTCCTGGGCCTGGTTGCTGTGGAGATCCTATGTGATGTCATCTACCCCCTGTCTCCATGGCAGCAGACCCTGCCCTTTGTCCCCCTGCTGGTGACATCTGTGTACTGTGCCCTGGGCATAACCTACTCCTTTGTCCGTCTATACAGCTCTTTGCTGAGACGGGCAGGAGAAAAGTCCAAACAGCAATGAGAAACACAGGACCGACTTAAGACGCACAGCGCCTCCTCATCTGCTATGGACTTGCGACGCTGTGGGTTCGACTCTGCCTCACAACACATTATCATACCGTGTGCTTGACATTAACTTTTTGGCTCACTAGCCACTGTGGCTAGTGGTTTTCCAAAGTCACTAGCCACTCAGCATTTTCACCAGCCAAAAATCACCACACTAAATCATTTTTTCATCAATACGTTCCCATTTTATAGCGTAATGATGAATAGGTTTAAAATCAAAATGCATATGATAGGTATCATGTTCCACCATGAATGCATGAAAGGGGGGGGGGGGGGGGGCGGGGGACGTTGTTTCTGATTATTGATTACCAATAATGGCATTCGTTATTGTAGCATCATACACTGATGTGTCATGATGTCATGTATGTTGTGCATGTCATAAATGTCACTATAAATTGAAAATGGGTGACCCTGATGTAAACAAGACAAACGTCTTTCTCTGGTCTGCATCCCCTTAACAATTGTGTGTATTGAGCCGTACTGTATTGTACCCATTCTGCAATCTGTTAAATAAAGTTTTCATTCATTCATCGGCTGGTTGGCTATGCTAACAAGGCCTGATCAGCATGAAATCGTTCTTACCTGTGGCCGGTTGGATCCCAAAAAGGATTTCCCAGTTATTGATCGCCATCTGGTAGATCGATATGTCCATTGGCTGATGCTATATTCCTTTACTGCATACTGAATTCGGCGTCGCAAAAGGTATTCCATGCGATCTGATGAAGGCATAGCTTCACGCTAACAGAAAAAGTAGGCCTGAATGAAAAAAATTTACATCTGGTCTGAAAACAAGGAGTACTCCATTCTCGAGACGGCACCACTACCAGGATCTGGCCGGTAATGCACTTTTCCGAATTGTTGTGGGAGTTGTAGTATTATGTAGTATCACTTGGATTTACTTAATTATTGCCGATGCCTTTTGTAGACTACAATGTTTTTTTTTCATACAAAAAAAGTCACCGGCCACTGTGGCCAGTAGAATGACAGAGTTACCGGCCACAGCCGAATTCTACCAGCATTTGGCCGGTGGTCAGGTGTTAATGTCAAGCCCATACGTCTCACAAAGCACCGAACCCCAAAACTGTTCCACGGGTGCGGTGCTGCAGACAGCCATGCAGACTGACCTCTGATACAGATGCAGGCGTAGCGGGCCATGGTCAGGCATCCTCTAAGAAGGACATTATGTGGAAAATGTATTTATTAAAATCAATTGCCTTTTGTAAAACGACAAGGTAAATGTATTTTTCCTGTTTTAAGAAACTAAGGCCGTATTTTGGGGGAATATAGTTCAAGTGGAGACGGGGTTTGTTTAGAGTTGTATGTTGACGTTTCTTCTGTCACATTTTCCCTTAACTCAATCAGCGCCAGACCCGAGGAGAGTCGTGTTAACTCGCCAACCGTTCAGCGCCAGACCCGAGTATAGTCGGATAGTTTATCGTTATTTCTTTTATTAAATATTTGTATTCATTTCTCTCACACAGACCTCAGGGTTACCATAGGGAATCACTCTGAGATCGCTAGAGTGCAATACCGGCCGCATCCAGGTAGGTGGCAGTATCGCCCACCCTTCAAAACCTTTTTTTCCACACACGGTGTTGCATTCAAATGTCTCCGGGGCGCAGTTTTCTTGGTCAGGCGAGTCTAGCGGTTCACTCAATGGCATTGGAACGCGTCCAATGCCCCCGATGCATGTGTTGTGGTGGATTATGTTGGCGACACGATGGACACCAATACTGGAAATCGCGATCAGACAATTGAAATATTATTTTTGGGGTACCTCCTAGTGAAGGTAAGGACTATATGACATCAATCCTGCTTTGATCCAACCATGATTTCACATTGATCGTTGCGACCATGTGTAACGTACTCCAGAACGTATGCCGTTGGTGACGATCAAAGCATCAAAAAATTACCCTCCCCTTTCATGCATTCATGATGAAACATAATACCTAATATATACATTTGATTTGGAAATAGTAGCGTGTCCAGGCGAGCAACGCCAACGTAAACGTTTAGTAAAATTCACGTATTCCTCCATAGCGCCGTTTTATGGAATTAACCAGGATCACGCTGAAACTATACTTATATTCACCACGGTATAACATGCGAATGTATACATGAAAAAATTTATAATTTTTCACATATTGAACGATAGATAGTTGATGTCAAATGAGCCATAGTATTGTATCCATAGCTATAATATAGAATATAGATATAGCCCTGCAAACACTGCCACGCAGCCCTATCTCGGTGGCGCAGTAGGAACTAAGATGCTCTAGGCCTCCGGCACTGAATGAGTTAAAGGTAGAATCTGTAATGTCCTTTGTTTAAATGTTTTGATGTGGTCTGATGTGTGGGTTGGAGTTGAGTGGAGACAGGGCAGTGTGAATAAATATAGTACTATATAATATATGAAGTTTATTTCGAGCCATTTAGCATGTACAAAAAAACAAACGCAAATCAAATTACAAATTGGCCGAAAAGGTTAGGGCTGAAGCTACAAGCTTGTAAATGCCCTAACCCAGTGCATCATCTCAAATGTATCGTTGATCTTCGTTATCAACCAAAAAAAACGAAACAAACATAATAATCATTCATTCTTTCTGCGCCAAAAACGAGAATTCTCGTGTTTAAAATCAAACCGTTGAGCGCCAAAAACGAGTTAGATAATTTTTAGTTTTTTTCAATTTCCCCATTCTAAACGCTCACGAGGACCTGCCTGTGCATGGAATAGCGCACAAAGTATGTAGAAACTAACTGGTTTGTCAATGTTGGACTATAAATAGTGTAAAAATGAGCCATACTATTGTCTCCAAAGCTATAATACAGAACACACGATGGGTCCGCAAACATTGCGAAAATGGTCTAACGCTGGAGCCAAGGATTAAAGATGGGGAAAACAGCGTGGCGCTCAATGAGTTAACAACAATCAACGATCTAATCAATTTGATTCAAAAACACATGTTATATAGCTATAATATAGTATATATTACCTACAAGTATAAAGTAACTTAATATACAATTCTCCAGACTTCTCTTGGCAGAGCCTGAGGTGTGGCCAGCAGTAGCAACCCCTCCCCCCTCAACTCCAACTCGCACATCAGACCAACACAAAAAAAGTAAACAAAGGACAATATCAGGCAGGTTTTTTTTGGCCCAGTGGTCACCGTTTGACTGCATTATGGATTTTATCTTTCAAATGTAAAATTGACGGGCGGCTACGTCGCGTAGTGGGCAAGGCGCTCGCCATGAATGACGGAGACGCTGGGCTTGCCTGTTCGAGCCCAGCGCTCCACATTGCTTTCAGTTTAGCTGGTCGTTCATACTAATACACATTGGCCGTATTAGGGGGTGGGAAACTAATGGGTGGGGATCGGGCGTTGTGGACAGCGACTCCTACAGGTCGGTTGGTGCGCCTGCGCAGTAGAATCAGGAAGTGTCGGGGGCAGCGTGAGCCTCCCACGCGTTACTCCTCGCCACTGAGAGATCGAGCTGCGCAGGTGAAAAGATGCGACTGCTGTTACCTCAAGTACCGGAGGGGACTTGTGCTATGTATGACTTAGTCCACATTGCAGCCGGCTTGTGGGAGGCAAGAAACGGCGTTCGTGACAGGGGAGGGTTGAATTGGATGATACGAAATTGGGATGGGAGAAAATATAGAAAATGGGAGAAAAAGTGGATAAAAAAAAAGAAAAATGTAAACTTGACATAGGGTTATCTGTTACGGGGTGCACGATGCCAATAAGTCAACTGCTACTTTCACTGAGGATAGATGATGATTTGTGCTGAATAGTTGGAATTAAAGATAATGATATATAAAATGTTTTAAAACTCTTGGACCAAAAATATTACATACGGAATTTGTACTGTATTATCTGTTTGTAAATAAAATAAATGTGAAACCTTGAAACGAGTGTCATGAAGTGTATGTGTATATGTTTGAGTCACTGTGAATAAAAGTGTCAGGTAAATTACTAAATATATGATATGACTAAATTCAATGTCTCCAACATATTTTTTTTTCATACCTTCTGTACAATATTCAATTTACTTCCCTCCCAATTTTGTTATCTCCAACTTTAGCCTTAACTCATTCCCCGCCAACGACGAGTATACTCGTTATTGGCCGCCAATCGAATAACGCCAACAACGAGTATACTCGTTATTGGATCGTTATTTCTTTTATTCCCTATTTCCATTCATAAATCATCCAGGAAGGCTGTGGTACCATATGCAATGTGTCTGAAAACGCAAAGGTCCAATACCGCCACCTGTTGGTATGTGGCTGATGTTGCACTTCGTTTGTGACTGTGTATGACTGTTAGGGATGCCCCCCGAAACCCGGTTCTAAACGGGAACCGGTACTAAATTAGAAAAAAACTGAGAATAAGCTCCGACGTTATTGGTACTGCTATCGGTAGTCTAAGGGCGGATAAGCTACGGAGCTAACATAGTGTAACATCCATCTGCGACGCAACGGTGGCAGCAATACTGGAAACGGAGTAACGTTAACGTTATGTCGAGTTCATACTACACTACCCGTGTGAACTCGACATAACGTTAACGTTACTCCGTTTCCATGAAGTGTTTAATTAGCAGAAATCTGTTGTTGAAAATGCAACATTAAAAATCTCCGTGCATAGCACCGGAAACGCGAGGACAGGAAGCCGTCATGAAATCATTGTAGTCATATTGTAGTCTTTTAGTCTTATTAACTAAAAGATTTTAACAAAATAAAAAGCAGAGGGCGGCTAGGTGGTGCAGTGGGCAAGGCACTCACCACCAATGCTGGAGACGCTGTGTTAGAGCCCAGCTCTCCACATTGTTTTCAGTTTGGCTGGTCGTCCGTACTAATACAATTGGCAGTATTAGGGGGAGGGAAAACTGAGGGGTGGGGATCGGACGTTGTGGACAGCGACTCCTACAGGTCGGTTGGTGCGCCTGCGCAGTAGAATCAAGAAGCGATGGGGGCGGCGCCCCTCCAAAGCGCAGACCCCTGACGCTGAAAGATCGCGCCGCGCAGGTGAGAAGATGCGACGGCTGCTACCTCGAGTATCGGAGGGGACTTGTGCTATGTATGGCTTCGTCCACATTGCAGCCGGCTTGTGGGAGGCAAGAAACAGCATTCGAGACAGGGGAGGGTTGAATTGGACGATACGAAATTGGGATGGGAGAAAAAGTGGATAAAAAAAAAATAAAAAGCAGCAGCACTATTGGATAACTGAGTCATGTTTGCTATGTATTTCTTTCTTTAGGGGAGTAGGACATTTGTTTCACAGTTTTAGCATGATGTTTTATAGATGGCTAGGTTAAACACAGGTTTTTGTTTTTAAGGGGGGGGGGGGTTTGATTTGATTTGATTGAAGTTTATTTCAAATATGCAACACAACAAATAATAAATGTATAAAACATTTTTAAATAATAATCTAAAAGAACCGATAAGAGTATCGATAAACTACCGAACCGTTAAGCAGTATCGATAAGAGTAGTAGTATCGATAAAATCCTAACGATACCCATCCCTAATGACTATCATTGAAATTCCTCCAAGCGGAGTTTTCGAGTAGGCTGGACCGAGGGGTATACCCGATCGCATTGAATCGCTTTCGGGACGCCCGATTCATTATGCTGTGGGGGGTTATGGCGTGGGCCAAATGGACATGCGATGTAGCAGATGGCAATCAAATAATTGGAATATTCTTTTTGGAATCTCATCGGCCACAGGTAAGAGCAATTTAACGTCAATTTCAGCTTGGTTGTGCATTGTTTTCATAGCCATCACCCTGATCAGCGTATGCTGTTGTACTAACTAATGCTGTTATTGATAATCAATTAATCAGAAATGACCCCCCCCTTCATGCATGCATGATGGAACATAATATACCAATCATATGCATTTGAATTTTTTATTGTAGCGTGTATAGGGACAAAATGCCAATGGATTAAGTATAATGCGTTGCGGGCTATTACTAGCCTCTCACGAATTACCCCAGACCAATCTAAAACCATACTTATATTCACCACGGTATAAAACGAGAATGTATGGATGGAAAAAATATTCCTTTTTCACATCTTGAACGATAGATACTCAATGTCAAATGGGCCATAGTATTGCATCCATAGCTATAATATTTAAATAGTTATAGCCCTGCAAACAAGGTGAGCGACTCCCACCGTTAATAGCGGTGGCGGTAGCTACTACAGGATGAGGCTAATCCGTGGCGTCCAATGAGTTAATTGCCTCTCTGTGTCGTCTCTGCGTTGTGTTTAGTTGTGTATAGCCTATTTTCTTCACGCCATGTGTTCGAAAGTTTCCACTCGCAGTTGCGCAGTTAACATTCTGATCGAACCCCAGAACTTGTTTTGCTGCTACCGAAAGTTTTCGCTTTGAATCTGCTAAAACATGGATCTTGTAGCGAAACCCAATCGAAGGGCATTTGGATGCCGTAAATGCTGCCGTTTTGATCCCAAAAGAAGACCGAGTGGTCACGGTAAGTTAACGTTAGCAAGTTGGCTCCGTCTATTTGCTGTCTGTAACAGGTTGGTAGAAAGCGGCACCTGGTAGAATAAGCTAAAATGTACTCCTGGTCCGTGTTATCGTATGTGTTGAAGGATAGCCAGCTACACATAACGTTAGGGATTAAACAGTTGGCTATCTATCTAATGTAACGATAGGGCTGAGTGAGCATTTTAACTCTTGAGTAAGGCCCATGTAATAACCGGATCCATCACTAGCTTTAGCTGGTGTTAATTCGCTGGCCACTGGGTTGAACAAACTATTCCATGACGTTATTATCTGTTATGCAGATAGATAGGACAGTCAATTAATTCCTAGTTGGTTATTGAACCAAGCGTTTGGTTAACATTAGCTACCGTGAGTCGCGACCAGCAGTTTCAAGAACAGCCAGCTGTTTTCAACCAATATTCCTGCTGCAAAGTCGTCCTCTTTAATGACAACACTGGAATAAAGATAGACATTTAACGTTAGAGTAGTGGCTATAAAGAATAGACTACTACAGAAATAAATGCATTCAAAAAATGTATTTAGTGCCCTTGCGCAAGGCACTTAACTGCTCCAGTGGAGTTGCTCAGTGGCCAACGGTCAAGTCAAGAGTTTTATTTGTCACGGCATACAAGTATACAATGAAACGCGGGTGGTCTTGCCCGCAACGATGTGCAATACAGTGGTACAACATATAATAGAATCCAATAAAAACAACATTGTGCAATAATAGGTAACAGGTAACATGGTGTGACATCTCGGTATCTGTACATAGTTATTTACAGAGCATATAGGACATGCTAGGTAGCTTTGGTAGTGCAATACACTGTTACTGTTGCTATACTAATTTAAAGTGGCCTTTCCTTTTGGCAATAAGTGTGGGTGAGTGCGGCATGAGTGTGTGCCCGCTCATGTTAAAGTGTTAAAGTGGCTGCTAGTGCACAGCGTGCGTGTCGTGTGTGTGCTCGTGTGCTTGTGTGTGGATAGTTCAGTGTTCTGTGGCACTCAATGTTCATTGTTCAAGGCTCTGATGGCCTGGGGGAAGAAGCTGAGCCTAAGCCTCTCTGTCCTAGTAGCTGGGGTTCGCAGGCGTCTGCCTGACCTCAGCAGCTGGAACAGGCTGTTATTGGGGTGGTGGGGGTCTTTCATTATTCTGCAGGCTCTGGATTTGCACCTCTTGTTGTATAGAACCTGCAGGGGAGGTAGTGCAATACCCGTGGTACGCTCGGCTGAGCGCACCACTCTCTGTAGGGCCTTCTTGTCCTGTGCCGTGCTGTTTCCATACCAGGCAGTGATGTTTCCGGTCAAGATGCTCTCTACAGCTCCTGAGTAGAAGGACTGGAGTATCTTCCCCGATACTCTGAACTTCCTTAACTGTCTCAGGTGGTAGAGGCGCTGCTTCGCCTTCTTTACTACTGTGTCGATGTGTGTTGACCATGTCAGATCCTCTGAGACTGTGGTTGTACTGGGAAGCTCCCAGGTGTGAATGGAACTGTGTGAATGTGAAGCAGGGCGTAGGTGAAAAGAGCATCCGTGCTCAGCGAACCTACCCTGGGTAAATAAAGGTTAAAAATATAAAAATACAGCTTTTAACAGCAACACCAGCAACTGCCCAGTACAACCAGTCTGACCCTGTTGACCACTGAGCAGCTCAGTACAACCAGTCTGACCCTGTTGACCACTAGGAGCTGCTCAGTACAACCAGTCTGACCCTGTTGACCACTAGGAGCTGCTCAGTACAACCAGTCTGACCCTGTTGACCACTAGGAGCTGCCCAGTACAACCAGTCTGACCCTGTTGACCACTAGGAGCTGCCCAGTACAACCAGTCTGACACTGTTGACCACTAGGAGCTGCTCAGTACAACCAGTCTGACCCTGTTGACCACTAGGAGCTGCCCAGTACAACCAGTCTGACCCTGTTGACCACTAGGAGCTGCTCAGTACAACCACAGTCTGATACTGGGGGAGGGAAGAGTGTTCATTCACTTCCCCAACACAGATTTTGCCTGCAGGTCTGAGGATTGAACCAGCGACTTTCTAGTCACAAGCTCTCTTCTCTAACCTTATAGGACAGGTATTCTCCATATTACTCACTGTACAATAGGGGGTAATACAGTTCATCTGAGAAGCAGTGTTCCCTCCAAAACCATCTCTGGGAGGGTTGGAAAGGCCTTTAGAAATGTATTTTATTGTAACAATCCCTCACCTCCAGTCCATCAGAAAGGTCAGAGCACAGGGTTTTGGGGCTCAGTGCCTTGCTCAAGGGCCCTTCAGCAGAGATGGTGGTACATTCCGGTACATGCATTCTACTTGGTAAATAAAGTGTTTCTAATCCTGAATCTGATCAATGTCAATAAAAAAAAAATCTTCCCATACTGAAAGTATATTTTTTGTATATAAGGTGTGTTAAATGTATTATGTTTGTTAGTTTGGCACAGAGGTGAGTGGCAGACTATCTTAGCAGCTCCCCACTCCCTTTACATTTGACCCTATTTACTTCTATTTTACATTTTCGGACTTTCGATGAAAAGGAAGCCGGCCGCTATCCTGGAGAATCCCTCCCACCCCCTCTATGATGAGCTAGTCAAGATGAGAAGCACGTTCAGCCACAGACTCATACCCCCCCCCCCCGACACTCAACTAACCGCCTTGGCCAGTCCTTTGTACCAGCGGCCATCAGGCTCCACAACAGTGGGCAGGGGCCGCAGCCAGCAGCCGGAGGACTAACGGCAGCAGAACTCGAGAACCACTAGGAACTGACTCCCACCTAAACGGACAACATATAACATATGACGTATATATCACGCCATACGTACCTTATGCATACTGCACCTGTACTGTATACTTACTTACTTATATTATGTAACGGATGGTACCGCGAAGGGCTGCGGTGAATAGTGGTGCTATGGGTTAAACTCACTCTCGTCCTCAAAACACACAGACACATTTCAATGTAGTGAATTCACCTCTTGGTATAGCGGTCTGTGCTGTTGCCTGTGGCGTGGGAGACCCGGGTTTGAAACTCCCCCGGGGCATTAAAGTTTAAGGTGATGATGTCACAACCGTTACACATATTTAGATTCTAGTGTCCATTGTAACTATATTTATTGTAATGCATAATATAACTGATGGGGAATACAGACCCTCATCTGCACCTTATATATATTGTTATATTGTTTACACTGTCTATTTTTACTTCTCTACTGTACTATAATTGTATTACCTGTATTATGTCTTCTATACTATTACCAATTAATTACCTGTTAGTTAATGACAAATTGTTCACATAAAATAAGGATTTCAACTCATTAGCCCTATAGGCAGTGAAACCCCAGCGACTTGTCATAAAGAAAGCAAGTCCTTTCTGAGGCAACAGCTTGAGTTTAACATAATGGAAATAGTTGCATCTAGAGGTTTTTGAACTTGAGAAACGACTGACCCTTGCTTCCCACCAGTGGCACACGGTTAGGGGTTAATCGCGCCCCCTTCCTAAAATTGGATCTAGTTGTAACTCAAAGCAGAACGATTTACTGGTGGGATTAAATGTAATAGTTAAACAACTCTAATGCATTCTATTCTATAAGTGAAGTGTCTCACTACACTACTACAATACCATAGTCCCCTCCATACTCATAGCCAAGCTCAGGGACCTGGGCTTGAACTATGACCTCTGCCAGTGGGTCTTGGACTTCCTGACTGGCAGACCCCAGGTGGTGAGAGCAGGCAACTGCACCTCCTCATCCATCACCCTCAACATAGGGGCCCCCCAGGGCTGTGTTCTGAGTCCCCTCCTCTACTCCCTGTACACACACGACTGTGTGGCTCAGCGGAGTAGCAATACAATCATCAAATTTGCTGACGACACAGTGGTGGTGGGCCTGATCTCTGCCAACGACGAGAGGGCCTACCTGGAAGAGGTCAAGGTCCTGGCGGGATGGTGCCAGGAAAACAGCCTCTCCCTGAACGTCAGCAAAACAAAGGAGATGATTGTGGACTTCAGGAGGTCGGGGGTCAAGGACTACAGCCCCCTCAGCATCGACGGGGCACCGGTTGAGAGAGTCAACAGCTTTAAGTACCTCGGAGCCTACATATCCGAGGACTTGACATGGACCACACACATTGACAGTGTTGTGAAGAAGGCACGACAACGCCTCTACTTCCTCAGGCGCCTAAGGAAGTTCCAAGTCAGTCAGAAGATCCTTAAGAACTTCTACTCATGTACAATAGAGAGCATCTTGACCGGCAACATCACCTCCTGGTTTGGGAATAGCACTGCACAAGACCGAAGCAGACTACAAAGAGTGACACGTTCAGCCGAACGCACAATTGGAGGGGGGCTCCCCACCCTCCAGAACATTTACAACAAGCGTTGCAAGGGCAAGGCTAAGAGAATCATTAAAGACTCCAGTCACCCGAACAACTGCCTCTTTGAACTGCTGCGGTCAGGCAAGCGATACCGGAGTCTCAAGGCGAGCACAGAAAGACTCCGAAGAAGCTTCTATCCCCAGGCCATCAGGCTGCTAAACGAACAATGAATGAACACTACACAACAACAACCACCAAACGCACATAGCACACACATCCACACGCACACACTCACTTTAAACAAACACACTGTAGCACCCACTCCACACACTTATAGCATACACCCACTTTAAACAAACACACTGTAGCACCCACTCCCCACACTTTATATTTATTGATGAAGGATTGCACTACAACTCGTACACCTTACTGTAAATTGTACCTAAAATTGTACCTCATCCCATTTCTGCTTTGCACTAGATAGTACTGTACATTAGTACACTGCATAGTATTGTATATTATATGGTAACTCAGAACATTGTACATATGTCTATAACGAACACTGTGACCTCATTTTTCTTCTTCTAAATTACATGCTATATTATGTTATTTGATACTATCTTGTCTAGCACAGTCTCTGGAGCGTAACGGTAAGAAGCATTTTGTATGAAAGTATTCTGTACTTCTGTATGACAACTATTAAAGAACTTGGAACTTGGAACATCATACATTGATAGAAATTGACCGGGAGGGAAGGCATACAAGACTGCGTCGCCAGATGGCGCCCGTGCGTCGCTCAGTGCGCACTGGTTGGCACACACAGACGCGACCACGTTGTTTCCACTGTCTGCCTCCTCGGCTCCAGTTCCACTCCCTCCCTCCTGCCTCCCTCTCTTTCTCTCGGCATACAGTAGACCTATCTATCTTCCACGATCACTTGCATCGGCAGAGTCTCTTATCAGTAATATCCGCGACGACAACGGCGCTGATCACGGCGCGAAGCAGCAGCATGGCACCTCTGCGCCCGAAAGGAACCGTCTCCGCGCACCTGTCGTGCGTGGTCGTGGTGGCGATCGCCTCGGCTTGGGTGTCGTTGACAGCGGGTCCCGTGCGTTGTGACGGCGGGTTTTTGAAACGGAGGGGCGGCGGAGGAGGAGGAGGAGGAGGAGGAGACCGTGTTCTTGACGGCGGCGGCGGGGGACACGGAGGCTTCCCACCGCCGAGCTGGACCACCGGCGACAGCGGCGGCAGAGAAGAAGCGGGCGGCGTGACGGGGAATCCGGGGAATCCGCGCTCCAGGAGAGCCCTGCTGTCCCGGGAGCGGGAGGAGAGAGTGTCCCTGCTCAGCAGCTCGTTCGTGCTCAAAGGGGATGCTGCTCACAACCAGGCGATGGTGCACTGGACGGGAGAGAACAGCAGCGTAAGTCCCGTCGATATGCCGCGGTCTCTCCCTCATACATACCCGGCTGTATGCAACCAGCAGCCCCGCCGCCGCACGGCATACCAAGTAGAAATAAGTTATTGTTCTCGCAGCAGGCTACTGTACTGTACTGTACTGTACACACAGGCTGTAGGCGTCCCCTCCTAGGGTGCATAGAAGAGGAGGAGGAGGAGGAGGAGGAGGAGGCGGCCAGGTATTGTCTTTACGCACCCAAGTGTTCCACTGGGTCTGGGTGGTGCGCTGCGCACTATGGATGTCCCAGTTAACAACAAAAGGCTCGACCCGCTTTATGTGCATCGTATGTTTTCATGGTTATATTATTGCGTGCATTATTATTATTATGATCAGATGTCAACATAGCTGTCAGTCACCTGTCTTTTGTTTGCCCGGCACCAGCGCATTATTATTGTGCCAGTTATTTTGGAGACGGTGGTGATGACGGCGCGCACAAATAAAGGCTACTGCTGCTTCGTATCGACCCAAGCGTGTTGACGCTTCGTTTAGTCATCATACGAACCGGCGACGACTAAAATATTAATGTGGCTTATTTTTTTTTTTACCCATGAATATTGCAGCGCTTGGCTATTCGTGGCACGAGTTTAGCCTCATGTAGTGCTTCGCACTTGGAACAGCGGTGGTGCCCGTGTGGACCGCGGTGTGATGTCTCCGGGTCAAGCCGACGTGTGTAAACAATTGAGGTCTGTGTGGCACTGTGTAGGGTATGAGTGGTGGTGTC
>NC_140165.1:105484452-105489452 GCF_963971535.1 Notolepis coatsorum
ATTTTAAATAAATTTTTATGTTTTTTTTTTTTTTATCTTATGTTGTGGGACTTGTACAGCACTTTGGTAAACGTTGTTGTTTTTAAATGTGCTCTATAAATAAAGTGGATTGGATTAATGAATTAAGTAGCCCCTTTCGTGACTGTGACGCAGCCAACAAGGTTTCACTCGGCTGTGTGATTTAATTCAAGGTGGATCGCTGTTGTCGTTTGAACAACAGATTTCATGGGAACTACCAATCCCCCAAATCAAGAATGTTGAAGATGAATGAATGAAGTAAGATTTTGATTATTTGAAATATGGCCTGTGTAGACTAAACTATGCACAGAATTATGTCAGTCTACAAGGTCCGGATTCTACATGGTCCGGCAATGTAGACTCAGTGAATGTTCATGCATTTTTAAGAAGGGCTACTTCCACAAAAAAACAAAGAACTCACCAAAACATCTCAGTAGCACCTTATCTAAATGTTCTATTTCATATATGGAGATTCATATTTATTTATGTATTGCATGCATTTCTACATTTTATTTCCTATTTTATTTATTCATCCCAGTATCTTTCTGTCTTATGTGGAATTCTACAAGGCATGTAGGTGTATATGTGTTTGAGGATGATATCCTTCAAACAGGCAATAGTGATGATATAATTTGGGCAGTGCTGAGCTGGGTTACTTTCCTCCAGTGTATTTATCCCCCAGCCCCACCCAATGGCCCCATACACACACACACACACACACACACACACACACACACACACATCGAAGTAAAAAAAAACTGAAAAAAAAGCTTGAAAATTATTTTTTGAAAAAAAATTATTATTATTATTATTATTTTTAAACTTCGATTTTTTTTAAATGTTCGAAGCTTGTGCCATCGAACGAAGCTTCGAAGCTTCGAAGTATTTAAGACAGCCCTAGTGGATTGTTGAATTGTATCACTGTCCCTCACACGTTATTATGATATTGTAACTGGGATTAAAATGTCTGAGGAGATGCGCTGTTTGACGGATTTGATGACGTGGCCGTGACTTGAGAAAAGTGAATGAGCAATTGCAAGCCTTTGACGTTTTGATGAATGGATTTGAGAAAATGCATTTATCTGTTCAAGCACTGTTATCTGATGATGAACAAGAGGGTGATGAACATGACTGTTATAAACCAACGGTTAATCAATTCAATGCATGTATGGATGATGTCCGAAACAGATTAAAACCTGATTAATAGTGAAACTGTATAGCCTCCAAGCCATGTTATTTCGGGGGTTGCACCTTGAAAACTTTGAGAACCATGTATTTATATAGTACATGATACCTAAGCGCATATAGTACAGATATCCTCATAAGTATCTATTAATTCGTATCAATTAGATACTCTTTGGGCTTGTTTTTATCTACTTATTCTGAAAGAGTTGAACTAATTATTTTCGCCAGCAAGATCTCATTCGATTATTCATTCCATTAAGCCTACTGCCAGCAGGCACATTTAAAGAAATATAATCTGATTGATTGGGGAAAATTAGCCTATAGATATGCATTTAACTTGTCGGCGAGGCTATTGAGCTGTACTGTATTGTACCCATTCTGCAATCTGTTAATAAAGTTTTCAATCAATCAATCAATCAATGCCGTTAGAAAATCAGGATTTCTGCGATCGACACCTGCTGTCTTTTCAGGTGAGGCGGCCGCGCGCAATTATCCCGAGGACTCAAGTCTGGTTCGAATTAACGAGCGTTCGAGGAACAGGGAAAGCCTGGTTTCAAACATCGGGTTAATTTAATCTGGCTAATGGGACTTTTGATCGACTTAGTTGAACCAGGTACAGGGAATAGAGCCCTGGGCGTGAGGCTGCAGGGAGCTCTCCAGGGTGCTGATTGCAGAGAAAATACAATTAGTCACACATTTCTTACTCTTCAGAGTTTCAGGCCCGGTTTCAGTGACCTAAAACACAGGCCAAACCACACAGAGAAAGGTATATTTTCCAAAAATACCCGTACGTGTGGATTAAGGCTTAATGTCATATGATCATACAACAAACATTTACAAATAAAACTCACTCAACATTGTTATGCAACATTGTTCATCACTTCTCCTCCTCCTTCTCCTCTACCTCCTCCTCCTCTCCCTCGGTATCAGGATGAAGAATATTCATCCAAGCCCCCCTGTCCCCTCGACCCCACCCATCTCCTCTGGTTACCATGCCGACAACAGCACACAGGATCTGACAGGGGGCCCCCCTAGATTGTGCCAAGCATCATTTCAGACCATCGTCACGTCAGAGGATTAGCCGCCTGCAGCAAACATCTAATCTAAATGCGATATTGGCTGCATTTAAATTGACAATTTAAAGGGGGGGGGGGGACTTTGGGAAGAACCAGAATGTTTTATAATAAGGTGCTTGCTTAACTTACATGTATACGCACACACATATGCACATGCAGACAGATGCACACACGCATACACACGCAAGTACCGGTACATATTGGCAGACACAGACACATACACACACATGCAGACAGATGCACACACACATACGCACATGCAGACAGATGCACACACACACACACACACACACACGCAAGTACCGGTACATATTGGCAGACACCGACAGACAGACAGACAGACACACACACACGCGCGCGCGCGCACACACACACACACACACACACACACACACACACACACACACACACACACACACACACACACACACACACACACACACACTCTCACACACACAAGCTCAAACTCATACATGTGCCCCTTATGCTTTTACCATCTCGGCCTCCCAAGTCCTGACTTGTTCATGCTTCACATACAAAAGAGACGGTTAATTTGTTCACGCTTCACTTTACGAAAGAGATGGTTAATTTGCTTCACATATGAAAGAGACGGTTAATTTAGCTTCATATGCGAAAGAGACGGTTAATTTAGCTTCACATACAAAAGAGATGGTTCATTTGGCTTCATGTACGAAAGAGTCAGTTAATTTGGCTTCATATACAATATCTCTGTATCCCTTACCTATTCTTACTAGTTATACCACTGGCCAGTATGGCTACTACCATAGTGTATATACCGGTATCACTGTACATAATAATACTGTAACATTGTACATACATCAAATTAGCATTATTATTTAGTTGTACTAATTTATATATATATATATTCCAGTTGAATCACCTGTATGTTGTATATAGCACTTTACTGTTATCTTTGCACTGTGGTTAGATGCCAACTTCTTTTCATTGTAAGTACTTGTACTAACTCGCTAATGTAATCAGAGTACTTTCAATTACTTGCCATTTCTTAGTTTCTTGGTTTTAGTTTCTTGGTTTCCAATATTTAATCTCCTGTCTCTTCACAAGTATGACAGGACAAACAAATCAGATTACTGTAATCCTGTTTCATGTACCATAATCTATATTATCTGTGTGTGTGTTTCTCACTCTTTCTGTGTGTCTCTCACTCTCTCTGTGTGTCTCTCTCACTCTCTCTCTCTCTCGCACTCTCTCACTTTGTCTCACATTTTCCTTTCATGGGCTATTTGACATTATTTCCTATTGTGACATATTTCCGTCATGAGTCATATAGATATAATTCATTGCTGTTTTTATTATTATATTTTATGCTGTTAAATATCTCTGGCTATATGAACTGGGGATAAACCGCCTCATGGAATTGTTGATTGCTTGTTTTAGAAGTCAACAAGCAAATCCAAGTCCCCAAGTGCTCAGTCCTGTTCATGACTGTTACCGTACTTTTCGGACTATAAGCCGCGGCTTTTTTCCCCATTTTTCGACCCTGCAGCTTATATAGCGGTGCGGCTTATATGTGGACAAAACCCGAAAATCGAAATATTGCTTTTTTTACTGCATTGAAATGTTATTTATCTGTTCCCTTATTTGCTAAACTTAATACAACTTGTAAATGAGTTAATGTTATTTGTCTGACAGTATTGTGTCCCATTGGGAGTCATTCTCTGTAGAGGTGGGAACTTAAAGCTCAATATAAGAACGGCCATGCACCACCACTCACAGAATCGAGAAAGAGCAATCAATCTGTCAATCCTTTCCGTGTCCGGGCCGGGTGAGGTTTCCCGCGTTGAGTCAAATTAAGCCGCAGGCTCCACTCCTTACATATGGTAATTAAACATTAAAACACATGCGGCTTATAGTCCAGTGCGGCTTATATATGTACACATCATTCAATTTAGCTGCTGCGGCTTATAGTCAGGTGCGGCTTATAGTGCGAAAAGTACGGTACATCCCAGATGCTTGTCCTTGGCCCAGTTTGTCAGTGGACGGTGGCGACAGCGCGCTAATTGGCTGAGAGACACTAGACAAAGTGTGAGATTATCTCACCCCCACGTTAAGACACATTTTCCAAAACCATCCATTTATTAACATATGTGCTTGTTGGCTCTGTGCCACCAGAGGTAGTGAGCATGTGCCTCTCCGACGGCATGCAAGCCTGGATAACCAGGAGAACCTTACCCTATGAGGAGGAGAGGAGAGGAGGAGAGGAGAGGAGAAGAAAGGGGAGGAGTGGAGAGGAGAGCAGGAGAACCTTACCCTACGAGGAGGAGAGGAGAGGAGGAGAGGAGAAGAAAGGGGAGGAGTGGAGAGGAGAGCAGATGAGTGGAGAGGAAGGTAGACACAGGAGATAGACAGACAAAGGTAGACACAGCCGAATGAGAGGACAGAGAGAAGGGAGACAGAGAGAGAAAGAGAGATATACCTCCCTACCATTTTGGCTTGTCTTTCTCTCACCCCCCCCCCCCCCCTCTCTAGTTATCGCTCTCTTTTTTTCCCTCTGCCCATCTCTTCCCCTCTCTCTTTCAGAGTTGGAAGCTATTTAAGATGAAATATATGAGGATTATAAGGATGTGTGTGTGTGTGTGTGTGTGTGTCTTTCTGTGATGAGAATAGTTGGTTACCAAGCAACTAGCAAAACACCCAATTAGCAGCCCCTGGCACGTTAGACCCTCAGCCACTGGGCCC
>NC_140165.1:105491952-105511952 GCF_963971535.1 Notolepis coatsorum
TGTCCTCTTTCTGACTGCACCGTTGTCCTTTTGTCATTGTCTCCAGCCTTGGACCTCGTTCCTCTTGCAGTTGCTTCGTTTGTGTCACGGTTGAAAGTTCCATCCGGTTGCCCTGGCAACCGTGGCTGGAGTTGTTGGGGTGTCTCCCACTTGGCAGTGATCCTGAGCTGAATTCAGAGCGTCTCTCTGGGCCTGCAGTATGCTGGAGGGAATGCGCTGTGCTGTACTGTACGACAGGCGGCTTGCCTACTCGTGTGTGTGTACGGAAACCTACGTGCGTGTGTGTGTGTGAATGTGTGCGTGTGCGCATGTGTCAGAAGAGGACGCGCGTGTGTGTACATCCACATGCGTAGGTAGTGGGTGTGAGTGAGGAGACAGGAATGTACATTGCTGTGTTTGTGTTGTGACGTATATTATCTATTTTAAACCCCTGTCTGTTTATGCCTGTGTGTGTGTGTGTCTGTGTTTGTATTTGTGTTTTTGCTTGAGTGTGTGTCCATGTTTGTAGTTGTGTGTTTGTGTTTATTAGTGTGTGTGTCTGTGTTTGTATTTGTGTGTTTGTTTTTATGCCTGAGTGAGTGTCTGTCTGTGTTTGTATTTGTGTGTTTATGTTCATGCCTGAGTGTGTGTCTGTGGATGACGTATTTGTGCGTTTGTATCTGTGTGTTTGTGCTTATGCCTGAGTGTGTCTGTGTATGTATTTGTGTGTGTGTATCTGTGTGTTTGTGTTTATGCCTGAGTGTGTGTCTGTGTATGTATTTGTGTGTTTGTGTTTATGCCTGAGTGTCTGTCTGTGTTTGTATTTGTGTGTTTGTGTTTATGAGTTTGTGTCTGTATTTGTATATGTGTTTGTGTGTATGCCTGAGTGTGTGTCTGTGTATGTATTTGTGTGTTTGTGTTTATGCCTGAGTGTCTGTCTGTGTTTGTATTTGTGTGTTTGTGTTTATGAGTTTGTGTCTGTATTTGTATATGTGTTTGTGTGTATGCCTGAGTGTGTGTCTGTGTATGTATTTGTGTGTTTTGTATCTGTGTGTTTGTGTGTATGCCTGAGTGTGTGTCTGTGTATGTAGTTGTGTGTTTGTATGTGTGTGTTTGTGTTTATGCCCCGTGTGCCAGTATGCATTCATCTATCTATAGGACCGGTGATAAACCCATACAGAAGCCCCTCCCCCTCAGGAGCTGTGAAAGCCACCCAGCAGGGCTTCTCTCCATCTCATATTCACACTTATGACATATTTAGATCTATCTCTGCATCAGGCAGTCTCACTATCTCTACAAAACCACCACTACCACCTTCTCACTATATGCTGTGGCATGAAGACCCCAAATTCCGACCCCTGATTTTTACCTTGATCCACTAAGTATTAAGACTTAATATGTTATTTGGGTGTCCCTGGGGATCACAAGAAATCAATTTGTATTTTATTTTTTACTATTACTATTGCAATTTCCCCCGGGTCAAAGCACAGATTCACTGGACCACTAGGATCATGGGTTTTGCTAGAGTGCTGACTAGATCCGACCGATCTTGATCCACTGTGTTAGTATCACCGAATTTCCCCAAGGGGATCAATAAAGGAATATCTTATCTTATCTTATCAGTTATGGGCGGGTTGTATAGAAAAGCTGCATCTTAAATGGAAGATCTCATTGCACTCTCCCTACTCGTATAGCTAAAAATGGGGTTAAAGTTCAAATAAAGAATAGGAGTTAATAGGCTACTTAAAATGACTCAAACAGAATATTCAAAACTTCAAGTACTCAAAACTGTGCTCCCTACAAAATCTACTAAAAAACTAAAACAGAGGGGTGCCAGAGTGGCTCACCACGTAACGCACTGCAGTGCAACGTGGCCGTCCCAGGTGCCTGTAACTGTTCCGCAACTGTAAGTTACTTCCGGGGTAGGCCTGATTGGCCCCGACAGGCACGTGACGCGCAACTTTCTCTGCCGCGCGGCACGCTCCGCGGAGCGGCAGAGCTTGCGGAATTATGTTACCGCCCTAATCCGCTATGATTTTCGTTCGGCGCTTCAGCTCACCTGGCAGAGCAGCAGTCCTGCGGTCCTGCGGTCCGTTGTTGACGAGTTCGAATCCCATCAAAATTTTTTTTTTTTAACGTGATTTTTTTTTTAACGTGTATTCGTTCGCCGGTTAAGGTTAGGCATGGTTAAGGTTAAGGTTAGGCATTGTTTCGGAGTTGGTTAAGGTTAGAACGGTTAAGTTTAGGCGCTGTTAAGGAGCTGGTTAAGGTTAGAGTTTGTGTTAGAGAATGGCAATATTCTTTCTATGGTTAAGGTTAGGCATGGTTAAGGTTAAGGTTAAGGTTAGGCATTGTTTCGGAGTTGGTTAAGGTTAGAACGGTTAAGTTTAGGCGCTGTTAAGGAGCTGGTTAAGGTTAGAGTTTGTGTTAGAGAATGGCAATAGACAGCCTATTTCCGCGCGACAGCTCTCAGCAGCCTCGTTGCGCGTCCTGAGTTTGCCGCGTCACGTGCCTGTCGGGGCCAATCAGGCCTACCCCGGAAGTAACTTACAGTTGCGGAACGGGTACAGGCGTCCCAGGTTCGACTCCCGGACCTGGCAACATTTGCCGAATGTCCTCCCCCCATATCTTCTCTTATCCTTCCTTTCTGCCGGGTCTGTCCAATAAAGCAATAAAATGCCAAAAAAAATTAAACAGAAATCATTGCTTCATTCTTGCACATACTTATTGTAGACAACTGTACCTATATTTTAAGATTCTTATTCCCAGGCTATTGACTAAGCACTGTTTACGTGCTCTTACTAATACTTTGGCTACTTTGTTGGTGATACTAGAATTGAACTCTCTTTGGATAAGCGCAACTTCATGCCTAAATTGTAAATATACTCAATTACAGTAACTTCTTCCACCGGTCATGATTCAAAACACTGGAAAAGGTTTCCACATTTCCTGCATCGACCCATCAACAGTTTTAATGTACGACTTTAACTGCGGGTCTCGTCTGTGCCGTTTAGCAGCATCCCCTGCTCCGTCTCGGACCTCCTGGGCGAACGGCGTGGGCTAATTTGTGGAGCAGAGCTGGCGCTCGTCCCTTTGTCCTTCCCCGGTCGTTGGCTGTGAGTCCCAGATGTCTTGTGTTCGTTTCTTTGTCCTCCTTCCCCGGTCTCGCTGTGAAGCCCCAGATGTCTTATGTTCCGAATGGCTAGAGTTTGTTCTTGGAGCGAGAAACCTCGGAGAGCATAACTCAACCCCCTCAAACGCATGGTTCAAAGTCTCGGCTTCGCCACCCAAGTTCTTCCTCCCGGAATGACGTGTTCCGTCGCTGTGCCAACCTCGCACACCTACACACACACACACACACACACACACACACACACACACACACACACACACACACACACACACACACACACACACACACACACACACACACACACACACACACACACACACACACACACACACACACACACACACACACCTACCTACCTACACACGCATACGCACACAGTCACATGCTCACTAACACACACACCACTCATCATCGCTTGCACGCAGATGGGAATTAGCATGCGTTGACGGACATAAGCCTGCCAGTAATACCCCCTCGCCCCCCCTTTCTGAAAAAAATTAAACATTGAACGTTTGTGTGTGACTCACGTTGATAGCAATTAGCACAGCCGTGTATCATGGGAGGGTGGGGGGAGGTGGGGGAGGGGAGACTAGAAAGTGTGGAGGGAAGAAATCACTATGGAGAAAATAAACTATTCTGAGCTCTTTCATCTAAACCCTGTTGTTCCTTGGGATTTTTATTTTTAACAAATGTGTTGTCGAAAACATAGAGATTGTTTTACACGAGACACACAAAGAGGCAGGCTCTGTGATCTCTCTCTCTCTCTCTCTCTCTCTCTCTCTCTCTCTCTCTCTCTCTCTCTCTCTCTCTCTCTCTCTCTCTCTCTCTCTCTCTCTCGTCACTTGATCAAAGGGAGACGTTGCCTGTGCGCCGAGCGCCAGCAAAATGCAAAGCGGTGACAAATTGAATTATTGTTCGGAACACCGCTTGTCAAAAAACAGAAGAGTCGGATGGCTTCATACTGTCCTCTGCGCTGCCCGGAGAGAGAGAGAGAGAGACGCATCTATCTGTGTGCTCCGTCGAGACTGTGCTTAATTTTGTAAATTTTTATAGTTTTTAAGAGTTTTGTTTGTACCAACTGTTGGTGCATTTAACGTTATGACCGTCAGTCACTGATAGACATTGGATTACGGAAAACTTACCAACTGGATTGCTCTCTGGATCAGCTTGCCGAATAACAACAATGGCCTGCTGAGGTGGGCGGCTAGGTGGTGTAGTGGGCAAGGCACTCGCCACCATTGTGGAGACGCTATGATTCGCGTGTTCGAATCCAGCTCTCCACATTGTTTTCAGTTTAGCTGGTCGTCCGCAGTAATACACATTGGCCGTATTACGGGGAGGGAAAACTGAAGGGTGGGGATCGAACGTTGTGAACAAGCGACTCCTACAAGTCGGTTGGTGCGCCTGCGCAGTAGAATCAGGAAGTGTCGGGGGCAGCGTGAGCCTCCCACGCGTTACTCCTCGACACTGAGAGATCGAGCTGCGCAGGTGAAAAGATGCGACTGCTGTTACCTCAAGTACCGGAGGGGACTTGTGCTATGTATGACTTAGTCCACATTGCAGCCGGCTTGTGGGAGGCAAGAAACAGCGTTCGTGACAGGGGAGGGTTGAATTGGATGATACGAAATTGGGATGGGAGAAAATATAGAAAAATGGGAGGAAAAAGTGGATCAAAAAAAAAACAATGGCCTGCTGAGATCTTGGGTAGAAGAGGACCAGACCTCGGCCCAAGCAAGAAGGGAGGGAGACGGCGAGGAAAGAGAGCAGGCATCCGAAACAGGCTGTGCACAAAACGCCATTGCTAGAGATGTTCCGATACCATTTTTTCCTTCCCGATCCGATTCTGATACCTAAGCTTTGTATACAGTATGTGTACCAACTTACTTGTCTTAGTTTGTTTTGCTTCATCTCTTTTTTTCTCATGTTCTCCTTATAAGTAGTTATAAGTAGTTGATGTTATAAGTAGTTGATGCTACGTTGTCTCTTCTGTAAGTAGCTGATAGTGTCCTTTAGGCTTGGGCGGTATGACGGTATTACGGTATACCAGGGTATTTAGAAATCCCGACGGTATTGAAAATCAATACCGTCAAAACCGTCAAAATCACAGATGCGCTTCAGTTTCTATTACAGTGAAACGGAGTTTTGAGTGTAGTGCACACACGCGCCAGCAGAGGGCGAGACCAGTCCTCACTAGTGGAGCGAGTGGGTCACAACGGTGTTCACGTTTTACGGTAATGTTGCGACAGTGCTGTGAAAATACCGTAAAGCGTTGTGGTAACAGGAGTTGGTTTGTGTTGTTGTGCACTAGTGGAGCAAGCAAATAATCCGTCTCTTATTATATGTGAACTAAAGAGTACAAGGTAGGGCTGGGCGATAAAACGATAACGATAACTATCGCGATAAATTATTTCCTCGAAATAAACATGAAACGTGGTCGCAAAGTTTCGATATATCGATTTTCCAAGCTTGGCTCCGTTCGCCTACGCGCTCCGTTCAGCCTCGGCTCAACACACGCACTAACAACAACCAGCGTTACGTGATGACGTACTTACGCACAACAGCTAACAACCAATCAGTGAAGGAGATGGCCGCGACCCGGAAGGAGGTAGGACTCACTCAACAAGGCTTGCTAGGCTAATTAGCTTCCACGGCATTGTTTTATATATTTACGTGCCGAGTATGTGTGTGTTTTGAATTCTGAGGCCACGTTTATGGTAGTGTGGGATATACAGTGGACGCCGTTTCAATATATTGTGGCGGAAGAGAGTATTTTAGTGTCATATTTAGCACATTGTCATGGAATACTCCGCTTAGAACCAACAGGCTGGCTAGGTTAACTAGCTTGCACGTCGCTGTTTTTATATATTTACGTGCCGAGTATGTGTGTGTTTTGAATTCTGAGGCCACGTTTATGGTAGTGTGGGATATACAGTGGACCTCGTTTCAATATATTGTGGCGGAAGAGAGTATTTTAGTGTCATATTTATTGTCATGAGATACTCCGCTTGTCGGCTAACGTGCGCAGACTGATGACGACATCAACTCGACTTGAGACATTCGCAGCAGCATAAGAAGTTAATTAAACTTGACGGACATTATATCGACGATAATTATCGATATCGAATTATATGAAAATAATTTTATAATTTTATCGCGATAACGTTTTTGGTCATATCGCCCAGCCCTAGTACAAGGTTTACACAACAGCCCCCACCGCTTTTTTATTGTATTTGTACCGTCCTGTACTATCCGCTGTCAGCTGTTTATCTCTCTCTGTGAGCTTGATTAACTAGCGTTAGCTCACGTTACCTAGCGTTAGCTCTGCGGCTAATCTTAGATTACCCTGAACTAAATCAATGACTAGGTTATAAAGCATTCAAGTAGTTTTCACTGCACATAGAAGTAGCCAAACAGCGGGAGCATTTCGGGAGCATATGACCAAAACCCAGGCAATTTCTAGCCCTTAAGGAATCAAATAGTCTGCCATGGCTAGGCTACATGCTAACGCGAGCGGTGCAGGCTTCTGACTACCATTCTGAGAGCTAACAATGATTTGTATACTTGGTAACACGGGTTTCCCCCCCCCCCGCTGATGAAAATGAAAGTCATACCGTCATATACCGTATACCGGGGTATTATGTCATCAAGGTATGACGTGTGAAAAAAATTATACCGCCCAAGCCTAGTGTCCTTGAGGGTCTGTATTGTATTGTCTGGTTGTCCCGTCTACGAGGTGTGGACCCCAGGAAGACTATAGCGAGTACTACAGTGGGAGCTAAGAATTAAGAATCTCTATGTCTTCCTTCCTTTGTCCTGGTGAACCCCACACAGACTGAATGGTAGGGTTTGGTACCTTTCACATTTGAACCGGTGCCGGTACCTGTGAATTGATACCGGTACCCAACGGTACCTTTTTTCGGTACTTTAGTCTCTAAAAATGTAATCTACCTACCTCAGTTGAAAAAAAAAACCGATTTGTTTGTTTATTTAGAACAATTTGTTAATATATACTGTATATAATATATAATATTGCTGCGAGCGTGTGGTCTACATCTGGCTTTGTAAAGTGTAACAACACTTGCAACCGTTTTTGGCTTGCCATTGCCCCGACTGCTTTGTTGTTGAATCAAGTCAAATCCTAGGTAAGTGTGTATTGTGCGTGTGAACGTTTCTTTTGTTTTACAGTACCGAAATGTGGCACTGGCGGATCTCACGTGAATCGGCACTCGGTAGTACCGACGTGAATCGGTCGGTACCCTTAATTCGGTTCGGTTCGGTACCCATCCCTACTGAACGGAGATCTACGTCCCATACATCACGAATCTACCAAAACATGACGATATATCAACTCACTGCTCAGGGTTATGATATGCAGGTTATGCAAAATAAGATGATTCGTTATTTACTAAATGTAACTGCCAGAACTCCCAGAAGTAACAGATTCAAGAAGGTAGGTCCATTGCCAGTGGAGCTCACGGTGGAACAGCTGAAACTGAACCACATGTATAACATCATAAATGGTGTTACCTGTCTACCTGAGTTCTCATACAGACATGGACCGTACCCAGCATGGACACTAGAGATGTTCCGATACCATTTTTTCCTTCCCCATCCGATTCCGATACCTAAGCTTTGGGTATCGGCCGATACCGATACTGATCCGATACCAGTGCATACATTAAAAAAAAATAATAATAATATAATGTAATATTATGTTTATATACAGCTACTGTTTTATATATACTGTTTTTTAGTAATAACTATAAAGTAATGGTATTTATTCAACAACAGGTGATTGTATAGATTAGTATTAGTATCAGTAATTGAAAACTATCTCAATGAGTTCACCCACGGAAAGGTTGTTGGCACATTAGTTCCACACAGACATTATTCGTTGCTGCACTTGCTTCCACAAAGCTCCGTTTAAGTAGCAGAGGCTGTGTTGTGATTTTTGCACAATAAATATTCAACATTCTCTTTTGAGACTCCGCCTCAGACTCTTATCATTTGGCACTAAAAGCTAAACATTGTCACCGATATGGCTGTCCGCAACATGTCATTAATTGTGTACGCGAGGTGGTCTATCAATGACAATTTTTGACGTGAGCTAGGTTAGCTAGCATGAGCTACCGGTAGATGGAAAGACTAACGTTACTGGTGAAAATGTGATTTACGTTGGAATACTCCTGTGCCAACTTGCTGTACTTTGCTTGCAGGTCTGCAGCCATTATTGCTGGATTATGAATAGCCCCAACTTTAGCCAAGGTAACGTTAAAGCTAAAATGTTAACGTTAGTTAACGCTAGCTTTCGGTTAGCTGTTCAATGCTAATAACACCACCAAGCGAACCCATCAGAGATCCCCGTCAACACCGCTCTGTCGGGAGGATGGCATTTAAGAAAGAAATCTGCTGTTAAAATGACAAACAGCATTGACACTTTAATTCACGTCGGTTAAAAACACGTTTGTTTTATAATGCTCACTCAGCAGACCGCAGTGTTGTTGATAAATTACGTCATATTGTATCGGAGCGCAGAATTAGAGGGTACTCGCCGATACCAGCATTTTAGGCAGTATCGGCGGCATTTCCGATACTGGTATCGGTATCGGAACAACTCTAATGGACACAACACCACAGCTAATGCGTGCTCATGTAAGGTGCCACAAGTGAATAACAGCTCGTAGCTCCTTTTTTATGAAATAGCCTCCCGCTTAGTGTTAAAGTGTCTGAATCCAGGGAGGGGGTTAGATGTCAGTGTCAGGTCACCTCTGGGGTAAGATAGAGGGATAGATAGACAGGCAGTAATTTTTCTCCTCTTTTTCAATTTTTTTACCATCCCAATTCCATTGTGCCAATTCTTCCCTTCCCTGTCTTGAACGTTGCTCGCATATGTGAGACATAAGTTGTAAAGCGTTTTGGATAAAAGCGCTATAGAAATGCAGTCCATTTACTATTTACCATGTTCAACGTAAGAGGGATGGATTCATATTTGAAAACTACAAGCACATACTAAGATTTGTATATATGGTATATTGTATATGGTATTGTATGTTTACATTTGACCAACATTACACTGTTTTGTAATGAAATTAAACATGGTCTTGTGGATCAATGAGTAGATGTTATTGGTTTGATTCCCCCAATCAAATAACTGTAACAGATCATTCCTGACAACAAACATGTAGACGTACACACACACACGCACACACACACACACACACACACACACACACACACACACACACACACACACACACACACACACACACACACACACACACACACACACACACACACACACACACACACACACACACACACACACACACACACACACACACACACACACACACACACACACACACACACACACACACACTGTCCTCTCAGTATTCTGTTTTCCCTCCAGCTCATCACTTATGCCCACTCCTCTTCACAAGTCATGTCATCAGGGGGCAAACGTATTCCCACAAGGTGTCCCGTCCACGACTGCTGCTTGTTAATGCAATTGGAACTTTGTTTTTCCTAGGGCGAGTGAGAGGAGAGAGAGAGAGAGAGAGAGAGAGAGAGAGAGAGAGAGAGAGAGAGAGAGAGATGAACTCGTCATTGTTCGTTCCATGCTGTGTGAGATGCATAACAGATTATCATGGCTGTGGAGGCTAAATTAAAATCTTGTCTTTTGTTATTCATGCCCAATGTTATTTGGAATAGTACACCACACTTATTTTGAAATCATGAACTATCAGTGTTTAGTAGGGTTGAGTACCTTTCACATTTGAACCGATACTTTTTCGGTACTTTAGTCTCTAAAAATGTAATCTACCTACCTCAGTCGTAAAAAAAAAACCCAAACTTCAAATAACTACACTTTCGACCGTTTTCGGCTTGCCATTGCCCCGACAGTCGGGGGCCCGACTGCTTTGTTGTTGAATCAAGTAAAATCCTAGGTAAGCGTATATTTTGCGTGTGAACGTTGACATGAAAAGAAAAAAGGTTAAAAAAAAAGAAAAGTGTAAAAAAGAATATATATATTTTTGGTAACTCACGTGAATCGATACTCGGTAGTACCGACGTGTTTCGGTAAGTACCTTTAAAAGTACCGAATTCGGTACCCATCCCTAGTGTTTAGACATTTACATGAAATCTTAAATAATTAACGGAATTGTTTCTTAGGATTAACATGAACATAAAGAAAGTGTAAGTCATATGAGGCTTAAATCAAATTGTGTCTTCACTTTAAGTGTGCATTGATCAAACGTTGAATGATATGAGGATCAACCCACTGCAGGTTGTGAATGATATGAGGATCAACTCACTGCAGGTTGTGAATGATATGAGGATCAACCCACTGCAGGTTGTGAATGATATGAGGATCAACTCACTGCAGGTTGTGAATGATATGAGGATCAACTCACTTCAGGTTGTGCGACAGAATGACATTCTTTGGCAACAGAGAAATTCTCATTTTGTTTACAATAAAGCTACAGCTTAAATGCGTTCTGAAGAGGTGGAAGGGGCAGGGATGTAAAGCAAGCATGTAAGTTGCCATCTGCCGATAATGGTCCACATTTCGTCTCCACCACTCAAGATGACTGGAATCATTCTTTGACCTGTCATCCTGTTCATCAACTGAAAATGGATGTTTTACCACCGGCGTCAAACACTTGACTTTATGATGATAAAGAACCATTACAGATGACAGAAAGCGAGTCATAACCGAGTCTCAGTCATTACTCAAGACAAGAGGCCTCGTGGAAGGGGAGAGCCGGGGCACACGCTGCCACGTGTGTGGACAGAGAGGCTGACTGACAAAGAAGGAAGATTCATGGACATTATACGTTTTAGAATTTAGACGGTAGACAAGATACTTTTTTTTTTATTAAGTATTTGATTACTGATTTTGGCGTTGAATACCATGTCAATGATTGAAGCATTCATATGCATTCGTACACGTGCATGTACACACACACATAAATACATGCATACATACTGTACATGCACTCATACAGTACATACATACAGTATATGTCTACACACACACACACACACACGCACGCACGCACGCACACACACACACACACACACACACACACACACACACACACACACACACCCTTATTTACCATGCTCTCCCATCTCCTGGTTGTCTCATTGTCTCCTCTCCTCTCCTCTCCTCTCCTCTCCTCTCCTCTCCTCTCCTCTCCTCTCCTCTCCTCTCATTTCCTCTCCTCCTCTTCGCTTCTCTCTCCCCTCTCTCCTCTCCTCTCTCATCTTCTTTCCTCTCCTCCCCCTTCTCTCCTCTCCTCTCTCTCCCTAGTGTGCATTTGGACAGGTTGTTTGTATGCAAATCCATTGGCTAGGGCTTGCCACAGAGTGACAGAGAGAGAGAGACAGAGAAAGAGAGAGTGCTCCTGGCAGAGTGAGGCAGAGGGCTGAAGGGAGGCTTATTTGTCTTTCATATTGTTCATATTCAGTCAGTATGTCCGACTGGTTCTCTTCTACTCCTCCCTTTTTTCCTTATCATCTATTATTTTCCCCAGACAAAAAAAAAGCTTAACCTCTTACTCATTCACGGCCAACCACGACTATAGTCGGGTTATCTCGCCAACTGTTGAGCGCCAAAACCCGAGTATAGTCGGGTTTTCGATCGTTTTCATAATTTTTTCTTTTATTCGATTTTAATATCCTATACACTCTCACGGACCTCGGTGTTACCATTGGAACTCATTCTGAGACCCCAAGAGTGCAATACCGGCAGAATCCTGCTAGGTGGCAGTATCGCCTACCCTTTGAAACCTTATTTCACACTGTGTGTTACATTGTATATGGTCCGGGCGGAGAATTTAGACCAAGCCAAGTGAATCGCTTCATCCGACCACTTTGAAGCGCGTTCAGCACACTTCATGCATATTTTGTGCCAGTTCATGTCAGGGACCCGATGGCCATCAATACTGGAAATCGCGATCAGACAATTGGAATGTTCTCTTTGGGATACCTCCTAGTAAAGGTAAGGACTATATGACATCAATCCTACTTTGATCCAACAATGATTTCACATCGATTGCAACGATCATATGTCACGTACTCCAAAACGTATGCCGTTGCTGATGATCAGAGCATCAAACCCCCCCCCCCCCCCCTTGATGCATTCATGACGAAACATAATTACCTATTATATACCTTTGATTTGGAAATAGTAACGCGTCCAGGCGAGCAACGCAAAATTCACATAGCGCTCCATAACGCAGCTTCCAGGAATTAGCCAGCATCACTCTGAAACTATACAATATTCACCACGGGATAACACTCGCACGTACGTATACATGAAAAAATTAACTATTTTTTACATGTTGGACAAGAGATAGTGACTGTCAAATGAGCCATAGTATTGTCTCCATAGCTATAATATAGAATATAGATATAGCTCTGCAAACATCGTGACGCACAGTGAAAATCGCTATCTTGTAAAGCGTGGCCCATTGACTACAAGGATGGAAATAATGGCTGGCGCTGAAAGTGTTAAAGGAATACAGCAACTTTTGGCGAAATTAACTTATTTTTAAAAAGTCAACAGGGCTTTTGAGGTGATGAAATCACTGCGCCCATGCAGCAGTGGTTCAGCAAAAGAAATGTCCGGGTATATATCTGCTTAGAAAACGAAAACGAAAATGTCAATTTCTTTTTTTAAACTTTTTTTTTTCTCTCCACATGGTAAATACACAGGTCACAACATGTTTACAGGAACGTTTTGGAGTTGTATTTGGAGTGTATTTCGTGACTGTTGGGAACTAGGCTACACTGGCACACCTATTTCAAGTGAATGGCGCTAAAGCTAGGCTAACGGCACGGCTGTTCCCAATGCCTAATGCATGCACAGAGAAGAAAAGGGTATGTATCTGCTTGTCTAACTCCAGGGTAGATGGCAAATGAGCTAATTTCCCAAAAAGTTGACGTGTTCCTTTAAGCCCTAGCCATATTTTCAGATAATTGTCCTAAAAGTACACACCCAAGTAAATGGAAGATTGCTCCACTTCTACAAGGTCCATTTGCATGTTCTTGGTATCTATGGACATCTATGGACCTCAGATAGAGAGAGGCGCTTGTCCCTGGTTTTGTAATAAAATGGCAAAAAGACAAAGAGGTATAATCTTCAACAGGCATTGGGACTTGTTGTGGATGTTGAGGACGATCCAGATAATATAAATGAAAAGGAGGCAGAATGCTGGGGCAGTGATGATGGCTTGAATCAAAATCACCTGATGATTCATGTGTGTAACTATGCTATTTGGATAAGATGCGGAGAGGGACATTGATAGGAGCCCACAACAGAAAATGAGCAGAGCTATATGATGGAGGGGCCTTTTGTGTGTGTGGGTGTGTGTGTGTCTGTGTGTGTGTGTGTGTGTATTTTCACATTGTCTGCTAAAAAACGGCCAGATCAATATCCAAATAAATGGCCGTCACTCACTGAGGAAAAGGTGTATTTGCACCAAAATTCACATGGAGGTTCAAAACACGTAAATATAACATAAGGTATGATATACATAAAAAGAAAAACATTATTGTATGCTCACACAAAGGTAATGTATGATGGTCACTACACTGCAACAGAAATAAAGGGGAGGCTCCCCTAAATCATAAAACGTACTTGATACTGACTCAAAGAATAAGCTCAGAATTGGCCAAAAATACAACACTATGTCCAGGCGAACCTCTGTCTGTGTCGGCTTTAGAGGGTTAAGTAACATTGATCTCAGATATTAGACTATGTAGGCTTTAGTCATAATAACTCACTGATCCTGCGATGATGGTTTTGTCAAATGTGAGCATGGGTGTGTATTGTATATATCAGTGTGTGTGTGTGTGTGTGTGTGTGTGTGTGTGTGTGTGTGTGTGTGTGTGTGTGTGTGTGTGCGTGCGTGTGCGTGTGCATGTGTGTGTGTGTGTGTTTCTTCCAGTGGCCCATGGAAAGAGGACATTCCATGCAGAGTGTGTTACAGACTTGTTAAACCATTCCATCGCCCCGTTTAAACCTCCATCCGCGTCTCTCTCTCTCTCTCTCTCTCTCTCTCTCTCTCTCTCTCTCTCTCTCTCTCTCTCTCTCTCTCTCTCTCTCTCTCTCTCCTCTCCTCTCTCTCTCTCTCTCTCTCTCTCTCTCCTCTTCTGCCAGTATGTATGTGTGTGTGTGTGTGTGTCCGCTGTCACCCCCCAGTGTTTAGAAGTGACAGCACACTTTGATGAGGTGGATCAGAAGCATGTCTGAGATGTTACCTTTGACTGTGCTGCTTGGCGTGATGCATCTTTGGGGGGGGGGGGGGGGGGGGGGGGGTAAAAGTGTCCCTTTCTCCATCCACTCTCTTTCTCTCTCATTCTCCCTCTCTTCCCTCTCTGTGTCCCTTCCTCCGGCCCCCATATAAATCCTACTTTACTGGAGTCTGTCTCCAACATGGCCGCCAGTTGCCTAGGAGCCTCTCTTGTTCTCTGGTCAGTTGCTGCCACTGGTCCAGCGTTGACTGAGTTTGGCCACTTCGGGGGGTTAGTGGGGTAAGGGGGGGGGGGGGGTTATAGCTCTGGCCACCACATCTCCAAGTCCTTCACAACGACTGCCAGGATCAAGATGACCTCATTCTCATTAGCACAGCCTGGCTACACAGAACCAGACTGAGGGCCTAGTCGCAAGGAACGATGCCCCCTGAGTCAGTAGAAAGGTGCTGGTTTGTTGGTGGTTTTGGAAGCGTGGAGAAAAGTGTACTCATGTGTAAAAAAACACGCCCGAAGATAATTACGTACAGTGGTGAGTGGTTTGGGGTGAATTCGCCCAAAAGCTGACTGGACACACTAATTAAAGCCCAGTGTTGCCGGTGCAGGAACAGGAGTTCTAATCTCTGGCGTGGGTGTGAAGGAAAAGCTCTTCCTTCTGTTGCTGCCGGGCGGAACTTTTCTGAATCCTTCACACAAAGAATTGTATTTTAGTTTGAAGACTTGTATTTGTTTGAAGATGAACAAGGTTTTCAGATGTATTTAGCAACGGGCAGTGAGTTGAAGTGTTGTGTACATGTGTAGTTAAAAGACGGTCGAGGTTACTTAGTAGGTGATGTATTGTATTCATGCTCCATGGAGGGCTGGGCAATATGGCCAAAATATCATATCACAATACTATAATAATGGGATTTAACGGTACTTACAGTTGTTTTCCACTCCAAGCGGCAATGTCATATGACATATTTTTCATGTCTTTATCTTCTAACATAGTCATGGTGCTATTTCACAAATAATTAATTGTACATTTTTCTTCTGCAATTTTTTATTAACGTATAATTATACAGTATATATATTATTATATCATGGACGACGGTATTGTAAAAATCCATACCTTTACATAGATCCATGATGGTATACCTTCCAGCCATAATTCGCACGGATTACATTGGAACAGCTGTAAATGCCTAGTCTATATGCGAAGTCAGTCCCTGTTTGAAGATTTTTTTTGAAAGATTTACAGTTCCAGTATTCTATTCTGTAATTGTCCATTTTGCATGTATAACCCGTTATTATCTCACTAATTAGAATGTTAGAATGAATTCTAGAATGATGAAATCAGTGTGACGGTACTCCTGAAAAAGTATAGTATGGTTTATTTGTATTAATAATAACTTTATTTGTATAGCACTTTCATACAGAGGTTGCAGGTTGCAGTTGCAGTATTGGGAAAGATACAGACACATTAGCTGGTTGAACAATATATATATATGTGTGGTAATAATGCAGATATTGAGTGTATTTCTGTGAAAATGTGCATGGCGCATGTAAAGAACCAAATTCCTCTGTTTATAACGTTAGACTTGATTTTACGTTGAATTGTTTTTTGCTGTCTTTTATTTTGAAATGCTGTCTTTTATTTTTGAAGATACTGGTGGTCCCCGCTCGCGCTGTGGCTACCTTGCGTAACAACGACTTCCGGTAACGTTGCAGGTTCAGGGAAATGGTTCACGGGAGAGTAATAATGTAAATAACGGAGATCTCACTCTCATTAATATAACTGTTGGGGAAGGAAACCCCCTTTTTTACCTGGTTTAGCACCTAGCTGGAAGGCGAAGAGGTATGTGTTTATTTATGGATTGTGTTATTTGTGTTATATTGGCAATCTTCATATTTTGTGTATTGAGCTTAACTAGCTAAGATGCTAACCCGTGCTACACCTTCACTGGAAACGTGGTTTGGACAAACGAATGACTGTATGTCTGTTTCCACTTTCAGCTCTTACGGTGTCAAATGGTGAAACTGTCAATAAATGGTTGGCATACCGCACCATAGCCATCAGTCTCACAGAGTTAATTTTGTCTGAAGTAAAGTCCAGCTTGGGAAATGCTACAGCGCGTGCGCCTCAAATTCTAACCGAAGCGGCAACAATGTGCTTCCCGCCCACGGCCGGTGTGAACAGCGACGCCCGTTAACATGGAGCGAAAGTGAAGCGCTGATCGCTCGCCCGCCTCACGCCCGCGTCCCGCGTTCGGTGTGTTTGCGCCGTTAGGAGGAGAGGGATTAGGAAGAGAGGGGTTAGGAAGAGAGGGGGTTAGGAAGAGAGGGGTTGGGAAGAGAGGGATTAGGAAGAGAGGGGGTTAGGAAGAGAGGGGTTGGGGAAGAGAGGGGTTAGGAAGAGAGGGGTTGGGAAGAGAGGGATTAGGAAGAGAGGGGTTGGGAAGAGAGGGATTAGGAAGAGAGGGGTTAGGAAGAGAGGGGTTAGGAAGAGAGGGGTTGGGAAGAGAGGGATTAGAAAGAGAGGGGTTAGGAAGAGAGGGGTTAGGAAGAGAGGGGTTAGGAAGAGAGGGGTTAGGAAGAGAGGGGTTAGGAAGAGAGGTGTTAGGAAGAGAGGGGTTAGGAAGAGAGGTGTTAGGAAGAGAGGGGTTAGGAAGAGAGGGGTTAGGAGAGAGGGGTTAGGAAGAGAGGGGTTAGGAAGAGAGGGGTTAGGAAGAGAGGGTTAGGAAGAGAGGGTTAGAAGAGAGGGGTTAGGAAGAGAGGGGGTTAGGAGGAGAGGGGTTAGGAGGAGAGGGGTTAGGAAGAGAGGGGTTAGGAAGAGAGGGGTTAGGAAGAGAGGGGTTAGGAGGAGAGGGTTAGGAAGAGAGTGGTTAGGAAGAGAGGGGTTAGGAGGAGAGGGGTTAGGAAGAGAGGGGTTAGGAAGAGAGGGGTTAGGAAGAGAGGGGTTAGGAAGAGAGGTGTTAGGAAGAGAGGGGTTAGGAGGAGAGGGGTTAGGAAGAGAGGTGTTAGGAAGAGAGGGGTTAGGAAGAGAGAGGTTGGGAAGAGAGGGGTTAGGAAGAGAGGGGTTAGGAAGAGAGGGGTTAGGAAGAGAGGGGTTAGGAAGAGAGGGGTTAGGAGAGAGAGGTGTTAGGAAGAGAGGGGTTAGGAAGAGAGGGGTTAGGAAGAGAGGGGTTAGGAAGAGAGGGGTTAGGAAGAGGGATTAGAAGAGAGGGTTAGGAAGAGAGGGATTAGGAAGAGAGGGGTTAGGAAGAGAGGGATTAGGAAGAGAGGGGTTAGGAAGAGAGGGGTTAGGAAGAGAGGGGTTAGGAAGAGAGGGGTTAGGAAGAGAGGGGTTAGGAAGAGAGGGATTAGAAAGAGAGGGGTTAGGAAGAGAGGGGTTAGGAAGAGAGGGGTTAGGAAGAGAAGGATTAGGAAGAGAGGGGTTAGGAAGAGAGGGATTAGGAAGAGAGGGATTAGGAAGAGAGGGTAGGAAGAGAGGGTTAGGAAGAGAGGGGTTAGGAGGAGAGGGGTTAGGAAGAGAGGGATTAGGAAGAGAGGGGTTAGGAAGAGAGGGATTAGGAAGAGAGGGATTAGGAAGAGAGGGATAGGAAGAGAGGGGTTAGGAGGAGAGGGGTTAGAAGAGAGGGGTTAGGAGGAGAGGGGTTAGGAAGAGAGGGGTTAGGAAGAGAGGATTAGGAAGAGAGGGGTTAGGAAGAGAGGGGTTAGGAGGAGAGGGGGTTAGGAAGAGAGGGGTTAGGAGAGAGGGGTTAGGAAGAGAGGGGTTAGGAGGAGAGGGGTTAGGAAGAGAGGGTTAGGAAGAGAGGGGTTAGGAAGAGAGGGGTTAGGAAGAGAGGGGTTAGGAAGAGAGGGGTTAGAGAGAGGGATTAGGAAGAGAGGGGTTAGGAAGTGAGGGGTTAGGAAGAGAGGGGTTAGGAAGAGAGGGGTTAGGAAGAGAGGGGTTAGGAAGAGAGGGGTTAGGAGGAGAGGGGTTAGGAAGAGAGGGGTTAGGAAGAGAGGGGTTAGGAGGAGAGGGTTAGGAAGAGAGGGGTTAGGAAGAGAGGGGTTAGGAAGAGAGGGGTTAGGAAGAGAGGGGTTAGGAGGAGAGGGGTTAGGGAAGAGAGGGGTTAGGAAGAGAGGGGTTAAGAGGAGAGGGATTAGGAGGAGAGGGGTTAGGAAGAGAGGGGTTAGGAGGAGAGGGGTTAGGAAGAGAGGGGTTGGAAGAGAGGGGTTAGAGAGAGGGGTTAGGAAGAGAGGGTTAGAAAAGGGGTTAGAAGAGAGGGATTAGGAGGAGAGGGGTTAGGAAGAGAGGGGTTAGGAAGAGAGGGGTTAGGAGAGGGTGAGGGGGTTAGGAAGAGAGGGGTTGGAAGAGAGGGGTTAGGAAGAGAGGGGTTAGGAAGAGAGGGGTTAGGAAGAGAGGGTTGGGAAGGAGGGGTAGGAAGAGAGGGGTTAGGAAGAGAGGGGGTTAGGAAGAGAGGGGTTAGGAAGAGAGGGGTTAGGAAGAGAGGGGTTGGGAAGAGAGGGGTTAGGAAGAGAGGGGTTAGGAAGAGAGGGGTTAGAAGAGAGAGGATTAGGAAGAGAGGGTGTTAGGAAGAGAGGGTTAGGAAGAGAGGGGTTAGGAAGAAGAGGTGTTAGGAAGAGAGGGTTAGGAAGAGAGGGGTTAGGGGAAGAGAGGGAGGGGTTAGGAAGAGAGGGGTTAGGAAGAGAGGGATTAGGAAGAGAGGGGTTAGGAAGAGAGGGGTTAGGAAGAGAGGGGTTAGGAGGAGAGGGGTTAGGAAGAGAGGTGTTAGGAAGAGAGGGGTTAGGAAGAGAGGGGTTAGGAAGAGAGGGGTTAGGAAGAGAGGGGTTAGGAGGAGAGGGGTTGGGAAGAGAGGGGTTAGGAAGAGAGGGGTTAGGAAGAGAGGGGTTAGGAAGAGAGGGGTTAGGAGGAGAGGGGTTGGGAAGAGAGGGGTTAGGAAGAGAGGGGTTAGGAAGAGAGGGGTTAGGAAGAGAGGGGTTAGGAAGAGAGGGGTTAGGAAGAGAGGGGTTAGGAAGAGAGGGGTTAGGAAGAGAGGGGTTAGGAAGAGAGGGGTTAGGAAGAGAGGGGTTAGGAAGAGAGGGGTTAGGAAGAGAGGGGTTAGGAAAAGAGGGGTTAGGAAGAGAGGGGTTAGGAAGAGAGGGGTTAGGAAGAGAGGGGTTAGGAAGAGAGGGGTTAGGAAGAGAGGGGTTAGGAAGAGAGGGGTTAGGAGGAGAGGGGTTAGGAAGAGAGGGGTTAGGAGGAGAGGGGTTAGGAAGAGAGGGGTTAGGAAGAGAGGGGTTAGGAAGAGAGGGGTTAGGAAGAAAGGGGTTAGGAAGAGAGGGGTTAGGAAGAGAGGGGTTAGGAAGAGAGGGGTTAGGAAGAGAGGGGTTAGGAAGAGAGGGGTTAGGAAGAGAGGGGTTAGGAAGAGAGGGGTTAGGAAGAGAGGGGTTAGGAAGAGAGGGGTTAGGAAGAGAGTGGTTAGGAAGAGAGGGGTTAGGAGGAGAGGGATTAGGAAGAGGGGTTAGGAAGAGAGGGGTTAGGAGGAGAGGGGTTAGGAAGAGAGGGGTTAGGAAGAGAGGGGTTAGGAAGAGGGGTTAGAAAGAGAGGGGTTAGGAAGAGAGGGGTTAGGAAGAGAGGGATTAGGAGGAGAGGGGTTAG
>NC_140165.1:105517438-105549938 GCF_963971535.1 Notolepis coatsorum
TGACGAGTTGTTATTGTTTTATTCCATATTTATAGCGCTTCTTAGGTACCCGATCCACTACCAGCATCTTTTCAGATATTTGATTTTCGAAACATGCAGTACCGGCCAAACCCGCTTAGGGGCGCCATCGCTCCACTGCAGTATCATTGTGATTTTTTTTTTTTTTTTGGAATTCTGTGGGCGGATCATAGTTCCTTGATCCTAGCAGAACATCCTCCATCTTGGATTAGTTTGGCGAGTGGTTATTTCAGCGTGGAATAATGGGATTTATGATTAGCCAATGTGCATATCGATCTACCAGAATCCGATGAGTGGTGAGGAAATGCTGCCGGCGATCACATGGCCTGACGGTAGGATAATATTACCCCAAATTACAGCTGGATTGGACATTGTTTTATAACGTAACGTGATGGTCAATGAAAATGCTATATTGAACGCACACTGTATTGCAGATCAATAATAGTAATCGGCGTTCCCCGCCGCCCCCATTTCATCCATAGATGCTCTGTAATAGTCCGGATGCTACGCAGTTTGTTTTATTTCATTCGTATATATACAGCAGAAATGGCGTTTGATATAACGGCGCCAACGTTTAGCCTATTATCCAGCTCCCGGGAAAAAAGCCTAGACGAAAAGTGTGTTATACCTTATATTCACGACGCTATAAAATGACAACCAACCGATGGATTTTTATTTTGTTTAAGCCATTATGAAGGCACGGTTTATGCACTCAAGTGACAATGAGAATGGACAGATAGCAATACTATAAATGATATATAAAGCTCGTTGAAAGTACATCGGTTTGTTTACTTTCTGCTGTCCTCTGAGGCCTAAATCCGCGCGGGGCGCCGGTCGTCAAAGTGTTAAAAGGGCAGAAGACACTTTGCTGTTCAGTTTAGTTTAGTTTAGTTTATTAAGATCCCCAAGCATTGCAGCATTGCAATGGCTGAGACGATATGCCATTTGGAAGAAATATATATAAAAAATGTCTATTAAAAATATTATTATCGGGCGGTCAAGTCAAGACAAGTCAAGTCAAGAGTTTTAATTGTCACGGCATACAGGTATACAATGAAATGCGGGTGGTCTTGCCCGCAACGATGTGCAATACAGTGGTACAACATATAATAGAATCAAAAAATGAAAAAACAACATTGTGCAGTAAACAGGTAACAGGTAACATGGAGTGACATCTCGGTATCTGTACATAGTTATTTACAGAGCATATGGGACATGCTAGTTAGCTTTGGTAGTGCAATACACTGTTCCTGTTATTCTAATTTAAAGTGTCCTTTCCTTTGGCCATAAGTGTGCGTGTGTGCGACATGAGTGTGTGCCCGCTCATGTTAAAGTGTTAAGTGGCTGCTCGTGTGTGAGCGTGCACAGCGTGCGTGTCGTGTGTGTGTTCATGTGTGCTTGTGTGTGGATAGTTCAATGTTCTGAGCACTCAATGTTCATTGTTCATGGCTCTGATGGCCTGGGGGAAGAAGCTGAGCCTAAGCCGCTCTGTCCTAGTAGCTGGGGTTCGCAGGCGTCTGCCTGACCTCAGCAGCTGAAACAGGCTGTTATTGGGGTGGTGGGGGTCTTTCATTATCCTGCAGGCTCTGGGCCCCGTTCCCCGTACCTGGATAACTGAGTTAGCCGGATAACTTTAACTGGATAACTGAGTTAGCCGGACTTTCCGGTTCCCCGTACCTGGATTTTCCAAATCACCATGACAACAGATCCAAAAGTTTGAGCCTGGTCGAAAGCAGAGTTTAAGTTCAAGTTAGCCTGAACCATCGCCACGCCCCCGCAAAGAAGTGACAGCCCGTTTCCTGAAATTATTCCCACAGTCTACGATCTGCATTATACCATTCTGAATTACGTTTTTGTGCTCCATTCTTCCAGAGGGGGCTTTTGAAATGTAAAATAGACCCAAAATGCTGATACTAAATTCACTTTGTCCTAAATAATGCACGTTATATATACCGTGGCGCTCGCTCGTGCGATGTACACATTATGTGGTTATTTTAATTGTAACTGGGATTAAGATGTCTGATGAGATGCGCTGTTTGACGGATTTGAGAAATTGAATGAGCCGTTGACGTCACATTAATGAATGAGGATAAAGAGATAAAACTTCATTCAAAACAAAGAATATTCTAAACACGGGTCTCTCGTTCATTAATGTATAAACAATGAATTTATCCCATCTGGCACAGTGGCTCAGCGGTAGTGCTCAATCCTGGCAACCCGGCGACCGGGGTTCTAAACCCCGTCTTTCCAATATAAATTTTTGGAATATAATATTAATGATTATACGCAAAGGTAGCATAGTTTTAAGTTAAAATATTATAAATCTACATGCATTGAGGATGTCATTCTTTATATAGCTCTCAACGTGCACCAAATTGAATTATTCCTATATTGCAAAAAGAAGGAGACGACTGGGTCTCGAACCCCGGTCGTCTGCGTGAAAGTCAAAAGAACAACCCGTTAGACCACAGAGAAGATAAGTAAAAGATCGACCATACATCAATCAATGGGTAAGGGAGCCGTATCGTTATTCTGTATAACAGTTTTACTAATTATTTTCGCTAGCAAGATCTCATTTGATTATTCAATCCAGCAGGCAAGTTTAAAGAAATTCTGGCAAGTCTGGCTTGAGTTAACGAGACTGAATCCACCTTCGAGGAACAGGAAAATCCCGGCTTCAAACATCGGGTTAACTGAAGCTGGATAATGACATCTTGATCGACTTAGTTGAACCAGGTACAAGAAACAGGGCCCTGGATTTGCACCTCTTGTTGTATAGAACCTGCAGGGGGGGTAGTGCAATACCCGTGGTACGCTCGACTGAGCGCACCACTCTCTGTAGGGCCTTCTTGTCCTGTGCCGTGCTGTTTCCATACCAGGCAGTGATGTTTCCGGTCAGGATGCTCTCTACAGCTCCTGAGTAGAAGGACTGGAGTATCTTCCCCGATACTCTGAACTTCCTTAACTGTCTCAGGTGGTAGAGGCGCTGTTTCGCCTTCTTTACTACTGTGTCTATGTGTGTTGACCATGTCAGATCCTCTGAGATGTGGACCCCCAGGCACTTAAAGCTGCTCACCCTGGTGGTCAGGTGGCGTAGCGGAGATTGCGCTCGTCACCAACGCAGGAGATGCTGGGTTCGAGCCCAGCTCTCGACGTTGCTACCAGCTTGGCTGGTCGTTCATACTAATACAATTGGCCGTATTAGGGGGTGGGAAGCTGGTGGGTGGGAATCTGGCGTTGTGGACAGCAACGCCTACAGGTCAGGTCTCGGCGCTTGCTAAGCGGGGCAGGACTTGGTGGAGATAGCGTGCCCTCCCATGCGTTACACTCCACCAATGAGAGTCCTCGCTGCCAAGTGAAAAGACGTCACTGGCAGTCGCCGCACGTATCGGAGGAAGCGTGCGATCGGCTTCGGGACGCCCTTGTACCGACTCGTAGGAGAACATGCGTACAACGACCAGGTAGGGGGGGGGGGGGGGGAATTGGCACGACGACTAAATTGGGACGGGGAGAAAAACAGAGAAAAATTGGAGAAAGAGAAGGTTAAAAAATATATATATTTGAAACTTTTTATGAAAGTTCTTTACACAAACATCGATAAGCCACTTATCGATTTCACACAGTTATCGATAATTATCCATAAGTGTTCTCAGCCTTACATTGCAGCAGCTATTCTTTCCGGGGTCCACAAAAAGCTTACATTGTGACAACATAACAACTTACATCATAACACATAGCATTACAAAATAAAATTGGCCTGATACATGTACAGTATCTAGCTTTAGTCTGGCTGATATATCCCATATCAATATCAGTATTTGTGCATCTGTCGTTGGGCCAGATGGAACTGGATTCTGGATCTGGCTCCGCTCTGGCCTCTCTTACATCACCAACACTTGCCTGCCGAGCCCAGTTTCATTGATTGATTGATTGATTGATTGATTGAAAACCTTATTAACAGATTGCAGAATCGGTACAATACAGCACGGCTCAATACACACAATTGTTAAGGGGATGCAGACCAGAGAAAGACTTTTGTCTTTTTCACACCATGGTCCCCCATTTTCAATTCATAATGCCATTTATGACATACACAACATACAGATATACAGATATATATCATGAAATTTATGACATACATGACATACAGATATACTGTTACATTTGTGACATACATGACATACAGATACTGTTACATTTGTGACATACAAGATATGCAAATATACAGTACTGTATATTTTTGTTTGGACATTTACGGGGGCCAGTTTCGAATTGCAGCCTCCCGTAGGTGCTCTTTGAGAGTGGTTTTGAAGGTGGGTAGGGATTAAATTTTTTTTACGGCTGTGGGTAGGGCGTTCCACATTGTTATGTCATAATTGCTAAATGTGTTTAGTCCCTTGTTTGAGCCGAATCTGGGTATAACATGATTTGTGGAGCTCCCTCTGGTGTTGTGGTCGTGGTATTCACTGACCTTTGGGAAGTATTTTGACATGTACATGGGTACCTTAGTGGTGTAGTGTATCTTGTAGACCAGGCCCATTGCAAGTTGCTGTACTCTGTCGTCTACTCTAAGCCATCCTAGGTTGTCAAAGTGGGCAGGGGTGAGGTGGGTTCTAGGAGTCAGGTCAAGTAGTAGTCTGACCAGTTTGTTTTGTGATGTTTGTAATCTTGTTTTTAGCGCCTTTGAGTTGCTTTGGTACCATGTGGTGCAAGCATAGTCGTAGTACCCTTGAATGAGTGCTCCTGTTAGAGTCTTCAGGGTATTCTTATTTACCAGAGAGGAGATCCGGTACAAGAATCTTGTTCGTTGGTTGACTTTTTTTTATTACATTGGTTGCCATTTTGTCACAGGAAAGATTTGCCTCTAGGATGGAACCCAGGTATGTAATTTCATCTTTCCTGGTCTTGCTGAGTTTGTTATTTGAACCGAAGAGAATGGACTCTGTTTTACCCAGGTGTACCTGTAATGATAGTTTGTTATCAGCGAGCCAGGTGCAGATTCTGCCGAGTTCTGTTTTTTTCAACCTGTAACTTGTTCCTGTCAGAGACCAGCAGGGCTGAGTCGTCCGCGAACAGGAACAAGTTGCAGTCACAAGGTGACAACATGTCATTTGCATAAATTAGGAACAGTAACGGTCCTAGTATGCTTCCTTGTGGAACACCACAGCTCACTGGGAGGGGGGGGGGGGGGGGGGTAGAGTACCGTTTACCTCCACCATCTGTTCTCTCCCCTCCAGGTAGGGTTGCATCTAGCTCACTGATAAGCTATCAAAACCAATTGCTTTTAGCTTGTCAATCAGAATGGAGTGATTGACAGTGTCAAAAGCCTTTTGGAGGTCCAGCATGACCATGCCGTAGTATTTGCCTGCGTCCACCTCTTGTTTGATGGGGTCGTTCAAATAGAGAAGGCATGTGTCAGTGGAGTGGCATGTTCTGAAGCCAGATTGGAATTTGTAGAATAGATTATTTGTGCATACCCCAGAGAGCCCAGTTACCACATAAGTAATCTAATCACTACGAGTCTGGTGTGCAGGAAGTGATCTAATCACTAAGAGTCTGGTGAGCAGGAAATCATCTAATCACTAAGAGTCTAGTGAGCAGGAAGTGATCTATTCACCAAGAGTCTGGTGAGCAGGAAGTGATCTAATCACTAAGAGTCTAGTGAGCAGGAAGTGATCTAATCACTAAGAGTCTGGGGAGCAGGAAGTCATCTAATCACTAAGAGTCTGGTGAGCAGGAAGTGATCTAATCACTAAGAGTCTGGTGAGCAGGAAGTGATCTAATCACTAAGAGTCTAGTGAGCAGGAAGTGATCTAATCACTAAGAGTCTGGGGAGCAGGAAGTCATCTAATCACTAAGAGTCTGGTGAGCAGGAAGTGATCTAATCACTAAGAGTCTGGTGAGCAGGAAGTCATCTAATCACTAAGAGTCTGGTGAGCAGGAAGTCATCTAATCACTAAGAGTCTGGTGAGCAGGAAGTGATCTAATCACTAAGAGTCTGGTGAGCAGGAAGTCATCTAATCACTAAGAGTCTGGGGAGCAGGAAGTCATCTAATCACTAAGAGTCTGGTGAGCAGGAAGTCATCTAATCACTAAGAGTCTGGTGAGCAGGAAGTCATCTAATCACTAAGAGTCTGGTGAGCAGGAAGTCATCTAATCACTAAGAGTCTGGTGAGCAGGAAGTCATCTAATCACTAAGAGTCTGGTGAGCAGGAAGTCATCTAATCAGAGTCACAGCAGTGAGGAAGTTGTGCTTAACGTCCGTGGCCCAGATCTTAAGTCTTCTCATCTACTCTGTGGATGTCTTCCTTGTAAACACAGCACCCCCCCCCTCCTCCCCTTCTCTCTCTAATTCCGTCCACCCTTGTCCAATCTAAGCACCACCGGAGCCTCTTCCCTGATATGAGCCGTTGTGTGTGTGTGGAGCTTTGTGTATTGACCTCTGAGTGACGGCAGGCCCTTCAGGAGACTGAGTCGCCCCCTTTGTGGTCCCGTTGTCAGGGTCAGATTCAGTGACGGGCCGCAAACTGAAAGTGGAAGAGCTGGCTTGTAGACGGGCACTTTCCAGACACACACCCACCCTCCCCTTTTTTTGTGCCCCTGGAGGGCGGAGAGGTCAGGGGCTCCGGCGGTCAGGGGTTCTCCAGCGGTCCTGGCAGGAACACCAATCACACAAGGTCTTTCTGCAGCGGCTCTTTCAAAAAGGACACAAAATGGTAACTTTTAGCAGAAATGGTCTGCCGCGCTTGCTTTGTGTTCAAATAGAAAATTCTCTCGAACGTGTAAAAGTATATAAACACAAACAACTAGGAAAGTATTCTGTGGCATTCCTACTTTTTCTTTAACTCTTTTGAAAAGGGGAAAAAAACGATTTATGCCCGTTTTGACGTGTCTCAAATTGAAAAGGCTATTTGCAGAAAGAGAGAGAGAGGGAGAGAGACAGAGAGAGAGAGAGAGGGAGAGAGAGGGAGAGAGAGAGAGAGAGAGTGAGAGAGAGTGAGAGTGAGAGAGAGAGAGAGAGAGAGAGAGAGAGAGAGAGAGAGAGAGAGAGAAGCTAGGCAGCTGTATGGGTTTACTAGATGTCATGTTAAAAGCTTTGTGAGTCACAATGGAGAAGGACTGCAGCCAAGGAAAGCAGTCTGTATTATCTCCTAAACCACCGTGGGAGTGAATGGCCTGACCACAACCAGGTGCTGGACGAATCCTCGCAGATGAGAAAATGTCTGACGTCTTGTTTGAAAGAATTCAACTCTGTCTCGACTGTACAACTCCAACGATTTTACAACGCCAGCAGAGCGTTGAATAGACTCTAAAATGTTACGATGAGTTTAAGAGTGTTCATGCCCTTTAGACAGCCGAAACCCGTCCAATCTTTCGCCGTTGACTAAAGACGCTCGTCTGCAACCATTATCTGAAAAAATTTATAAAAATTAAAATAAAATCTAACCCTAACTAACCTTACTGTCATGCACTTGTCCTAATATACTAACCTACACTGTAGCACTCAACACTTTGATGAACAAATAACAAATAAAACTCTTGACTTGAACATTGTTACTCAGCTGATAGAGTTGTGCCCTTCCTGATGACTTGTCGTAGAGAACTTGTAAGTCACTTTGGATAAAAGCGTCAGCTAAATGACTAAATGAATATGTAAATGAACAACATTGCCAGAAAGTCCAGGCTTTTCAGAGAAAGAAACATCTCTGAGAACATTCATCTGTCAGTAGGAGTTTGTATATATGTGTGTGTCTTTGGGCTCTATGAGTCGACAGACCTTAAGTAGGGATGCTCGATATTGGCTTTTTTACCGATACCGATATGCCGATATTGTCCAACTCTTAATTTCCGATACCGATATCAACCGATACCGATACCCCCCCCCCAAAACTGAATAATTTCAGGTAATTAACATTACATCTTGTCATGGAATTAACACAACATTATGCATACTTTTGACAATAAATAAAATCAGAATTTGTTCTTACTTGCTTGCCTGGGTAAATAAAGGTGAAATAAATGTAAAAAATTTTTTTTTTTTTTTTTTGAAAAACGATACTGATAATTTCCGATATCACATTTTAATGCCAATATCGGACATCCCTACTTTTAAGTGTACCCCACTTTCACTGGCTCCGTGGTGCTCTGAACCAACCGGATCGCTTAAAATATGTAGATAACTACTAATCGACCACAGGGAAAAAAATATGCGCATAAATAATATATTTACATATTGTATTGAAAATGTCATGTCTTCTGACTGTTGTTTTAACTCTGCTGGTGTCTTCTGACTGTTGTTTTAACTCTGCTGGTGTCTTCTGTTGTTTTAACTCTGCTGGTGTCTTCTGACTGTTGTTTTAACTCTGCTGGTGTCTTCTGACTGTTGTTTTAACTCTGCTGGTGTCTTCTGACTGTTGTTCTAACTCTGATGGTGTCTTCTGTTGTTTTAACTCTGCTGGTGTCTTCTGACTGTTGTTCTAACTCTGCTGGTGTCTTCTGACTGTTGTTTTAACTCTGCTGGTGTCTTCTGTTGTTTTAACTCTGCTGGTGTCTTCTGACTGTTGTTTTAACTCTGCTGGTGTCTTCTGACTGTTGTTCTAGCTCTGCTGGTGTCTTCTGACTGTTGTTTTAACTCTGCTGGTGTCTTCTGTTGTTTTAACTCTGCTGGTGTCTTCTGTTGTTTTAACTCTGCTGGTGTCTTCTGACTGTTGTTCTAACTCTGCTGGTGTCTTCTGTTGTTTTAACTCTGCTGGTGTCTTCTGTTGTTTTAACTCTGCTGGTGTCTTCTGTTGTTTTAACTCTGCTGGTGTCTTCTGTTGTTTTAACTCTGCTGGTGTCTTCTGACTGTTGTTCTAACTGCTAGTGATTTCTGACTGTTGTTTTAACCTCTTAAGCCAGAGCCGTCCGGTACCAGTACGAGATTGATATCACACCATAAATCCATCAATACAGAATGTATTAATTAATGTTGCCTTTCTTTTTCAAATGTAGCCAAGAATAAAGACCCTAACCCCTGTCAAAACAGCAGTCAAGGTGTATATTTTCAGCACTATGTTTGTTTACCAATGATTTTATGTGTGAAATATGATTTTATAGAAATCTCAGTGCATCGAGTCGGAAAAAGGCGCATATTGACACAAGGTCTTGGCGCAACCTAACTTGTGTGTAGTCTTTTGAGAGAAGAGACGCGGGGCTTTCGATGGGCTTTCGAATTTCAAAAAACAACACTTCCCAGCTCACGCCAACCCCTGTCAATCATCTGACTTCTAGGGGATCATATCTCACGGGTAGAACAAACCTGAACACTATTGCCATAAAATAGAATGCAGTTAGTGTCTCTACCTTTCTGTGAACATCTAGCAAAAAACCGTGTTGCAATCTGATGAAAAATGGCGGAGCAATTTACATTATAAAAAAGAAACTGTACTTACAGTAGATTTCATTCACAGTTATTGCTGCCCTGTCAGGGGTGCCTGGTGGTACTAAATCCAGATTGACCTCTGCCATTGGAAAGGGAAGATTTGGCCCGATCCATAGACGTGTGACTTGGCCATAATAAGATAATTAGTTACGATTGGAACGCTTTGATGGCATGATGTGGTGTGTGGAACCCAGTTTGCAGCAGACAACGGAGAGATACTTAACAGGAAGCAGGAGACGGCGTAGTGACGATAATAAGGCTTTACTCAAAACAGAAAATAAGGAACACGACTGACAACGGTAACATTAAACAATGAACCAGCAAGTGTCTGCTGGCCCACAACACCTAATATACAAATACTAATTAGAGACAGAGGGTAATTACTAACAGGACACAGGTGTGGTAGACAGAACTAACAGAACACAGAGCACACTACTACACAGGGGAACACAATAACAATTGAACAAACTGAGACCAACAAGACTAAAACACATTTACAAAACACAGACAGGGGAACACAAGTCTAACAAAATGGAAATAACAACGACAACATAGACAATGAACATAACAAACATAAATGGCAGAAAATAATGTTAATCAAGTGAGTGAGCTGATGCCAGATCTGCCACATCTGGATCAGCCCACCGGTCGGCAATGTTGTAGTATGAAGGGGTGTATGGAAGGGGAGTTGAGACGGTCCGACACCTGGACCAGTCGAACCGGGAGAAGGGTTGCCGTCCGGTCCCGCATATTCTATATTAATATTTCAAATTGCATGTGTCCGGAGGGCAAAATTCAGTACTGTATCTACAAAAAAACCTGTAAATCATCTGCCCTTTATTAATTTACTTCGATGTTTTGTACACATGAATTGAAGAAGGTGCTGCATTTTTCACATCTGGTCAAGCATGGTGTTATTCACCATCAAAGATGAAAAAAGAAAGGAATAAAAAGAAAATTGATATTTTCCTTTGGTTCATTACAATTTACTCAAGCCTAGTAACAGACACAATATTTCTGACACTGGGATGGAATACATTCCCTGAGATCCATAAATGTCTCTAGATACCAAGAACATGCAAATGGCCCTTGTAGAAGTGGAGCAAACTTCCATTGACTTAGGTATGTATTGTTAGGCATATTTTCTGAAAATATGGCTAGGGCTTAAGAGGTTAACTCTAGAGATGTTCCGATACCATTTTTTCCTTCCCGATCCGATTCCGATACCTAAGCTTTGGGTATCGGCCAATACCGATACTGATCCGATACCAGTGCATACATAAAAAAAGAAGAAAAAAAAATTATTATATAAATTATACTTTATTATTATAATTTTTTTTACAGATACTGTTTTATTTATACTGTTTTTTAGTAATAACTAGAAAGTAATGGTATTTATTCAACAACAGGTGATTGTATAGATTAGTATTAGTATCATTAATCAATGAGTATGGGGCTGCGGCACTGCAGATATACCCTACTCCAATGATCCGCACGGACGTTATAGTTGTTGCACTTGCTACCCAGTCTGCTCCGGTTCAGTTAGCTAGTAGCAGATGCTCTGGCTAGTATTAACGTTTATGTTGTGATTTTTGATGCAAAATAAATATTCAACATTCTCTTTTGAGACTCCGCCTCAGACTCTTATCCTTTGGCACTTGGAACTTGCTGTACTTTGCTTGCAGGTCTGCAGCCATTATTGCTGGATTATGAATAGCACCAACTTTAGCCACGGTACCGTTATCAAGCTAAGCTAGCTGACCTAGCTCGTCTTCCCCGCATTGACATTTGATAACGTTAGTCAGCTAACGCTAGTCAGTAGCTACTTGACTCGAATACGATTCACCGTGGGTGCATTATTGTTGATAGACGGACAGTGTCAGGTCCTGGAAAAAGGACAGGCGATCATCTGATTTGATGTAACGTTAAAGCGGTTGTTGTTCCAACTAGCTAGCTTTTCAGCTAATGCTATAATAACACCAGCAAGCAAAACACATCCCGTCCGAGCTCCCCGCCATACGCTCTGTCGGGGACAATGGAATTTAAGAAAGTGTATCTGCTGTTAAAATGACAAACAGCATCACACTTTAAAACACGTTCATTTTATAATCCTCACTCTCCGCAGGAGATAAATGACGTCATGGGATCGGAGGCTAGAATTTACGTGTACTCGCCGATACCAGCATTTTAGGCAGTATCGGCGGCATTTCCGATACTGGTATCGGTATCGGAACAACTCTAGTTAACTCTGCTGGAGTATTCTGACTGTTGTTTTGACCATTTAAGTTCTTGAAGTGGCATTCTTATAGCTACGTTTTAACATTGAAGTGAACAGGCACTTCCGGGTCCGTTCCTCACATCAAACTTGTGAATAAGGCAAATTGCATTCGGTGCTCAGGGAGGGGGCAACCCAGGTCATCCCCAGGTCAACAAAGCTTTGTTAGGGGTCACAGGGTGTGTGTTTTGGTAGACTGGTGGATTACTGGTTTAATGTTGTGACATTGCAGCTGCCACCTACCAAAACAAGGCCTCTTTAATCCAGCAGAGGCTGACCCTCCAGACAATGGCTCTTTGTGGACGCTATAACACGGAGTTCCCTTTTATAGGAGTACCTGTCTGGTAACACCTGTAATTAGTACGGATAACCCCCGGGAAACCCCTGGTGATTACAGCCAGGTCTAGCTGCGATGACAGCAGCCGTGGAGTGACCTGGTATGGGATCGACGGACAATTAATATTTTTTCATTGATGCTTTTAAGGTTGACTTGACGTGGTGACAACTTCCACTGTCTCTAACTGCTTCACAGTAGCATGGTTTCTTAATATAATCCATGAATATAAAGACTGACATGTGTATGTATTACATATAAGTACATATATGACATATTCCAAAGATTTTAACCTTTTTACGTTTTCAGATAACGTTTAAGTTCCCCTGCTGGGAATGGAACCCTAGCGTCTTGGAGAGGAGGACCAGGGAGACGTGTGGAGTGAACGGAGAGACGTTTGTGTGCTGCCGTGTCTTCAGTTATATATGTGTGTTTGTTTGTGTGTGTGTGTGTGTGCATGTGTGTGCGAGTGACTGTCCCCCCATGCATGTAAATGGAGAAATTGTTTAGTCGTTCAGTGTATTTGCCTGAAGGAAAACCACGAATATAGCACCAGTCAACCGTGACAATTGAAGAAATTGAGTAGAGAGCGAGAGAGAGAGCAAGAGACAGAGAGAGTGAGAGAGAGAGAGAGTGAGAGAGAGAGAGAGAGAGAGAGAGAGAGAGAGAGAGAGAGAGAGAAGAGAGAGAGAGAGAGAGAGAGTGAGAGAGAGAGAGAGAGAGAGAGAGAGAGAGAGAGAAAGAGAGAGAGAAAGAGGAACATATGGAAAAAGAAAGTCCAACATGAATAATGCACGTACCTTTCACAATAGGCAGTAGCGCTACCTGCCTCGACAGCCCCTGCCAGTCTTAGTATGAATATGGTAATAAGAATTAGACTACATACATGAAGCGGTCATGGCTGAATGGTAAACATATACCACGTTAGAATGTAACAATAGAAAGCACTTGTCATTGAGACCCTGTCGGACATGATTGTCAGGAGGGACTGGTTGGAGGACCGTTGAACCGGAACAGATGCAGAAAGGTGTTTGGATATATACGGGACAGGTTTATTGATATGGCTGTCAAACCACGTGGAAGAAATTTGCTTTCTGCCAAAGCCATTTAGATATTGCATAGTGCACAGGAATACTGTGTTTATAGCCGACCATTTCTCTTAAAGTCTATTCACAGAATGTAAACTTCTCGATGCTCTTCCAATTACTCTAAAGATATTTCACTCTGACCCTGAGGGGAAAGCAAAGTGTGCCCCCTGTCTCCCATGTGGTTCTGTGGGTGTGTAGGGTGCCCCCTGTCTCGCATGTGGTTCTGTGGGTGTGTAGGGCCCCCTGTCTCCCATGTGGTTCTGTGGGTGTGTAGGGCCCCCTGTCTCCCATGTGGTTCTGTGGGTGTGTAGGGTGCCCCCTGTCTCCCATGTGGTTCTGTGGGTGTATAAGGATTCTCTCCTCTCATTGAAAAGCTTTGTGCTTTGACTTTCAGTTATTTCCTCCTGACAGGCCTCTCCAATATTCACGTCTGACACTCCCTTTCTACTAAACTATGGGAATCTTCTTTGAAAATAAATGAATAAATATTAAGAAGATGCTTTTGTTGGTAATAGTACATGGACATGTTCTTTCAATACCACACTACAGAAGGTTAACCTTTCACTACGACACTAGAGAAGGTTAACCCTTTCACTAGTGAAAGGGTTAACCTTCTGTAGTGTGGTTGTGAAAGGGTTCACCCTTTGTCGTGTGGCAGTGAAAGGGTTAACCTTCTGTATTGTCGCAGTGAAAGGGTTAACCATTTGGTAGTGAAAGGGTTAAAGAAGAATAGTGGTAATGAATCTAGATTGTTAGATTGTTAGATTGTTACTGTTATTTTTCAAAAAACAACAGGGCTTAAAGGTGATGAAATCACTGCGCCCAGGCAGCAGTGGTTTGGCAAAAAATTGTTCTTTTTTTTATCAACTTTTTCTCCTCTTTTTTAAATTTTTTCTCACGTCCCACGTGCCAATTCTTCCCTCCCCTGTCTTGAACGTTGCTCGCCTATGCCCCCCACTGGCCGGTTGTAGGGAGGATAGAAGCCTTGCATCACGTGTCCCCTCCGCGTCTATTCGAATACCAACCGGTTCATGCTTCCGCGTTCGCGTTTTGCGAATCTGATTGGCCACTGCCGTGTCTGGTGCGATCTGATTGGCCACGGGCGTTTCTGGTCATGTGACATGTGCGCCCAATCGCGTGACGCGCCCATTTCCGCCTCGACCAGCAGCAAACTACCTAACGCCTAGTTTATCACTGCTTAAGCTTAGGCGACTCTTTCGAAGTTGGTTAAGGTTAGAGTTTGGAATCAGGGCTGGCGTTCTATCGCCCTGCTCTAAGACAAACTCTAACCTTAACCAACTTCGAAAGAGTGCCTAAGCTTAACCGGCGAAAGAACTTGCCGTCACACGATTGGTGCGACCAGAAACATCAGTGGCCAATCAGAGCGCAAAACGCGAACGTGGAAGCATGGACCGGTTGGTATTCGAATATAGGCGTCCCCTCCGATACATGAGGAGGCAGCCTGTCACATCTTTTCACCTGCCAGCGCGGACTCTCATTGGTGAGGTGTATTGTGTGGGAGGCTCACACTACCCCCGCCATTTCCTGTCTCTGCTGTGCAGGCGTCCCCAACCGACCTGTAGGAGTCGCTGTCCACAACGTCCAGATTACCACCCATCGACTTCCACCCGCTAACTCTGCCAATTGAGTTAGTATGACAGCTGGCCCAAGCCGGAGGCAACGCCGACAGCCGGAGTCGAATCCGGTGTCTCTTGCGTTGGTGACAAGCGCAATGTCCGCTGCGCCACCCAGCCGGCGGCAAAAAATAGTTCTGAGTATATATGTGCTTAGAAAACTAAAATGTCTAATTCTTTTAATTTTTTTGTGGTAAATACACAGGTCACAACATGTTTACAGGAACGTTTTGGAGTTGTATTTGGAGTGTATTTGGGGTGACTGTTGGGAACTAGGCTACACTGGCACAAATACTTCCAGTGAATGACGCTAAGCTAGGCTAACGGTGTGGCTGTTCCATAAGCCTAATGCATGCACAGAGAAGAAAGTGGTATGTATCTGCTAGTCTAACTCCAGGGTAGATGGCAAATAAGCAAATTTCCCCAAAAGTTGGCGTGTTCCTTTAATCATTATCTTAATTTTTGCCATGTTTTCTATGCAAAATCTTTTTCTTCAAAGTAACTAGTATGTTGACAGAGTCAGCTATGGGGCGACAATAATATGTTCATGAGACATGGTTTCTCTCTTTAGCCATTAAACGGCGTGGTTTATTTCACAGTGCACCCAACAGTACATGAGAGTCCTTCTCTTGTGAGAGTGACGGAGGAAGAGACAGAGGGGGAGTTAACATCTCCTTTTATACCTCTTACCTGGCGGCAGCATTAGCAGCTCCGCCTATAGCGCCCTCTTGTGGAAACAGTTAGATAGTTACATGCAATCGTACACATCACATAACTTTAACATAGTAACTGATGGCTTCAGATAAATCTACTGCAGTAAAAGTACCAAGTACCTCAAAAGTGTACTTAAGTACAGTACTTGAGTAAAAATACTTTACTTTAAAATCAAATGAATCAATGAATTAGAGTGATTTCTTGAGGCCCTAACTATGGGTCTTTAAAAATAAATGTTTTTTAATCAGTAGATGTGGTCATTATTTGGCAGTGATGGAAGTAACTAAGTATTTTTACTCAGTACAATCTTGAGGTACTTGTACTTGCGTATTTAAATATTTTTTGTACTTTTTTCAAATTAAATATTGTACTTTTTGATCTGCTACATTCATCTGAACCCATTTGTACTTTGAAGAAATAGGTTTTTTATGCGTTATAAAATAGATTACAAAAACGACTTCTTTCAATGATCATATTCCATTTTATTCATTTCTCATCATCTTATATCTTATGATTATTGACACATAGTGGTGGTACATATGATGACAAGAGACTGAATTAATATATTTAATTAATTGATAGCCAATTCACTATTACTTGACCTAAGCTACTTGACAAACACAGTACAAGGTTAGTTTCACCCGATATGTCCTGGTCGTCTTCCAATCTGCTCTCTAGTTCTGTCCCAGCTTTAAGAGTTTGTCTTTCCCATCCCAAAAAAGAAAATCACCTTCAAAACATAGAATTTAATACTGCATGTCAAATCAAAATGTGGATTGATAAGATGCTTTAAATGGTATTTATATAGCACACTTTTATCCAAATCACTAATGCCTTACCATCGACAGCGGAGGTAACCATGCAAGGTGCCGACCTGCTCATCAGGAGCAGTTAAGGATTAAGTAAGTGTCTTTCTCAAGGACACTCAGCAAGTTACAATCCAACCCGGAACCTTCTGATTACCAGACGACCGCTCTACCTATTGAGCCACTGCGTACATATAAATGTATTTATGTCCATATATATTCAAGGGGGAATTAATCTCATGACATAACGTGGCAAATCCAATCATGGATTTAGAATGTCCCCCCGCCCCCACACCGCACATAGATTAAAGTCCCAGATGCTAGCAGCTCCCATGGACTCGCAGTGGTGTCGGCCTCTTCATGGCTTAATGATGAAGCTAATGGGTGTCACTGGAGCTTGATTAAGCCCCTGCTCCGGCAACCAGTGGGGCTCAGGTGTACGGGTGCTAATTAACACATGGTAATTAATTTGCTGAGTCGTCTCAGGATAAGGGTGCCCCAGAGGTAAAAAAAAAAAACACACACACAAAGAATGAACTGCCGTGTGCACTCCATGATGCTCTGCCTTGACTTCACCTCGAGTCCCGTGAAAAGATTTGCCTCTGAATTCCTGAGTATTTTCATTTAAACCTCATCCAGGCAACCGATTTTCATACATTTTGGTTTCCTTTGGTAAGTCCATCCACTCATCTCTACCTACTTTCTGAGCAGTTCCGTTCATAGTGATTAGAATCAGTTACACGAGCCTGAAGGAGGTCCTCTTGTCCTCTCGCCCAGACCTACCTCGGAGAGTACCCAGTAAGTCATTACCATATGACTGTTACCTGAGAGGACCAGACCAGTCTATTACACCTCCTAGATGTTACCTGACAGGACCAGACCAGTCTATTGTCTAAGGGATTTAGTTTCCCTCGTAAGTCCTTGATATAGTTATGGACCAGCTGAACCAGATATATTCAGAGCGACAAAGTTCTATTTGCACAGAGTCTTTATTGCACAGAGAACACAGAGAAGACAGAACTCCGACCAGCCCTTCCACGGGGCTCAGTCTCTCCCACCAGCATCAGAAGAAAGAATATCCACATTACATGACATATTTATACCGCATGGATGAAGAAGAGAAGGGGAGGGGTGTGTGTGTGTGTGTGTGTGTGCGTGTGTGTGCGTGTGTAAGTACGTGTGTGCGCCTATGTGTGCCTGTATCAGAAGAAGGGGGCACATGGTAGCATGTGAGCTGTCGTCATGCTGATCAGGACAAGAGCTAATTGAGAAAGTGGCTCCATTGACCGGCCTGTGACCAGGCACTGTGTGTGAGGCGCGTGTGTGTGGGGGGGGGGGGGGGCAGATGTACAGAGAGCCACAGAGAAGAGCATGTGAGGCACTGCACCCTACAGCCTGAAGGCCCGGAGGAGACAATCATGCTATCATCAGAGGAGAGCTTCAAATATTAATAAAATATCCTATAATTCCCCCTTTTGACATTAATTTAATTTATGTCAACACAACAGTTCATTAATGGACCATACCTGCCTATTATCAACCATTAAACACATCAAAAGAAAACTAAACAACGTTCAGAGAGGAGAGAGAGATAGAGGGAGGGGGGGAACGGGAGAGAGAGAGAGAAGAAAGAGAGACACAGATTCGCAATTTTTCAGACAATACACTTCAAACCCTGTTGGACCCCCCTTACTCATTCACCTAACCCAGAGGAACCCACCCCTCTATTACAGTGCACTCCTTGGTCCCGTCTTCTAGGGCGTGGGTCTCCTTCCTGAGCTGGTTCCCGTTCCAGGGTGCGGTCCCCTTAGGCAAAAGTGTCTTCTCTGGTCTGCCGCTCCTCAGTGTCTCTGGACTGTCCCCTCCACCTCTCCTCAGCTGGCCCACTGTCTCTCCAGCTCCACCTCCTGCGGTTCCACCCGTTCTCGTCGTCGATGATTTGCGGTGCCTGGCTGCCGTCGATGATTTGCGGTGCCTGGCTGCTGTCGATGATTTGCGGTGCCTGGCTGCGGTGTTCATCTCCGGCCTGTTCTCCGTCTCCTCCTTTCTGTCTCCTGGTCGAGGGTCGTCTGGTGGTACGTCTGAGGGGCTGCTCACCCCTGATTCAGACGCACTGCAGACAGCTGGCAGTGAACGCCTGGATCTTCCGCTCCGTCCTCTCTTCTCCGTGTCTCCATTCCTCCAGGAGTTCTCGTTCCGTCCTTCTGGGGTACAGCTGGCCCACATCAATTCTCACTGGAACCTCCATTTGTAAGGGATTTAGTTTCCCTCGTAAGTCCTTGAATTGATATAGTTATGGACCAGCTGAACCAGATATATTCAGAGCGACAAAGTTCTATTTGCACAGAGTCTTTATTGCACAGAGAACACAGAGAAGACAGAACTCCGACCAGCCCTTCCACGGGGCTCAGTCTCTCCCACCAGCATCAGAAGAAAGAATATCCACATTACATGACATATTTATACCGCATGGATGAAGAAGAGAAGGGGAGGGGTGTGTGTGTGTGTGTGTGCGTGCGTGTGCGTGTGTAAGTACGTGTGTGCGCCTATGTGTGCCTGTATCAGAAGAAGGGGGCACATGGTAGCATGTGAGCTGTCGTCATGCTGATCAGGACAAGAGCTAATTGAGAAAGTGGCTCCATTGACCGGCCTGTGACCAGGCACTGTGTGTGAGGCGCGTGTGTGTGGGGGGGGGGGGGGGGGGGGGCAGATGTACAGAGAGCCACAGAGAAGAGCATGTGAGGCACTGCACCCTACAGCCTGAAGGCCCGGAGGAGACAATCATGCTATCATCAGAGGAGAGCTTCAAATATTAATAAAATATCCTATACTATTACACCTCCTAGATGTTACCTGACAGGACCAGACCAGTCTATTACACCTCCTAGATGTTACCTGACAGGACCAGACCAGTCTATTACACCTCCTAGATGTTACCTGACAGGGCCAGACCAGTCTATTACACCTCCTAGATGTTACCCGAGAGGACCATACCAGGTAATCCAATAGCCATGTCAAAGGAAGGAATAGGCTGAAGACTTGTTATTATACCCGTTCACTTGTGAAGTCATTCTGTAGACATACCAACATTAGAGACTGGGTTTCTGTAGTCTGCAGTCCCACATGATATCCTTGTCTAGTCGACCATACATCTCTCTCTCTCCCTTTTCTATTTTTCACATGAGTATTGCCCCTCTCCCTATCTTGCTCTCTCTCCTCTCTCTCTTTATCTTCCATAATGTCTCTCCTGTCCTCTCTTCTTCCTATCTCGCTCTCTCTCCTGCTTTCTCTCTCTCGCTTCTATCTTCCAAACGGCTCTCCTCTACTCATCTCTCCTCTCTTCTCCTCTCATCTCCTCTCCTCTTTTCTCCTCTAATTTCCTCTTTTCTCCTCTCTTATCTCCTCTGTTCTCCTCTCTATTCTCTGTTCTCTCCTCTGTTCTCCTATCCTCCCCTCTCCTCTGTTCTCCACTGTTCTCCTCCTCTGTTCTCCCCTGTTCTTCTCTCTTCTCTTCTGTTCTCCTCTCCTCTCCTCTAATATCCTCTCCTCTCCTCCCCTCTGTTCTCTTCTGTTCCCCTCTCCTCTCTTCTCCTCTCTTCTCATCTCTTCTTGTCTCCTCTTTTCTCCTTTCCTCTCCTCTCTCCTTTTTTCTCTCTCCCACCTGTAGCAGTGTTGGGGAAACTGGTATAGTACTTTATCAAACTACTAGCTAGTTCACAATGAAAAGTAAACTACTTTTCAAAAAGTTGTTCAACTACATCCAAACTATATCACAGGAAATGATCACAATCTAAGTCTGGAATCTCATATGGTTACACGGAGGTACAACCAAACTTTGATTTAGGGATCAGAGCAGACTACTCCTCACTTAGGTAGCCGGAGGGTTTGTTTTAAAGAGGGAACAGGGAGCTAACTGGGAAATATGTTTGAAATTAACTACCTAAACTAGTAACTGAACTACTATCTATTTCAACTATTAATTTAACGACATCTATTTAAACTATTAATTGAACTACATGTATTTCAACTAGTAATTGAACTACATGTAGTTAACTACTCACAATACTGCCTGTACGTTACTCACAGCTCTCCTCTCCCCTCCCTATCTCTTGCTCTCAAATATTTTGTTCTCTCCCTGTCTTGCTCCTGCACTCTCTCTCTATATATCTATATCCATGTCTCTGTCTCTCTCTCTCTCTTGCTCTCACATCTTTTGTTCTCTCCCTGTCTTGCTTCTGCTCTCTCTCTCTCTCTCTCTCTCTCTCTCTCTCTCTCTCTCTCTCTCTCTCTCTCTCTCTCTCTCTCTCTCTCTCTCTCTCCCTCTCTCTCTCTTCTCCTCAGGTCCTTATCTTATATTTTCACTTTCTTTCATCAGGGACCACACATACCACACTCTCACACAAACACATACAGTATGTACATGCGTGTACACACACACATGTTGTCTTAAAAATACCAGTAGAGAAGGTCAGTGAGGGAGGGATCCGCCTGGTAGTGTCTACTGATAGACCTCTGCTAACACCTTCATGTACAACACCACTGCTGATAACCGCCTAGCGCACACACCAGCCATTCAGAAAGTGAATGGTATTCAGGAAGTGTTTTATTTCATCATCCGAAGGTTGCCTATCACTCTCCAACCCATTCTGTCCCCACTTCTTCTCTCCAACTCCGTGAATCCGCCTCTCACTCCGCTCCAATCACAGACATCGTCTACATTTACATTTACATTTTGTAGTTTAGCTGACGCTTTTATCCAAAGCGACTTACAAGTTCTGTACGACAAGCCATCAGGAAGGGCACAACTCTATCAGCTGAGCAACAATGTTCATCAAAGTGTTGAGTGCTACAGTGTAGGTTAGTTTATTAGGACAAGTGCATGACAGTACGGTTAGTTAGGGTTCGATTTTTTTTCCCTTTCAGATAATGGTTGAAGAAGTGCGTCTTTAGTTGACGGCGAAAGATTGGACGTGATTCGGCTGTCCTAAATGGGGTGGGTAGTTCATTCCACCATTGTGGGGCAAGGACTGAGAATAGGCGACTTCTCTTTGATGACCCTCCCGGAGCTTGGATAGGAGTAGGTCTGAGGCGGCCAGAAGATGCAGAGCGTAGGGGTCTTGAGGGTGTGTAGTTAGAGACCATTGACCGGAGGTAGGTGGGAGCGGTTCCTTTTGCCGCACGGAATGCTAGGTCGAGGGCCTTGAAGCGGATTCGTGCAGCAATGGGGAGCCAGTGCAGGTCCCTAAGAAGTCTACCCAGCCTCTTCACGGTCTTCCACTTCCTCTCTTTCCATCCACCTTCCCCATCACCACCTTCTTGAACATCTCCCCGCTGGATCCTCTCAGAACATGCCCGCACAACTCCATCTTTCTCTTTTTCAACCTCTCCAGCAGCTGTCCTCCTTGCATACCCGCTCTTCTCAGTACCTCCTCATTCTTGATCTTATCCTTCCATCTTATCTTCAGCATCTTCCTCAGCAGCCATCCACATTTCAAAAGAGTCTATCATCCACTTTGCCTCTTCATTCAGCGTCCATGCTTCTGCTCCGTATGAAAAAGACTGACACAACATACGTTTCCAAAATCCTGGTCTTCGTTTTCCAACTTATGTTTCGTCTCAATAATTCTTTATGGTTCCAGAATGCGCAGGGCGGCTACGTGGCGTAGTGGGCAAGGCGCTTGCCACGAATGACGGAGACGCTGGGCTTGCCTGTTCGGGGGTGGGAAACTGATGGGTGGGGATCGGGCGTTGTGGACAGCGACTCCTACAGGTCGGTTGGTGCGCCTGCGCAGTAGAATCAGGAAGTGTCGGGGGCAGCGTGAGCCTCCCACGCGTTACTCCTCGCCACTGAGAGATCGAGCTGCGCAGGTGAAACGATGCGACTGCTGTTACCTCAAGTACCGGAGGGGACTTGTGCTATGTATGACTTAGTCCACATTGCAGCCGGCTTGTGGGAGGCAAGAAACAGCGTTCGTGACAGGGGAGGGTTGAAATTGGATGATACGAAATTGGGATGGGAGAAAATATAGAAAATGGGAGATAAAGTGGATCAAAAAAAAATTCCATAATGCGCCGTTTGCAATTCCGGTTCTTCTCTTAATGTCAAATCCAGAGCCTGCAGAATAATGAAAGACCCACACCACCCCAACAACAGCCTGTTCATGCTGCTGAGGTCAGGCAGACGCCTGTGAACACCAGCTACTAGGACAGAGAGACTTCGGCTCAGCTTCTTCCCCCTGGCCATCAGAGCCTTGAACACTGAACTCTCCACACACAAGCACACATGAGCACACACACGACACACACACTGTACACGCTGTGGGATATTTGTGGATATCCTGATGAAGAATGTTCTCAGTCAACCGAGGTTTGGATAATAACAAGGTTTATTAACCAAACAGATAGAATACATAGAGAGAATGGCTGAGGGCTTCCCCCAGGTGATCAGCTGAAATGACCCAGGTAAGAAGACCTGGATTGTGCTCGGGAGGAGCATTATATAGTTAACCAGGGGGGGGATGTGGTCCCATTTGATAGGTCAAATGGGGGGGGGGGATACAGGTTTGGGGAGAGAAGGGGGGGGGGGGGTGTCCCACTCCACAGAGAGGGGGGGGGCACAGGCAAGGGGAGAAAGGGGAGAGGAATATATTTACATGAGAATATTATATTATACCACAATACTCACTTTTCTCTCTTATAATGTGGGTGAGATTAATGTATAATATACCAGGGTTGTTTGGAACAGGTAAAAGTGAATAGGTATGGTAAAGGAATGGGACCGATGTAATCCATCGGTTATCAGATAATGAATAAAATAGAAAACAATTAAAATAATGAAAATGTTGGCCAATGTGATCTGTTGGTTGGCATAACAGTTTAAAATAGAATTATTTACATACATGATTCATGACATGATCGACTGGACTGCGGTCTGTGTTATTTTGATATCAGAGATGTGGGAATAGATATCACCCTTTTCTTTTATTTATCGCTCAAAATACTTATATCAATGAGTGGTCCTCAACTCTGATATCAAACAACATTTAACATAATCATTAGAAGCTATAGCTGTGCACATATCTTGGCATACCTTCAGTCGTTCATGTCGTGACTCAGGGGAGCTAATGTCATGGTTGTACATATACAAACATAGTAATATTTACAATAGACATTACCTTAGTGGCTAATGTGTCAAAATAAAATTGAAAACCGTTAACCTAGTGGTTAATAAAACTGATATAAAAAGTGATTATGATAATCGTTATGCATTGTTCTGTGGTGCATACTATCAATGGTCGAAACAAACTTGGTGTCTTGGAACATCCCAACTGGTTCTGCCTTGTTTAACAATACCATTTTGCAATGTGACTCTGTGATCATTTCTCATTGCCATTATAAAATTGGTTAATGCAATCTTACTGATTGTATTTCATCATATTCTTAGTCAATAATTTTGTCGTGTCCTCTCACCAATATGATCTGAGGATGATAAAATTGCCTTAGAAAACCTCCTCACATAAATGATTCAACGCCTTTCTGCTAAAGAGGAAAATCATTTTGGGATTAATTCAATTCATTGTGTAATATCATCATGCATTTGATATCGTTTGGATCCGATCTTTGCATGGAATCAGAACATTTCTTTTTATCTTTATAATCTGTGATGTCAAATTGAAGTTGACCTTACCTCAGGCCGCGTACGATGGTGTGCTTCTTCAAGATACTTACCTCGCCATGACTTCTCGGTTGTTCTTCACGTCTCAGTGTGGCTCGTCATAATTTAGCATGGGGAAAACATAAATTCTAGGCAGCCAGTTAATTTTGCATGAAATACATCCATTCATTTTCTTGTCTACTCTTGAGTAGCATTAATTTAATTACCTCTAATACACCTTGTGCATTTTGATAATCATTGTGTAAATGATTATCCTGCTTTCAACTGATACAAATAAATCTAACCCTAGCTAACCTTACTGTCATGCATTTGTCCTAATAAACTAACCTACACTGTAGCACTCAACACTTTGATGAACATTGTTACTCAGCTGATAGAGTTGTGCCCTTTTTGATGTCCTGTCATACAGAACCTGTGAGTCGCTTTTGGATAAAAGTGTCAGCTAAATGATCAATGTACGTGTATACCTTGTACATTTAGATAATTGTGCTCCAATTTTGGTGGTTGATATTTGCAGTCATGGAAATGTATTAGTTTGTTAAAAGAATAGTCATGCATGTTATTGGTTATAAGCAGAGAATAGAAGGAGGAGATTTCAAGTGAAGTTGTTTTCATCATTAATCTTTCATCTCGGGCACTTCTACTTTGTCTGGTTTCATTCAGAAATTATATCTAATTCGTGTGCCTTCTTGAAAATAGATGATGAAAACACTGGTTAGTTATTTTGTTAGTATGGGAATTAGGTAGACTTTCATGACTGCAACATCATCACTTGTGTCTGATTCATGTTAATTAAGTGGTTCCATCCATTGTTATCCATTGTCAGGTGAGTCCACCAAGCCTGTGGTCAGAGTGCAGGCATTTGCATTGCTTTGTCTCCCTCACGCTATACCCTGTGGGTTTCGAGTGCCCACTCTGACTAGCATCTGTTATGGTCTTCGTTCCTGTAAAAGAAATTTACATGTGGGTGTTTGGATGCAGATTTGTTTTAAATGGTCAATCGATTGTCTCTCAACTCTACACCATCTTCGGTTGAGTCTCGTGGTAACAAAGAGAAAATCTGCATCTAAAGCGATACTTCCTACTATACTAAGTATAGTGGAGATACTAAGTTGCGTCTCTATAGGTGTGGTCTATTTGCATTGTCTTTCAACTCCACATCGTCCTCAGCTGGTTTGAGTGAGTGTTTAAACACTGCTTTGTAATTAAATTTAGAGTTAACTCAGTCTGCCTCTCCTGTAAACACAAAAAACATGTTAATTTTCCCACTCCTCTAAGACCATTTTTGAGTGTGTTCTCTTTGATTTTGAGTTCAAACACACATCATCTAGTCTTCATCTTATACTGGGAGTAAGTGTGTTACTCATAAATTGTGTTGTGTTCAGTTATGATGTATGATTTTCTATGGTACCCCGTATCAAAAAAAACTATAGAGAACTTAGGCGTTAAAACATATTGTTTTTTAAAATAGAGATGATTTGTTGAATAAACATAGCATGTTTGCCTTATCACTAGCCTTGTGCACATTCTAAGATATAGAAACCTATTTATGATATTTTATACAGAAACCTATACAGATATGTTACAAATCTGAAACAGGCATTGAGGTTAGCTTTATGTGACTTATAACGTGTACAGTAATGAAAAACAATCACTCAAGCGATATGGGATAGCTGTAGTTTACTGCAATGAGAAGATAGTTATGTCATGCATCTCTCTGGTTCTCTTTCATTCTCACCGGAAAAAGCTGCCGTGTTCACGTTGGATCCTCACAGTTCAGTTCAGTTATTGAATAACCATATTAACTTACCCCCTTTTTGTGCCCATGTGTATCTTTAATCGAATAGTGGTTCCTGAGACTGTATCACGCTACGTGTCGTCAATGCAATGATCGGCTCGTTTCTCCGGTGTTCTGGGACAATGCAACCCTGGAAACACTCTTCTGCATCTCGCCACAGCAACTCAACACTTTCCAATAGCAGCGTGCACATACATATACAAATAAAACATATACTACACGTGGATTTCACGCACCCTCGGCCTCGGGCACATTAAATATTACGTTCGCCCATGGATAGTTTCATATAAAATCATAACTTCATGGCGCACACCGTATGACGTCATTGCTCCAAGCGACGTTCATGCGTTCCCATTCGCCTCGGAAATAACGCTTTTCAATCCATGCGGTACTCTTCCGCGAGCTCTCAATAGCCTGGAATTCACCTAAACCAGCGTTTTGTTACCGAATGAACGCGCCTGTGCATATGTGAAAACGTAAACAAACTGAAACGATAAAACTATACTTCCCAAATGGTCGTTCCCGTGGGCCGGTTTTGTTGGTTCCGGAAATTACTATCCTAGTTTGTCGCGTGAATTGCACCTCAATGTTATTCTCTGTATAACGGTACTCGTCTCTCAATGCTCGGCGCGATATCAGTCGGCATACTGTGCGCATACAAACGAGACTTTAAACAGACATAAAAAAAATATATAAAGGTTAACGTGTGTGTATATCTGACTGTATTGGATCGCTGTTCGTTTAGTCGACCAGCACTCTGCTGCGACAAGGCATTTATCCCTTGATATACCTATACATCGTTATTAAAGTCATAACGACCGAACCTGACTTCGAAATTTACCAGCGATATATTAGATGTGAATATACCGTTTAATCATACTCTCGGTCTCTTAACCCGCGACTAACGTCCCGTTTAATGTACTTTCCGCGACTGATGTCCCGTTTAATGTACATTCACGTACTCCCGGGGCATTGCGTAATCATGTACTACTAGGACATCGCGTGATCATCTTCCCGCTATCTGTATGATCAATTGGTTAATTTAATCCGAATACATCGTTTTCAGGAATGGAAGAGATTGTGGGCTTAGTTTGAGGTTGAAACAATGAATATTATGACGCTACTCTGGTAATTCTAATTATGATTCCATCAGCTTCTCGGTCCTAACTTCCCGCCGCTTTGCAGAGGAATCACAGAATAGGTTCCAACAGAGTAGCGTTTTCCAAGGATATCACATCATAATAAGCCCACGGTTCTTGCCTTGTTGCCTATATTTTAGTCTGCATCAGCTAGACTTGGGTTAGCAATCCAACAACCTTATTTTGTGTGCCTTAGCTTTTGGTCGGCTCCAACTCGACCTGGAATAGCACTTCAACCTTTGTGCCTAAACTTTCGGGAATAGCACATATAACCCATCCTCTCAGAACCTCTGTCCAGATAAGGACCCAGGTACACGCGTTGCCCTGGTAACGATTCTCAATACAGATCAGATATATTAATGCACATTATTCTTACTCAGCCATGATCTCAATATTTGACAACATTCTGTAAAATTCACCTGGCACAGAGAAAAGCGGGAAGGTTTTAATTCCTTGCCATACATTTTTGGTGTCCCACTCCACAGAGAGGGGGGGGGGGCACAGGCAAGGGGAGAAAGGGGAGGGGAATATATTTACATGAGAATATTATATTATACCACAACGCTCACACACTAGCAGCCACTTTAACATGAGCAAGCACACACTCATGCTGCACACGCCCACACTTATGGCCACTAAGGAAAGGTCACTTTAAAAATAGTATAGTATAACCGGAGATTGTATAAATTAGTATGTACAGAAAGACACTACCAAAGGACCTAGCATGTCCTCCATGCTCTGTAAATAACTTATGTACATATACCGAGATGCCCTAATATGTTACTTGTTTATTGCACAATGTTACTTGTTTATTGCACAATGTTGTTCTATTGGATTCTATTATATGTTATTGCACATCGTTGCGGGCAAGACCACCCGCATTTCATTGTATACTTGTATGCCGTGACAAATAAAACTCTTGACTTGACTTGACTTGACTTGAATGTCCATGTTAGCTCTTCCACCTTCACTGATCCAGCTTCCAAGGTACATCTACCCCTTCACCCAAGTTTTTCTCCATCCACCTGTATTTTACAAACAGTTCCTGGTGTTTTTTCAATGATCATTACTTTAGTTTTCTTTGTGTTTAGCGACATTCCATAGTTTTTACATTCGACATTCAGCTTATTCATCATGTCCTGTAGATCTTGACAGTTACAGACTATAGCGGTCTCCTCAGCGTATCTTATATTGGTGATGTTCTCTTCGCCAAGTTTTACTCCTTTCCCTCCCCTCAGACCTTTTTTCATCAGTGAGGACGTTCATCACTGTACACATTAAAGAGTACAGGGGACAAGATGCATCCTTGTCTTACTCCATTCTCCACCGGGAAGTCTCTTGATTTCTCCTTTCCTATTCTAACATTAGCCCTCTGCCTCCAGTATAAGTTGGCAATTATTCTTCGGTCAGAAACTGGTATTTTGAATTCTTCCATTGTTCTCATCAATGTTGTATGTTCAACTCTGTCGAAGGCCTTTGTGAAATCGATGAAGCAAATATACAGCTTCTTCTGTTGGTCTATCGATTTTTCACCAATGATTCTGAGTTGGCAGATTGCATCTCTTGTTCCTTTTCCTTTGCAAAAACCCATTTGGCTATCCGAGAGCTGATGTTCAATTATGGGTTCTATACTGATGATTTTCACGAGTACTTTTGATGCATGAGATATCAAACAGATACTCCTGTAATTGTTGCATTCTGTGGCTCTTCCGGTCTTTGGGATCGGAATGAACATTGTTTTTAGGAAATCATTTGGAATATTTCCTGAGTTATAGATGTTGTTTACCAGTTTCACAAGGAGCTTGATGCATCTGTCACCAGAGTTCTTAATCAGTTCAGCAGGGATCTCATCCTCGCCGGGCGATCTGTCCGTGGCCAGTGACTTCACAGCCTCTTCAACTTCTTTTTTCGTGATCTGGAATTTTTCTATCTCTTTTAGACTAATTCCTGTGTCTGATGTTCTGTTCTGGTCTTTATATAGTGTTTCCACATACTCTGCCCATCTATTGATTATTTCCTTCATGTCAAGGAGCAGTTTTCCTTCTTTGTCTCTGACACCTTGGGTTGTTTTTTTCCTCTTCCTTGTTAGTTGTTGGATCTTGTTGTACATGAGAGGGTTGTGCTTCTTGTCTAGATCTTCAATTTCCTTGCATTTTTCTTTGTAATACTTCTCTTTTCTTTCTGTGTTCAATTTAAACCACTTAAGTTGTACTTTGATGTCTTTGTGTTTTAAAAGTTGTACGTGAAACAACAATGTGTGTTTTTCTTTTTAGCCATTAGTGGTTGTTCAGACGTTCAGATAAAACTGTCAAATTAAGCATTGCAGATCAAATATGATTTGAGATCCAGCAATTGCATGTTTTATTTCCTGCTTAAAATGTTGCCAGAATATTTTAGTAGGTAGAAAAAGGGAACGATTAGGTCTAACCCTAACCCTGTGTCTCCATCACTAGGCTAGGTCAAGGTGGGGTCTAACCCTAACCCTAACCCTGTGTCTCCATCACTAGGCTAGGTCAAGGTGGGGTCTAACCTTAAGCTTTAACACAAATCCTGTGTCTCCATCACTAGGCTAGGTCAAGGTGGGGTCTAACCTTAAGCTTTAACACAAATCCTGTGTCTCCATCACTAGGCTATGTCAAGGTGGGGTCTGTCTCCTGCCTCATGTGTTTCATTGTGATGTGATGATTTGAAGGTTTCTCTATTTAAAGGCTTTGATTCCAAAGCAACTGTTGTGACCATGGATATATATTTAATATATTTTAGAAACGATTTGAACAATGAAGATTTGACAGATGGATCGATGGTATTTTGCAGTCAAATTCTTTATTTGGTCTGAATAATAGGATCTTTCACCCCAAGGCTAATTAACAATGACATATTAATTTAACGTAAGACATGTATAGTGCCCATACAAAAGCATAACACTGCCAAGAGAGTGTGAGCTGCCAACATCACCCTAGCCTGAAGACTGCAGTAGCTGAAAACATCAATTCTTCTAGAGGGGGGAGCTTTGACAGGTGGCAGCCGTCCAACTCTTCAAAGCCTAGAGGAGCAGCTTGGAGTGGGTGTACAGTAGCTCGCTACCTCACACTGTCTGCCTGGGAATATTCCCAAGGCTCTGGACGGCTGGCTAGCTAATGCTGCTTGTGTGATCTCGCTAGGGTACAGCTAGCAAGCGCTGTCTGTCTATGTGACACATGCTTAGTTGGCTAGTGAGCTCTGCTAACTTTCTGCTCAGGGCCACCCCACCTGGTTTTCCTGCTTGCTAATGTCCTTTCCTGGTGCAATCTGCCCCAGAGCTAGGATTCTTCTGATCTACAATATGGCTTTTGTTTGTATCTTTGGGACGTTTGCTTGATTCTGTCTACACTCTGTTGTGGGCAGAGAGAGAGGGGGGGGGGGTCTGAAACCTCAAGGTAGGGCTGGGCGATATAACGATAACGATAAATATCGCGATATATTTTAATAATCGATATCGAATATCGAAATTTAAAAAAAATCGAAAAATCGTTTTTTTTTTTTTTTTTTTTATATAAATATATATATATATATATATATATATATATATATATATATATATATATATATATATATATATATATATATATATATATTTTTTTGTCACCTGCAACAGGGCAGTTTTAAAACCAGAGACAGTGGACAGACTTGTCTTTCTTGCCTGCAACTTAAAGTAATGGCTTTGCTTGTCCAAATGACAATACTGACCAAATTGAGATTTATTTTTCTCTTGTCCATTTATTTTGTTTGCTTTCTAATTTAAAATACAGTTTGAAACCGTCTGTACACAGTAGGCTATGTGTGCTAGCAGAGCTAGACTCCAGTCACGAGTCACGGTGCACATGTGCGGTGGTTTGTCCACCAACAAAGCGCCAAAAGATCGAAAATAAACTAGCAGAGCCAGAACTGTTCAACTCCCCTGGAGCCACAGCCAGCAGAGAAGCCGGTTTACTTTAGCTTTTAAACCAGCTGCAGCCTGAGAACTGGAGTGTGAGGGGATGTAACACTAAATATGGTGGCAATGACAAAGAATTGCTGCAAAATAAACATACATCTGTTGTTAAAAAAAAAAAAAAAAAAATTAATACTTATAACAATTCGATAATTATCGATATCGAGAAATATGATAACATTATCATATCGTTATCACAATATGATTTTTTTCCATATCGCCCAGCCCTACCTCAAGGCATGCTGGATATGTGGCGCTGGACAGTTTGAATGATGGGGTGAGTGAGACTCAGCAACTGTCTGCTTTTCCCACAATCCTTCACCTGGGAGTGGTCCCATGAGCCTTTGCTTCTTGTTCATCGAGTCATTCATAGAGATTTTAGAGTATAGGAAGAGGGCAATCAGCAGGGAGAATGAATGGGAGGCGATGTCCTCGCTGAAAACTCAACACCACGTCACATCCCCACTGAAAACTCAACACCACCGCACGTCCTCGCTGAAAACTCAACACCACGTCACATCCCCACTGAAAACTCAACACCACCGCACGTCCCCACTGAAAACTCAACACCACCGCACGTCCCCACTGAAAACTCAACACCACCGCACGTCCTCACTGAAAACTCAACACCACCGCACGTCCCCACTGAAAACTCAACACCACCGCACGTCCTCACTGAAAACTCAACACCACCGCACGTCCTCATTGAAAACTCAACACCACCGCACGTCCCCACTGAAAACTCAACACCACCGCACGTCCCCACTGAAAACTCAACACCACCGCACGTCCTCACTGAAAACTCAACACCACCGCACGTCCTCACTGAAAACTCAACACCACCGCACGTCCTCGCTGAAAACTCAACACCACCGCACGTCCTCACTGAAAACTCAACACCACCGCACGTCCTCACTGAAAACTCAACACCACCGCACGTCCTTGCTGAAAACTCAACACCACCGCACGTCCTCACTGAAAACTCAACACCACGTCACATCCCCACTGAAAACTCAACACCACCGCACGTCCTCGCTGAAAACTCAACACCACCGCACTTCCTCACTAAAAACTCAACACCACCGCACGTCCTCGCTGAAAACTCAACACCACCGCACGTCCTCACTGAAAACTCAACACCACCGCACGTCCTCGCTGAAAACTCAACACCCCCGCATGTCCCCACTGAAAACTCAACACCACCGCACGTCCTCACTGAAAACTCAACACCACCGCACGTCCTCGCTGAAAACTCAACACCACCGCACGTCCCCACTGAAAACTCAACACCACCGCACGTCCTCACTGAAAACTCAACACCACCGCACGTCCTCACTGAAAACTCAACACCACCGCACGTCCTCATTGAAAACTCAACACCACCGCACGTCCTCGCTGAAAACTCAACACCACCGCACGTCCCCACTGAAAACTCAACACCACCGCACGTCCTCGCTGAAAACTCAACACCACCGCACGTCCCCACTGAAAACTCAACACCACCGCACGTCCTCACTGAAAACTCAACACCACGTCACTTCCTCACTGAAAACTCAACACCACCGCACGTCCTCACTGAAAACTCAACACCACTGCACGTCCTCACTGAAAACTCAACACCACCGCAC
>NC_140165.1:105555638-105570638 GCF_963971535.1 Notolepis coatsorum
ATTCGTATTCAGAGGTAATTCGTCGAGATATTTCTAATTGGTATTTATCAAAAAAAAATTGGGAAATATGGTCAAAAACAACATTTATCCGTTTTTTTTCGAACCGCCCGCAGTCAGTTGAGCACTTAGTAACGTTTCGCCTCAACGCCGTTTCTGCCCGAACTAGTCATCGAATCTTTAATATTTCTTTTGATTCGTATTCAGAGGTAATTCGTCGAGATATTTCTTATTGGTATTTATCAAAAAAAAATATGGGAAATATGGTCAAAAACAACATTTATCAAACAAACACAGGTTTGAGTGGTTATAATTCATAAATATGAGTAATATGTTGAGAGATATATTGAGATTATACTATTACTGTTAATCATGGGTAGAAAAATGTTTAAAAAATAGTAAACAGGTAAAATTATATGGCTTTAAACATGATGTATCAAAAAGGACACCAATCCCCAGGGGTTTCCCCCATTGTTAGGCATGCACAAGGGTTTTAACAAGTGACAAAAGACTGGAGATGCGTGCCGTGGCCCCCTCGTCCTCCGCAACACGAGCTGAGACTACTGGAGGGCACCGATGTGAAATCAATGGTTATTAATGGAACACCTGTGCGGCGGAGTGATACATAGGCTACTGTATAGTTAAAAGTCCCAATGCTATTATACTGAATATAAGTAGTCATGGAATGCCTTGGTTGGAACTAGTGTAAAAATCTGTATTTACTGCACTCTCGATGTATTAACATACATTTACAGTACGTTTGCTCTTTGTTTCATAACCGTCAATTTGCAAGTTGTTTTAAAGAGCGTCATACAAGACGAGGAATAACGTTTTGTTCTTTGTATAAAATACTGTGTACATTTTTTTGTATCTGATTAATTGACGACTCAAAGTAATAATCGACAGATTCATCGATAATCAAAATAGTTGTTAGCTGCAGCCCTAATACTGAAGTGTACAAAGTGTATTTTGTGTACAGAAAATATACAATATTATATGTTTATGTTCCAACATCAGTCAAGTGTACAACCGGGTTTAGAGGCAGAGGAGCCCAGGGAAGAGCCGACAGTACCAGGCATGTTGGCGAGGTTTGTGTCATATTAGCACATTAAAGAATGCTGTCTTCTCCACCATATAATTGGAGGCTATGCCGATAAGACGCTATTGATATTCTAATGCATGCAAACGCTGGGGTGATTCAATGCACGCAAGCGGGCGGTGAACGGGAGAGAACACCCCCCCCCCCCCCCCCCCCCCCCCTACGTGCTGCCGCCCCCCCAACAAGGACACGCTGCTCGTTAAGGCAGAACAGCAGAGCCCAGAGGAGTGATGGACGGACAGCGCAAGATTAGTCATGTCTGTGTTAATCTGTTTGCTCTGTGCTCTGTGGCATAACAGCAAATGTATCTAACTTGCAGGTGTGTGCGTGCGTGTGTGTGTGTGTGTGTGTGTGTGTGTGTGCGTGCGTGTGTGTGTGTGTGTGTGTGTGTGAGTGTGAGTGTGTGTATGTGAGTGTGAGTGTGTGTATGTGTGGAAGTGAGTGTGAGTGTGTGTGAGTGTGTGTATGTGAGTGTGAGTGTGTGTATGTCTGTGTGTGAGTGTGTGTGTGTGTGTATGCCTGTGTGTGAGTGTTTGTATGTGTGTGTGTGTGTGTGTGTGTATGTCTGTGTATCTCTGTGTGTGTGCGTGCGCGCGTGTGAGTAGGGTAAGAAATTCCAGGCTGAATCAGTTCCGACAGGGTAGTAGAGATTTCTGGATGATACTGTATGTTGACTATATTCTGTGAAACTAGCAGCCTCATATGCCGATATGCCGCTACTGTCAGATACTCAAGCATGCACAAAATACATGCACAAACATGCACGTACACACACACACACACACACACACACACACACACACATACACAACACACAAATTATGTATTTTAAGTCCACATAAATTACAAATAGAAGAGTGACATAACGCCGTCAGATATCCGTCAGTTAAATAATGCACTCAATTGACAATCAGCTCATTACAAACAATGACATTTGGACAGATAAAATAAAATAAAATAAAGTTCAGCTTCAAGGAGATAAAAAGCCACATCTCCACACAGTGCAGCTGCCAGTGATACAGATACTGAACAATCCCCTACAAAGGGCTGACCTGAGACCAGCTATCTGAGCTATAGCCTATATGTACACGCCCCAGGCCAGCTGGCTCCTATGGTCTATAGGCTGTGAAATCATCTACAAGGTTTTAAGAAGTTTGGGGGGAAATATCTTGGCTGCAAAGTAAGTAATAGCCTGTCATGCCCCCCCCCCCCCCAACAATTCATATGGAATTACTTCATAGTAATTTTCCTTCATACTTTTTTTTGCCAGTATAGCTGTGGAATAGATATTACATTATATTCAAAGTGGTCTTAAAAAGTCTTAAATTTAACTAAATTGAAATTGAAACCTGCAGGAACCTTTTATCTACACACGCACACGCACACACGCATGCACACATGCACACATGTACACACACACAAACACAGAAACACACACACACAAGATAATACACTCATCCATGCCCTTCTCTCCAATCAAATCTGGGCTTGGTGTTTGGTCCAGGTTTGCCAAACAATCAGTTTCATTCAGTGCAGTGCGTCTCCTACAGCCCAGTGTGAGGTCATCATCCCCGGTTCCCTTGGCGGGCGGGCAGCCGTCCCAGATTTCCCAAACGGTCCCTTGGCTGGGCGAGAGCAGGAGAGGGCTGGCGTCCGGTCGTTCTGGGGGTGGGGTGGGGGGGGGGGGGGGGGGGCGGGGGCATTATGCCCCTCTGCTTCGCCCCATTAAGCCTATTCAGCCTCCACCGCCTGGGCGCGTTAATAAAAAGCCCTCCACCAAAACACTGCCACCAGGCCTGGAGCACAGGAGCGCTCTTTGTGCTCTGTTGTGGATATTTCGGAGGGATGGATGGAGTGTTTAATCCAATATCTGAAGTAACCGTCTTACTGTATTTCACTCGGTGGTGGAAAGTAACTAAGTATTTACTCATGTACTGTACTTAAGTACAATTTAGAGCTACATGTACTTGAGTATTTTCATTTTAGGGAACTTTATACTTTTACTACAGTACATTTCAAATGAAATATTGTACTTTTTATTCCACTACATTTATTTGAACCAATCAGTTTACTAGTTACAGTACTTTGAAAAAAAGGATTTTGCATAGAAAACGGGGCAAAACTTTATGAAGATGATCTACTTTCACATTTGAAGCCTGTCAACTTCAAGAGGATGTAATCAGAAGCAGCACAACTGAACCACATGCCACTTTAATATAACCTTTAAAGGGGAGATGAATCGTTGAACAATATGAGCCTAGTTTGTTTGTTGTGTACCTTGGGTAAGACAGGGTCCTATAATCAAATGTGAAATCCTGCTTATTTGTCTGAAAACTTAAATGTAATTTCCCCGTTTTCGCCATGGGCGGCCCCATTTTAGAGTTAGCTAGATGGTGACGCCACTGTAATGGTTTGGGCTGGCTCCCGGTTTACACTGCTGGTTAGATACGTAAATATGGAGTGTCGTGAAAGTCAGTCAGTAAATTGTCAACCAAATGTAACGTTACCTACCGAAAAACGGAACCGCGTGGTTCTTTTTGCATTGCTCCCGGCTGTTCGAATAAATTTTACCGCGTGAAAGAGAGAGGAAAGTTAGTTCAAGAGACAGAGCCCCTGTTTAGCATTATAGTCTTGTGCATGTAACAGAAGTGCAAAAGAAGTATTATTAGCAGTGAAATGCAGTAGGCCATGTTTTTGGCTATATTTATATGTAAATTGTTTCTGTTAATTAATCATTTTTAATAGACCGGTCTATCTCTCTCTCTTGATAGACCGGTCTATCCTACATTACGAGCAACCAATGAGTCTATCTGACGGCCACGGATAATAAACTATAGATGTATATGGAATTCGTTAAACGGATCCGTTGTCTTACTTATTATTAAACATATTATTTATTTTTCCCACTGAAGGTTTTTTGTTTTTGATCCACTTTTTCTCCCATTTTCTATATTTTCTCCCATCCCAATTTCGTATCATCCAATTCAACCCTCCCCTGTCACGAACGCTGTTTCTTGCCTCCCACAAGCCGGCTGCAATGTGGACTAAGTCATACATAGCACAAGTCCCCTCCGCTACTTGAGGTAACAGCAGTCGCATCTTTTCACCTGCGCAGCTCGATCTCTCAGTGGCGAGGAGTAACACGTGGGAGGCTCACGCTGCCCCCGACACTTCCTGATTCTACTGCGCAGGCGCACCAACCGACCTGTAGGAGTCGCTGTCCACAACGGCCGATCCCCACCCATCAGTTTCCCACCCCCTAATACGGCCAATGTGTATTAGTACGGACGACCAGCTAAACTGAAAGCAAATGTGGAGCGCTGGGCTCGAACAGGCAAGCCCAGCGTCTCCAGATTTCGTGGTGAGCGCCTTGCCCACTACGCCACGTAGCCGCCCTTTTTCCCAACTGAAGGTTGAAAGTCTGTCTCCGTCACAAGCGTAATGTAGGATAGACCGGCCTATCCTATACGCGCAACCAATGAGTCATCGAGAGAGAGATAGACCGGTCTATAGAGAGAGAGAGAGCACAAGTCAACTCATTGACTGCCTTAAATTAGCACACACAAATCATCTCCAACTAACGTTATTTATTTAAATTGTTCCTGTTAATTAATAATTAACATAAGTTCATGTGTTCATGTAGGAAGTCACTTTAAGAGCTTTTAATTCATTCCCCTTCAGAGGGTTTTCTTTTCCCCCAGAAGAGAGAAAGAACCTGGAATGAAAATATCAAAAGCTGTCAGATGAGATATTATTATTATATTAGGGATGTCAAAATAATGCCGTTCCATTTAATTAATTATAGAAATGAATTAATTCATTAATCTGTGTCTCTGGTGCCGTGTGACATTAAAGTACAGGAAAAGGTGCAACTTGTGTGTTGTTTATTTGTATAAGAGATATATCTTTACACTGTTTATTTACTTGATAGTATTTTTTATTATATGTCCCTTTATCGCACTGTAGACAGCGCGATATGCCTAATTGCCAATACGCACCTGCGTATTGTACGTACATGCCAGTGTTGGAGAGAAAAAAAGGCTACAGTCCAGTGTGTAATTTACGAGAGAGCAGGTTTTGCTCGTGAGCTGTGATTGGAAACGGTAATATAAGTTTAAGGAGAAGTGGAGTAACGTACTCGGACATAGATCTGCCGACGTGCAGAAAATAACGGACGGCGAAGACACGTTGGGCTGAGTTCGGTTGCGTCTGAATGAGGCCAGTTACATGTGTGTTTTGATGTTAAACATTAAAGAGGAGATGAATCGTTGAACAATATGAGCCTAGTTTGTGTGTTGTAAGACAGGGTCCTATAATCAAATGTGAAATCCTGCTTATTTGCCTGAAAACTAAAATTACTTTATTTTTTTGCACACCACGTCTCACTGCTGTCATTCTAATCGGCTCAAAGGCATAGGCCACTGGGTTTCGGATACTCTCTGTGGGTCTGTCCACCTCGTCAAACATGTCCAGATCCATTCTAGCTACAGCCTCTAGGTCAATAGCTACAGCGTGCAATTATCTGAGGTGGGAGCCAGGCTCCGGGCGCACCATCTCCGTGACGTCAGCATTTAACGTGAACAAACGTGGCGGCGCACCGGTTGATAAATTCTACACGAAGGGACATAACAAATAGTTTTTTCTTAGAAACGGCTTATTTTTATAACGTGATTTTTTCTGTGGTTTATCTAAATACTAAGTTGATGCTATGACTATGTTTATATCGCTATTCAACATCTCCCCTTTAATTAGAGCAGCACAACTGAACCACATACCACTTTAACATAACCTAGAACCAGCGCAGCAACTGGACCACAACCTGTAGAGGTCAATGGATCGAGGGTTGAATGCTCCCAAGCACTGGAATACACACGTCATGTAGAATGCATACTTTGATTTTAGATACTTAAGTGGAATTTGAGATCAGTCAGCTAAATGATTACTGTAAATGTGATGGTTAGATGGATGGAGGGATGGATGTATATGGATGGACAGATGGATGGTTAGAGAGAGAGAGAGAGAGAGAGAGAGAGAGAGAGAGAGAGAGAGAGAGAGAGAGAGAGAGAGAGAGAGAGAGAGAGAGAGAGAGAGAGAGAGAGAGAGAGAGAGAGATAGAGAGAGAGGTAGATAGAGATATAGGAGAGAGAGTTAGAGACACAGGGACACAGAGACACAGAGACACAGGGAGACAGAGACACAGAGAGACAGAGACACATAGACACAGGAGACAGAGACACAGAGACACAGGAGACACAGAGACACAGGGACACAGGAGACAGATACACAGAGACACAGATACACAGAGAGACAGAGACACAGAGAGACCGAGACACAGGAGACAGATACACAGAGACACAGATACACAGAGAGACAGAGACACAGAGACACAGGAGACAGATACACAGAGACACAGATACACAGAGAGACAGAGACACAGAGACACAGAGACACAGGAGACAGAGAGAGAGAGAGAGAGAGAGAGAGAGAGAGAGGTAGATAGAGCTATAGGAGAGAGAGTTAGAGACACAGACACAGGGAGACAGAGACACAGAGAGACAGAGACACAGATACACAGAGAGTTAGAGACACATAGACACAGAGAGACAGAGACACAGAGAGACAGAGAGACAGAGACACAGAGACACAGGAGACAGAGAGAGAGAGAGAGAGAGAGAGAGAGAGAGAGAGAGAGAGAGAGAGAGAGAGAGAGAGAGAGAGAGAGAGAGAGAGACAGAGACACAGAGAGACAGAGACACAGAGAGACAGAGAGTTAGAGACACAGAGAGACAGAGAGACAGAGACACAGAGAGACAGAGAGACAGAGACACAGAGAGACAGAGACACAGAGAGAATTAGAGACACAGAGAGACAGAGACACAGAGAGACAGAGACACAAAGAGACAGAGACACAGAGAGACAGAGACACAGAGAGACAGAGACACAGACACACAGACACAGAGAGACATAGACACAGAGAGTTAGAGACACAGGGACACAGAGAGACAGAGATACAGAGACACAAATAAAATTAAATTAGGCACACACATATTAGAAAACACAAAAAGCTACCCATATTTGGGATTGAAAATAAATCATAATGGAAACTTCAATATGGCTGTGAATGAATTGAAGGAGAAGGGAAGAAGGGCTTTTTATGCCATCAAAAGGAAAATTCCAATTGACATCCCAATTAGGACCTGGCTCAAAATTCTAAATTCCGTAATAAATCCAATAATATTATATGGCAGTGAAGTGTGGGGTCCATTAACTAACCAAGATTTCCCAAAATGGGAAAAACACCCATTAGAAGTACTGCATGCAGAATTGTGCAAAAACCTACTTAAGGTCCACAGACACACTGCCAATAATGCATGCAGGGCAGAACTCGGCCAATACCCCCTAATCATTCAAATTCAAAAGCGAGCCATAACATTTTACACACACCTCCAATCAAGTGACCCCCACTCCTACCACTACAAAGCCCTTCAGAGCCAAGAGATGAACCCAGATAAGAGTCCCCTCTGCCAGCTAGTCAGAAATCTCTGCCCACAAATGCCTCAGGACAGATACCAAAAAATCTGGCCCAACCAAATAACCTCAAAACAAAAAGAAAACTATATAGAATATTGGAACAAATCAACCAAATCTCAAAGTAAATTAGAATTCTATTTGACCCTAAACAGAGAGTACACGGTGGCAGAATACCTGACCACTGTGAATGATATAAAATTAAGAAAGACATTGACACGGTACAGACTGAGTGGACATAGTCTAGCCATAGAAACAGGCCGTCACAGGCAGAACTGGCTGCCCAGAGAGGCCAGGCTGTGTTCACTTTGTCATCAGGGGGATGTTGAGACAGAACCTCACTTCCTACTATACTGTGAGAAATACAAGGATCTAAGAGAAGTTTTCTTTTATAAAATAAATAAAATTGATCCACAGTTTATCCATCTCCCTGATAATCAAAAGCTGTTATATATATGTGGGGAGAAAAGTCAGTGTACAGTATTAGCTGCAAAATATGTAGATGGTTGTCATACAATAAGAGAACAAGCCCTGTAAATACATGTATCTGGGTGGCTACATCTGTAAAATGACTACCCGATTGAATGATTATTTTGTAATTTAATATGTTTCTGTTGATTGTTTTACTTATTGCTAATATTATGGTATGTTTTATTGCTTAATAATATATATGTTATTGTTTGTATGTTGGACTTGCTTTGGCAATAAGTATGTTGATATTTCATGCCAATAAAGCCTATTTGAATTGAATTGAATTGACACAGAGAGACAGAGACACAGGGACACAGAGAGACAGAGACACAGAGACACAGACACAGAGAGACAGAGACACAGACACACAGACACAGAGAGACATAGACACAGAGAGACAGAGACACAGGGACACAGATAGACAGAGACACAGAGAGTTAGAGACACAGGGACACAGATAGACAGAGAGACAGAGACACAGAGAGACAGAGAGACAGAGACACAGAGAGACAGAGACACAGAGACACAGAGAGAGTTAGAGACACAGAGAGACAGAGACACAGAGAGACAGAGACACAAAGAGACAGAGAGACAGACACACAGACACAGAGAGACAGAGACACAGAGAGAGTTAGAGACACAGAGAGACAGAGACACAGAGAGACAGAGACACAAAGAGACAGAGAGACAGACACACAGACACAGAGAGACAGACACAGAGAGACAGAGACACAGACACAGAGACACAGAGAGACATAGACACAGAGAGACAGAGACACAGGGACACAGATAGACAGAGAGACAGAGACACAGAGAGTTAGAGACACAGGGACACAGATAGACAGAGAGACAGAGACACAGACACAGAGAGACAGGGACACAGAGAGACAGAGACACAGAGAGTTAGAGACACAGGGACACAGATAGACAGAGAGACAGAGACACAGAGACACAGAGAGACATAGACACAGAGAGTTAGAGACACAGGGACACAGATAGACAGAGACACAGAGACACAGAGACACAGGGACACAGAGAGACAGAGAGACAGGGACACACAGACATAGGCGATGATGGTAAAAGCAGAGCAGTTTATTGAAGAGAGGTGGCTAGGTGTTAGAAGCCAGAGCAGATGTAATACTGTCATGACAGAAGCTCGCTCCATGTGTGATACAAGATACAAGATACAAGAGTTTTATTTGTCACAGCATACAGGTATACAGTGAAATGCAGGGGGTCTCGCCCGCAACGATGTGCATAATACAAGTAATAATATAAGAGTCCAACCAATAGAGCGACAAGTAAACAAAGTAGGCATATCGGTATCTGTACATGAGCTATTTACAGAGCATGCCACAGGTCCTGTGGCAGTGCAGTACACTGTTAGCTACGGATGAGGCATTGGGTCTTTATGAGGATGGAACATTGCACCTGTGCACATTGATTACCTCAACACAACACAACAGGTGCACGACCACGCCTCCCCCCAGCCAGGTGAGGCTGCATACAGTTTTTCTCAATTGTTTAAACATGTTTCCTGAAACTATAGCTTTCAAGACCCTACACATAAAGCACAGCAACACAGATTATTTCTGCAAAACTCTCAGCACCATTCCTTTGTTTTCACTCAAATACAAATTCGAAATTACACTTTTGCTAAACTCAAAAACACAAATTGCATAATTTAGCACACTTGGTTCACCTGGAAAACACTGGCCTTCAAAAACTACACAACCTAATTACCAATTAGTTCTTGGGAATGAACTAATGAACTAGAAACTCACTTCTCATTCAAACTCTGTTAAAGTTAGAGGTTCTATGTAGGATTGTTAGTAACTGTCTAACTGCATATATAACTGTTTCCACTAGAGGGCGCTCTAGGCGGAGCCACTCATGATACCACCAGGTGGCGAGCATAAATAGAGATGTCTCCTCCCCCTCTACCTCTTTCTCCACCAGCCTCTCAGTGAGAGGAGAACTCATGTGCTGCTGCTCATACCATGTGAATGAATAAACCACGCCGTTTAAAGGCTAAAGATAGAAACCATGCCTCTTGACCACATTATTGTCGCCCCATAGCCGGATTCTGTCAACAGGTTATGGGCTCAGATTACGCCGGGGGCGAAATAATAAGGGTAGCAAGTTTAGCTGAAGTATAGGCTAGGTTAGCGCCGGGAGCACTGCGTGGCTAGACGCTAGGCCAACAAGAGCTAAAGCTACACCTACCATCAACCAAGAGGATGGCGACCAAGGGAAGGAGCAAATGGCCCTCATTCAATGGAAAAGCAGAGGACTACGAGCTCTGGGAAGAGCGCATGTTATGCTGCATGCACGGTGCTGGACTGAAGGCGACGATCTTGACAGCCCCCACGGGACCACTGATGGCGGAAGAGCAAGCCCTGGACGACCAGCGCAACGCAGACGCGTACTGTGAGTTAGCGCCACTGCTCGACGACACAAGCTTGGGGCTGATATTCCGCGACACTAAAGACAAAGGCCGAGAAAGCCTGGGGGTGTTGAGAGAGCATTACATCGGGCGAGGAAGACCCCGAGTCGTGGCCCTCTACATAACACTAACGGGACTGAGGAAGGGGCACACCGAGACGGTGACCGAATACGTCATCAGAGCTGAGCAGTCCATGACGGCATTGAAGAGTGCAGGAGAAGCACCAAGCGATGGGCTAATGATGGCGATGGTGATGAGGGGACTACCGGAGCTGTACAAACTGTTCACACTCCTGGTAACACACGGTTCAGCGGACATGACGCTGGGACAGTTCAAGGCCAAGTTAAAAAACTTCGAGGCCTCAGAAGATACCCACCCAGCCGCCGCGGAGGCGGGAGAGAGGGTGCTGAAGGCCCGAGCGACGGCAAGGGAGAGGACCAGGACCACGGCGGAATTGGCGTGTTGGCGATGCGGAGAGAAAGGCCATTGGAGAGGCCACTGCACAAAGACTGTCTGATGTAGCTTCTGCAAATCCACAGGGCGTGCATGAAGAAACACGACCAGAACGCGCGATACGCGCATGGACAAGATGACGGCCATGGACGAGACGGTGGCCATGGACGAGACGGCGGCTACGGACAAGATGGCGGCTGTGGACAAGATGGCGGCAGCGGACACGATGGAGGCAACGCGAGACGCGAGACGGATCGAGACGACGCCCGGAGAATAACGGGACAAGAAGACTTCGCTTTCGGGGCGCGGACAGCGTGCATCGCCAGGCCGGCACAGCTGCAGCGGGCCCAGAGGAGGGGACTGATCGTGGACACAGGTGCGTCGTCCCATGTCGTCAACGACAGGAGTCGGTTCAAGAACTTTGACAACACTTTCCACCCGGAGAGACACAGCATGGAGCTGGCAGACGGGAGATGCACCTACGGGTTGGCGCAAAAGAGAGGAGACGCACAAGTATGCCTCACGGACAGCGGGGGGCGCCGGCGTACAGTGACGTTAAAGAACGCTCTCTACGTACCATCGTTCCCACAAGGACTATTCTCTGTAATAGCTGCTACTGCAAGCGGTGCCAAGGTATTCTTCGATAAAGGTAAAAATGTTCTTGTAGAACCTGACGGTACAAGGTTTGACATAAATATGTACCAGAGAGTATATTATCTGCAAACGGAGTGTAATGACAATGACAAGTGTAATGATAATAATGATATGTGTAGCGTGACGGCCAGCCACGATATTCAGACATGGCACGAGCTTATGGGTCATTGTAATTACGAGGATTTACTGAAACTGCAAGTAGTGTCAGAAGGCATGCACATTGAAGGAGAAAAGCGTAGACCTGACAAAAAATGTGTAGTGTGCAAAACGGGGATTCTGTCAACAAACTCAATTGGCAACAATCATGTGTCAGAGCATACAAGAGGCCCCAGGTGACCTTCTTATCTGAACATGTTATGTGGGCCTATGAAAGAGAGAGGGGTAGAGAGAGGGAGAAAGATAGAGGATAGAGAGAGAGAGAGAGGTAGAGAGGAGAGAGAGAAAGAGAGAGATGAGAGAGAAAGAGAGAGAGAGGTAGAGAGAGGAGAGAGAGAAAGAGAGAGAGAGGTAGAGATAGAGGGATAAAGATAGAGGAGAGAGAGTTAAGTTTAAGTTTAAGTTTAAGTTTAAGTTTATTTGGATCCCCATTAGCCACAGCAGTGCTGGGGCTATTCTTCCTGGGGTCCATAACACATAAAATACAGTTACAGACGTATACACTCACAACATTTACATGTCATACAGACAATTAAAACAACAATAAAAACCCTTATACACTCATAACATTTACATGACATACAGACCATTAAAACAACAATAAAAACCCTTATACACTCACAACATTTACATGTCATACAGACAATTAAAACAACAGTAAAAACCCTAATCAAATTCATAATACAATATAAAAATACAAAATTATACAATATTTTAATAATATATCCCTATCAGACACATGCCTTTTCATCCATATATACCTATCTCTTTATCAGAGACATACATTTTAATTTACGTACACACTATCTATTAGGGAATGTCAATTTCTTTGGTTGAAAATGTTGTTTTACCACGATTTTGAAACGGCATTTACTATTCTCCTGCTTAACATGTCTGGGAAGAGAGTTCCATTCCTGCATACCACGGAACATGACAGTTCGCTTCATTGCATTCGACCTCACTTTTGGAAGTGTAAAACCTCGTGCAGAAGCATGTCTGGTGGAATGGTTGTGTCTGTCAAGACTTATTGATAAATTGTTATATAAAATTGAGGGGATCTTTGTAACAAAAATATTCCTAGTGAATACAAGGAGTGAGCAGAGTAATTTATGTTTGACAAGTAACCAAGTTAAACAACTGTGCATCGCTGCAACATTAGTTCTGTACTCACAGCGAAGCGCTATACGTGCTGCTTTGTTTTGTACCATTTGTAATTTTTTCAGTTTACTCGTCGTTACATTCGACCATACTGCAGGACAATAGTCAAGATTTGACAAAACCAGAGCTTGAATGACCTGTTTGATAGAATTTAGTGGTAACAAATGAGCACATCTTTTAACAACAGAAATCCCTCTTCCCATTTTCACTACTATATTGTTTATATGGTGTGACCATGACAATTTACTGTCTAATGTTACCCCTAGGAGTTTAGTCTCCTGGACTTGATTAATTACCACATCACTTATCAAAAGTTTCAAGACTGGGTTCGTTCTTAGAGTATGGTTTGAACCGAAAATGATGCTACTTGTCTTTGATATGTTTAGAACTAGTTTGTTATTCTTTATCCATTCCATCACTGATTGCAACTCTGCCTTTAGGACCGTATTTAATTCATTGGCTGTTGAGGCTGATATGTGTAAATCGTTGAATCATCCGCATACATAGAAATATAGGACTTATTTAGGACAAGAGGCATGTCATTTGTAAATATGGTGTAGAGCAAAGGCCCAAGGCAACTTCCTTGGGGTACTCCACACCTTACCGTTTTAACTTCTGAGTAACTCCCATTAAAAAAAACTATTTGTTTCCGGTTTGCTAAATAAGTTTGCATCCAAGATAGTGCAGATGAGGAGAAACCGTAACATTCAAGTTTTTTAAGTAAGAATTTGTGATCTATGATGTCGAATGCTGCAGTAAAATCAAGCAAGACAGCTCCAACCATTTTCTTTTTATCTATCTCTTTCAGCCAATCATCCGTCATTTGGGTTAAAGCAGTCGCTGTTGAATGTCCTTCACGATATGCATGTTGAAAATCAGTGGTCAATGTGTTAAAAGAAAAGTAGCTTTTAATCTGTTCACTTACTATTCTTTCCATCAGTTTACTCAAAACTGGCAGTAAACTTATGGGACGACTATTAGATCCTGAGAATGGCAATTTCAATTTTTTTGGCAGTGGTATTACTTTGGCAGTTTTCCACTGTTGCGGATACAAACATTCACTAAAGGATTGATTTATAATATGACAGATAGCAGGGGCAATTAAATCAGGGACCAATTTCAGAAGTTTCCCGTCAAGACCGTCAACACCTGGTGGTTTGTTTTTAGTGGTACTTAACATATGTTCTACATTACTTATAGTCACGCTATCAAAATTAAATTGACAATTTTTATCTTTCATTATTTTATTCTTTATTAATAAATAAGATTTTTCATTATCTATTGTTTGCATATTATTCCTTAAATTATCTACTTTTCCAATAAAATAATTGTTAATATGATTAGCAATCTCAACTGGTTTGGTGAGGAATTTTCCTTCTGTTTCTAGAAAGGATGGGGTAGGTTTCTTATTCCTGCCCATTATTTCATTTAGAGTATTCCATAATAATTTACTGTCATTTTTTATATAATTAAACCTATTTTCATAATACAATTTCTTCTTCTTTTTATTACATTTTGTAACAACATTTCTTAATTTACAATATACCTCCCAGTCTGATTTATAACCTGATGTATTTGCTATTAATTTAGCTCGATTACGTTCTATCATATATTCTTTTAGTTCAGCATCCAACCATGGTGTTCTGACGCTTCTGACGGTGAACGTTCTCAATGGTGCATGTTTGTCAACAAGTGGCATAAAAATGGTATCAAATTCCCATAGAGATTTTTCAGGATCTTTTTCCCTCAACACCTTTGACCAACATAGATTTTCAACATCCTTCACAAAGCTGTCTTGATTAAACATTTTATACGATCTTTTGTAAATTATTTTAGGTCCCAGTTTTGGCATTTTAGTCTTCCTCACAATAGCAATTAAGTTATGGTCGCTACAACCAACAGTTACAGATACCGCCTTGGAACATAGCTCCGCATTGTTAGTAAAAATGTGATCAATGCAGGTGGAGACCTGGTTACCATCCTTTTTCAAACATATCCTAGTTGGTTTGTTAATTACCTGTGATAGACCACATGCATT
>NC_140165.1:105580638-105615638 GCF_963971535.1 Notolepis coatsorum
TATGACCACGTTTTAATTTGCGGTGATTTTAATGTTCATGTCTGCTGTCCGCTGCTACCCCTATCCCGGGACTTTCTGAATCTCATTGATTCATTTAATCTGATACAATCAGTCACTGGCCCAACACATGAAAAAGGTCACACGTTAGATCTTGTGCTATCGTTTGGTATATCTGTCTCTATAACAGACATCTGTGCTGCAGGTCTTTCTGACCACTCACCTGTTGTGTTTACCTTAATAGCCCCGTGCCTACATAAGAACGACCATGCCCCTGCGCGCTACTCGCGTACGTTGGGCCCCCTGACTGCTGTGCTTTTTTCTGATGCTTTTAACGGTTCCCCACTTCACGCCTTGGGCGCAAACTGTGTTTTTAATATAGATGATTTAATTTCAATGTTTGACTCGACCTGCAAAAATATTTTAGACTCTGTTGCACCTCTCAGGTCCAAACGCAGCAAAACACTCCAAACACCATGGCTAAATGACTCCACGCGTGCTCTCAGACGCACATGTAGGCGTGCGGAGAGAAAGTGGAACAAGGATAAGCTCCACGTCTCCCTTAAAATCCTACGTGACTGCCTATCTGCATATCAAAATGCTGTCAAAACTGCTAAATGCAAATACATCTCCAATTTGATCTCTACAAATTGCCACAAGCCCCAGATTCTTTTTAAAATTCTTAACTCCCTCATTAACCCCCGTGATGTCTCCCCAGTTGTGCCATCATCTGCTCTCTGTGAACGTTTTTTAAAGTTTTTTATTGATAAAATCTCTGCTCTCAGACCAGTTCTCATTACAGCCTTCCCAGCCCCCCCCCCTTCTCCCCTACACTCCCTGCCTGCTGTTTTTGAGCAGTTCCAGCCCGTCTCTCCCTCCTCTCTCTCTGACATAATTAAACACTTACGGCCCACAAACTGCCCCTCAGATAGCCTTCCCTCTCGCCTTCTAAAAGAAGTGCTCGATTCAGTCTTGCCCACTATTCTGTTGAGGGTAAATTCCTCTCTCAGCTCTGGCTGTGTCCCAACCAGACCACGTGAGCGGATCGGCGCGGCCGAGAAATCCGCTCTTCGCTCTTTAAAGCTTGGTCCGCTCCGCTAATCACTCATGTTGACCCCGCCCCCAAGTCGCTCTCCGCTCGTTCCCCGCTCACCTTGAATCGAGCGCTCCCCGCTCCCCGCGCCAGATCGCTCGGCAGTTTTTTTTCTTCTTTTTTTGGAGCATGGTGTAAATGAGCTCAAACTACAACAGTCTACACCCCCTGGGCCCCTTAACAATTGTTTGTATTGAGCTGCATTGTAATTGTAGCCATTCTGCAATGTTAAATAACGTTGTTTATCCATTCACTATCTCTATTAAGCGATGATAGGCTAGCCGAGCCACAATGCTATGGTCGCTGCCATTAACGTTAGCATGTGGCGTCGATATACTTTTTCTAACTGGAGTGAGTGTGGGCGTCTCTACAGTGACAAAGCCTGAACGAACAGCCTATCACAGGTTCACCCTTCTCATTGGTTGAAAATGGCCTTCATGTTTGTACATCGCCATCTGTTGCTTTGGCATTGTACTGCATGTATATATTACATCAGTGTTAAACCACTGTGAGCGGCCTGGAGTGGATTGGAGCGGAGGAGAACTCTCGCTCCGGACGTCGCGCCGACTCATTTTAAAACCCACTCCTCGCTCACGTCAAAACCGGCCGCTCCGCGCCCCGCGCCGCTCACGCTCCGATCCGCTCACATGCACTGGTCCCAACTGCCTTTAAGCACGCTGTGGTTCAACCCCTGATAAAAAAGAAAAACCTTGATCCCTCTATTTTATCTAATTTCAGGCCTATTTCCCAATTACCCTTCCTGTCAAAAGTCCTGGAGCGAGCAGTTTACCTCCAGTTAAAACTGTTTTTAGATGTTCATCAAATCCATGAAAAGTTTCAGTCTGGCTTTAAACCGCGCCATAGCACTGAAACAGCCCTCCTGAGAGTCCAAAACGATCTAATTTTAGCTGCAGATTCTGGAAATCCCGCCATTCTCGTGCTTTTAGACCTTACAGCCGCCTTCGACACTATAGACCACACTGTCCTACTGTCGCGCCTGGAAAAACATGTTGGCATCACAGGCGTCGCCCTAAGCTGGTTCAAGTCCTACCTGACTGACCGGAGCTTCTCAGTCCAGCTTGGAGAATTCTTCTCCTCAGCGGCCCCACTTACCTGTGGGGTGCCCCAGGGGTCGATACTGGGCCCCATCCTCTTTTTATTATATATGTTGCCCTTAGGCTCAATCATTGCAAAGCACAACATGTCCTTCCATTGTTTTGCCGATGATGTGCAGATATATCTACCCTTACAAGCAAAAGGCAAGGTCACATTACAACCACTGCTAGATTGCCTGGCTGATATTAAATTATGGATGAGTTCAAACTTTCTCAACTTAAATGAGCGCAAAACAGAGATAATTTTATTTAGTAATGATTCACCTGACCCTACAGCCATTGCTCTAGGCCCCCTGGGCTCAAATATCCGCTCCTCTGTCAGAAACCTTGGAGTAATCTTCGACAGAAATTTTAAATTTGATAAGCAGGTTAGTTCGGTGGTCCAAACTAGCTTTTTCCACCTCAGACTCCTAGCCAAGACCAAACCATACCTCTCCCAGAAGGATCTGGAGAGGGTGATCCATGCCTTTATCTCGACCCGGCTGGATTACTGCAATGCGTTGTATATCGGCATTGACCAGTTGCTGCTTCGTCGCCTGCAACTGGTACAAAATGCGGCTGCCCGCCTGCTTTCCGGTACCAGGAAACGTGACCACATTACACCAGTTCTGGCTTCTCTCCACTGGCTCCCCGTCCGTTTCCGTATTGATTTTAAACTTTTACTGACTGTTTTTAAAGCACTACACGGGCTGGCTCCACCGTACCTAGCTGAGCTCCTACATCACCCCACCCCATCCAGAGCCTTAAGGTCTGCTGACCAGCTGCTGCTGGAGGTGCCTAGGACCAGGCTAAAAACCAGGGGAGATAGAGCCTTTGCTGCTGCTGCCCCCAGACTCTGGAACAGCCTCCCCCTCCACATAAGATCTGCCCAGAGCCTGGAGGTTTTTAAATCCTTGCTCAAAACACATCTCTTCTCCCTGGCCTTTGACCAGAGCTAGCCCAGCATCTATACATGACGTCAGCTGTCACTCTGCATTTTTATCAAATTTTCTTGTCTCTTTTATTGCACTTTGCACTTTGCACTTTGCACTGTACTGTACTCTACCTCTTTTCTAGTGTATTTTATTGCATTGTATGTGTTTTTTATCATGTTGTGAAGCACTTTGGTTTGGCTGTTAGTCATTTGTAAACGTGCTATACAAATAAAACTGACTTGACTTGACTTGACTACTACTACTACACTACACTACTACACTACTACTACACTACTACTACTATTACTACACTACTACTACTACTACACTACACTACTATTACTACTACTACACTACTACTACACTACTACTACTACTACTACTACTACTACTACTACTACTACTACTACTACTACTACTACTACTACTACTACTACTACTACTACTACTACTACTACACTACTACTACTACACTACACTACACTACTACTACACTACTACTACTATTACTACACTACTACACTACACTACTACTACTACTACTACTACTACTACTACTACTACTACACTACTACTACTACTACTACTACTACTACTACTACTACTACTACTACTACTACTACTACTACTACTACACTACTACTACTACTACTACACTACTACTACACTACTACTACTACTACTACTACTACACTACACTACTACTGCACTACTACTCTCTCTCTCCCCCTCGCTCTGTTTCTCTGTCTCTCTCTCTCTACCCCCCCCTCTCTTTTTCTCTCCCCCTCTCTCTCTTTCCTCTCTCTCTCTCTCTCTCTCTCTCTCTCTCTCTCTCTCTCTCTCTCTCTCTCTCTCTCTCTCTCTCTCTCTCTCTGTCTCTGTCTCTGTTTTTATATGATGTCTGGCATCAATGCGTCACAGTGTGTCTGTGTTCATCCTGACCTTGGAGCCATTTAGCAGCAGAGTTGTATCCATCCAGCTCAGTGTCACCTCAGGCACAGCCATGATTCAGTGTTATTGGTCATCTTTCTATTGGGATGAAGTTGTGATATTGTAATTATGTCATCTACATGAGTTAAAAGAGTGATGCGGAACATGCATTGACTCAAATCTCTCAAAAAGTGAGATCTGAATTATTCCATGAATGTAATTTCATCATAATGTCCTCCATAATGACTGGCTTTAAATGCTGATCCAGTTTGAGTAAAATGTAGCTACTCAGTTTGAGTAAAATTTACTCTGCGAAATGTACTGTGTACTGAACTGATTATATCCATTACTAATGAACTGATTATATCCATTACAGGCCACGTGAGCGGATCGGCGCGGCCGAGAAATCCGCTCTTCGCTCTTTAAAGCTTGGTCCGCTCCGCTAATCGCTCATGTTGACCCCGCCCCCAAGTCGCTCTCCGCTCGCTCCCCACTCACCTTGAATCGAGCGCTCCCCGCTCCCCGCGCCAGATCGCTCGGCAGTTTTTCTTTTTCTTTTTTGGAGCATGGTGTAAATGAGCTCAAACTACAACAGTCTACACCCCCTGGGCCCCTTAACAATTGTTTGTATTGAGCCGCATTGTAATTGTAGCCATTCTGCAATGTTAAATAACGTTGTTTATCCATTCACTAGCTCTATTAAGCGATGATAGGCTAGCCGAGCCACAATGCTATGGTCGCTGCCATTAACGTTACCATGTAAGCTAACGTCAACAACAATGGCGTCGATACTTTTTCTAACAGGAGTGAGTGTGGGCGTCATAGATATCTATGGTGGGCGTCTCTACAGTGACGAAGCCTGAACCCTTCTCATTGGTTGAAAATGGCCTTCATGTTTGTACATCGCCATCTGTTGCTTTGGCATTGTACTGCATGTATATTACATCAACGTTAAACCACTGTGAGCGGCCTGGAGTGGATTCGAGCGGAGGAGAACTGTCGCTCCGGACATTGCGCCGACTCATTTTAAAACCCACTCCTCGCTCACGTCAAAACCGCCCGCTCCGCGCCCCGCGCCGCTCACGCTCCGATCCGCTCACATGGCCTGATCCATTACTAATGAACTGATTATATCCATTACTAATGAACTGATTATATCCATTACTAATGAACTGATTATATCCATTACTAATGAACTGATTATATCCATTACTAATGAACTGATTATATCCATTACTAATGAACTGATTATATCCATTACTAATGAACTGATTATATCCATTACTAATGAACTGATTATATCCATTACTATTGAACTGATTATATCCATTACTATTGAACTGATTATATCCATTACTAATGAACTGATTATATCCATTACTAATGAACTGATTATATCCATTACTAATGAACTGATTATATCCATTACTAATGAACTGATTATATCCATTACTAATGAACTGATTATATCCATTACTAATGAACTGATTATATCCATTACTAATGAACTGATTATATCCATTACTATTGAACTGATTATATCCATTACTATTGAACTGATCCTATCCATTACTATTGAACTGATCCTATCCATTACTATTGAACTGATCCTATCCATTATTACAGATAATCATATGACAAAATATCTCATATCTTTCCTTTTGTGAAAAGAGTAGACAATTCCCACCCTTTTCCACGTGACTCTGGGTGTCTTCTCTGCTATGCAAAATATGAGTCAGTCCCAACGCTATCATTCTTAATTATTAATTTAATCTTTATTTACATACATAATACATACATAATAAATACATAGAAAATACAATAAATACATAATAGAGTAATTTATAATAAAACACAATATACTTGTGTCCTAATGATAAGGATAAGTGCTCAATGAAGAAACCCACAAAAACGTCTAACATACGGACGGACGGACGGACAGACAAACGGACAGACAGACAGACAGACAGACAGACACACAGACAGACAGACAGACGGACGGACAGACAGACAGACAGACAGACAGACGGACAGACAGACAGACAGACAGACAGACAGACAGACAGACAGACAGACAGACGGACGGACGGACGGACGGACAGACAGACAGACAGACAGACAGACAGACAGACACACAGACAGACGGACGGACGGACGGACGGACGGACGGACGGACGGACGGACGGACGGACGGACGGATAGATAGATAGATAGATAGATAGATAGATAGATAGATAGACAGATAGACAGATAGACAGATAGACAGATAGACAGATAGACAGATAAATAGATAGATAGATAGATTAGGATTTAGGAATCCCAGCATGTCAACATCACATTATTATGTATTATGTGCAGAATAAAGTATTTTGCACCACAAAAGGTGAATGGTCACAGATACATTGCACAAACCACTAGTAATGCTATTTACCACTTGGCCAGCTGTGCGAGTGCAATTTCCTGATGGTGAACCCAACTGGACTTTACGAGTTGACGAGGAGCAGCCAAACACACCATCAGCCCCTGAACTGCACATTTTCCAGCCAAGCCCATTTTTTTTTACATTTGCAATGTAGGGACTAGAGTTACAGACTCTCAGCGAATTTACTAGGCTTTTCTCTGGTAGGAATTCCAAACGGGCCAATCTCTGATACTTTACTACCGTAATGAACTCCCCAGACGGAGGATCATATAAGTTTGTCTCAAAATGTTTTCTGGACCAGCTCATGTATTTACAGTTTGTAAAGTCAATCCAAATCACTTGGGAGATTGAATGAGATACATCAGCTGAAAGTACTCGACCTCTACTCTCTATCTATGAATGTACACAATTACGCTCTCAAGATAATCAGGGCGGGGCACATTTATAAAAGGTTCAAGTGTTGTGCTTGTCCAAGTAAAGTCCTCTTGATGTTAAAATCAGAGGTTTGACTTGAACTTTATCCAGTTCTCTGTGATGCAGAAACAGCTAAAACCTATTTCTATCATTTACCCAAAATAAGAAATAAGTTTGATACGTTCCATCTGTTTCTATCATGTTCTACCACTGATGTGTTCATTGTGTGTATACCACTGATTAGGGTGACCAAACGTCCTCTTTTGCCCGGACATGTCCTCTTTTCACGCCCTGTCCGGGGCGTCCGGGGGGGGTTTATAAATTCATAGAAATGTCCGGGTTTTTCAGATTCAGTTTAATTTTCACTGCATTTTGCGAGCGTCTGAAGGCTCGGGCTGCATTTCTCGCCGAACATATAAATTACCGAATTAAAGCACTCTTTGTTGCCGTTCGAATGCCATCTCACTTGACAAAATCCGTTCATCGGTTCTCGAGTTACATGCCTATGTCAGGCGAGTGTCTTTTTACGTCAGATTATCACCCCGGACTCCCGAGGCTCCAGAAGTCAATCATCCGCCGATTGCGAAAATGTGCATATAATCGGCTGGAGATTGTTTACATCTATTACACGCATCCGTTCTATCCGGGTATATCTTTGCTAACCTCGCATTGGTGTAGTGAACCCTATGCAGGATCCTACACTGCAGCAAACTGTGTCTTGCACATATAGAGGAAGTGTGTACAAGGTCTAATATATGATCCCATTGTTCATCTGTAATGATAATTCCCAGATCTTCGTCCCATTTGGCTTTTAGGGAGTCTAAGCAAGTTGGGTTCATCCAAAATATTTTATCATATAAAATTGAGACGAGCCCTTTCTGCCCGGTACCGAGCGATAGGAGAGGGTCAGTCCTAGAGTCTGGAGGACGGCCAGGGAATTGTGGGAATTGGTTCTGAACAAAATGTCTGATCTGAAAAAAACGGAAAAGGTGGGAATTTGGGAGACCAAATTTTTTGATAATTCGGCAAACGAGGAGAACACACCTCCGGAGTAGAGGTCATTAATGGTTAGCAAACCTTTGTTCGCCCAGCTTCTGAATACAGGATCAGAACAAGACGGTAAGAATAGGTGATTACGAGAGATTGGAGCTAGCCCCGACAAATTGTTTCCTAAACTGATTCCAGATTTTCAAAGTATCCGTCACAATTTGGTTCCGAGCCACCTGTTTAATAGGGATCGAAATGGGTAGTTGGGATGTTGCCACAGACCAGAGTGAGTACTTTGAAGAGGAGACTTCCATCCGAGCCCATTGGGGTTGGTCTTCTTCCTCCCTCCTGGTCCTCCAGTAAAGGAGTTTGTTTATATTACATGCCCAATAGTAATAGCGAAGATTGGGCAAAGCCAAACCCCCTTCCGATTTGGGAAGTTGCATGATCGTCCTCTTAATACGTGCTCTTTTGTTACCCCACAGGAATGAACCTATAAGTTGATCAATTGAAGTGAAAAAGGCTTTATTAATAAATATTGGTATATGCTGAAAAGCGTATAGAAATCGGGGTAAGACCACCATCTTTTTCTCAATGGATTTTTATAAAATTTGGACCTGTACTACATAAGAATTCAAGCTATGGATTTGCTGTGTTTTCCAGCTTATACAAAAAAATATATATATATATATATTATTTTGGAATATTGCAACTACTACACAAAAACGTGAGTACACAAGTTTAAGTTCAGACTCAAGTTCAGCCCTATGTTACTCATTAGCACTAAAAGTGATTTTTCTTTATTGTGTAAGAAACGTCAGAATCTTATCTTTCAAAAGAGACCAGGCGTATGCGTGTGCTAAGCATAAAGTATAAAGATAAGCTTTGCAAAAAAAGTATGCAGTACTCAAGTTCAAGTAAACAAAAAATTGCCACTTTTCTGGGCGCATGTTATGTGGTTACATTTGGGATATTGCAACCACTACAGAAAAATGTGAGTACACAAGTTCAAGTTCAACTCAAGTTCAGACATATATGCTACTCTATTTTATTAGCACTAAAAGTGATTTTCCTTTTTTGCATTAGTAACTTCAGAATGTTATCTTTCAAAAGAGACCAGGCTTATGCATGTGCTATAGGGAGGTGTAGTCTGACGTCACTTTGGACCGCCCGCACGGTCCACCCGTTTAGGGATTTATCATTGGGAAAATGTATTATCGGCTATTGTAATAATTCTGCCTCATGAACATTGGCAAGCTTTCCATTTTTGCACAAAATGTGTTCCCTTCTATCACTAACATTATTGTTTAAGCTTTTTTGGTTGAAATAAAATTCAACGTAATTATTTTATGATTAACACTATGGTCGCCGATGACGAGTTTAGACGTCATTCCTAGCCATGCTCTGCCGAAGACGCCGTAACTCGTCTTTGATGTCAATATTTAAAAAATCTGTGATCGAAATCATATTTCCCCTCCGGAGCCCTGAGATACACTGCAAAGCTCCACTCAACTCTCTAGCAGTTCAAGAGCGCCATCTGGTGGCCGATCGGCAGATCGCCAACCGGAAATGACCCTTTGAACCGGAAGTGCTCATCCATATGTCGTCCGGGCACTCGCTATCGTTAGAGAGACTCCGTCTTGACACAGTGAACATCGATCGGTGCAAATAACTCGAAAAAACAACATGATTTGGACGTATATACTATTATACAACCTGGAAATGGATCAGGCATTTCTCCATCCCATAATAGAAAAAATTCTGTTCCACGCTCATCTGCCAGCGGCGCGAGGAAGCCACGGTGAGTTGCAGCGTTATATATATTTTTTTTTTTTTTTTTGATATTTTTGCACAAATCTTTCCATTATTTACAGTATACCTTTTCACAGCATAATATGCAACATCCGAGATTCGCCTTTTTCATTTTTGTAACAACATACAAAACATGTAATAGACTCATACAAACACATTAATAACTGACATGGAAATTAAAAAAGCACTTACAAAAAAAAAACATACTATACATTGTGCATATACATCCCTGATATATATATATATATATACGTCATACGTTACATGTAGACCGATCTACCTGCGAGCAGGTATGTGCTACATCTTTTCTTTTCTTTTTTCTTTTTCTTTTTCTTTTTACGTTTCAGCTACGTATGTGTGTGTCTCCTATATACTTGTGTACCCCTATGTGTCAGTGAAAGCCTATATCTCAACTATGTGTATATGTAGGTGTGTGTATGCCTATTTCCTATACATGAGTATGTGCTTGTATGTGTGCCCCTGACGTGTATACCTTATCCTTGTGTATATGCGTGCATGTAAACCTATTATGTACACATATGAATATGTGTATCCTAGATACTTGTATGTGGCTATATCTGCGCACATGTGAGTGTGATAGAGACAGTGACCGTTCCATAGACACACCATCCGGACATAAAATATATGTACATATATACATAATATATTATAGAGCACAAGTACCATCAGATCAAATCCCCTTTTTCATATTCATCCTTGATAATATTGTAATCCCATTTTACTCATTTGTCCTCAGATCGTTCAGTCAGGTGTAGAAAACTGTCCCATATCTCAGCGAAAATATCCTCTCTCCCTGCGACTCTATACGTCACCCTTTCATATGATGCTGTCCGAAACATTAGTTCCATCCATTCTTTAAAAGTAATATCAACAGGTGATTTCCAATGTCGTAATGCAATTCTACATCCTGATATCATGGCCATTCTATACCACATTCCCCGGTATTTAGGCAGCTTAATCCCTTTCGGTACTATACCCAAAACACATGCCATTGGGGCGTTATTTATCTTCACATTCAGGACCTTACTTAGGAATATCACAATTTGATCCCACATTTTCCGGACCTTCTCACATTCGTACAACATGTGCAGTAAGGTGCCTGTCTCCTTCTCACATCTCCAGCAGATGTCACTGTCCCTTAATTTCAGTCTGGCCAGTTTACTAGGCGTCCAATAGCTTCTGTTCAGCACTTTGTAAAAAATAAGTTGTGATTGCGCCTCCCTAGAGAATTTACTCCATTTGGACACCAGTTTCTCCCACATTTCCTCAGTAATATCCTCATGTACATCGTTCTCCCAGCTCAATCTCAGACCCGCCAATTTGGGTGCATTGTATTCTCTTATAACATCATAAAATCTTGACGCACCGCCTTTCCTGCGCCATCCTTTATAGAATATTTCTTGAATTGCAGTAATTGGGCCGCACTTTGGTCCTCCTATTGATGACGATATACAATGTCTAATCTGTAGGAATTTATAAAAGTTTTTATTATCTATATCAAAATCCTCCTTAATATCCTCAAAAGGCAAAACCCCATCCTCCCCGGCTATATCACCTAGTACATGTATCCCCCTTTTAACCCAATCGTCCCATATGACTGATTTCTTCCCAATCTTTAGTTTCTTATTATACCATATAGAGGCTCTCGTAGTTAAGTATGGGCTATCACCAGTCATTTTGTGCGATTGATTCCAAGTTTCCCTGATAAATGCCATCAAAGGGTTTTTAAGAGGTATAGGTCTGTCTGATTGTGTCAGGAAGGATTCCAGAGATGAGGGATATATCATTTCCTCCTCCATCCTGACCCAAGCAGGTGCCTCCTCAGACGAGTGATTCAGTTTGGAGAGCTGGGAGAGCGAGAATGCATAGTGATACCAGTCTAGTTTAGGCAGGGATAAACCGCCATTTTCCTTTGCTGCATACATTTTGGCCCGTCCAAATAGCGGCCTTTTGCCCCCCCACAGATATACATTAATGACTTTGTCATACTGTTTGAGTAACTGGGTCGGGAGAGTCAGCGGCAACATATATAGGATATAATTTAATTTGGGAGCTAGTATCATTTTCACTAGGTTTATCTTTCCCAGGAGGGACATATTCATTTTGGCCCAATTCTGGGTCAGAGCACTAATGTGTTCGATTATAGGGTCAATATTGGCTTGCATCAACTCTTTCAGACCTGGGATCAGCTTTATTCCTAGGTATATCAACCCTGACGGCATCCATCTGTATTGCCACCCCCTTCTGATATCAGGGGGACAACATTTAGAGAGAGGCATTGCTTCTGACTTGCTCCAGTTGATTGTGTACCCAGATATTTCGGAGAAGGACTCGATAACATTTCCAATGATCCCAACTGCTGTTCGGGGGTTGCTGGATACCAATAAGATATCGTCTGCATATAAAAATAATTTATGTTCTACCTGCCCCGCTATTATCCCTTTGATGTCCTGATTAGTCCTCAGTGCGATAGCAAGTGGTTCGAGGAAAAGCGCAAACATTTGGGGAGAAAGCGGAGAACCTTGCCTCGTCCCCCGCCCTAGGTTAAAGGGCGAGGATACGATCCCGTTGGTCAATACTGATGCCATCGGATTTGTGTATAACAGTTTTACCCACCCAGTAAACGATGGACCGAACCCGAAGCGCTCTAGCGTGTGAAATAAGAATGCAAATTCCACCTTATCAAAGGCCTTTTCGGCATCCAATGAGAAGGCCACTGTAGGTTCTATATCATTCCTTACCTTCCACATTATGTGTAGGAGTCTGCGGATATTATCAGCTGAGTTTCTCCCCTTCACAAAGCCCACTTGATCTGAATGCACCAAAGTTGGTAGTACATCTTCTATTCTATTCGCAAGTATCTTTGCCAATACTTTTTCTTCCAAGTTGCTCAGGGATATAGGTCTATAGCTTCCACAGCATTGAGGGTCTTTGCCCTTTTTCTGTAGTAATGTAATAGTGGCAGATCTCAAGCTAGTGGGCAATCCCCCCTTTATCAGTGAGTCCTCATATACTTTTAATAATCTCGGAGCGATTATATCACTGAATTGTTTGTAGAAATCGGGAGTAAACCCGTCGTCTCCTGGTGCTTTACCCAATTTAAGGCTGTTGATTGCCGCGTGTATTTCTTCTATCGAGATTTTACCTGTTGTTTCGATAATGACGGTAATTTGATTTTGTCGAAGAACGCGTCCATTTTTAGCTGATCCACCTCCTTCTGTGGGGTATATAAGTCCTGGTAGAAGCACCTGAAGACATTATTAATTTCCTTTTTGTCCATAATAATCTTGTCATCTTTATTACGAATCGAGGATATAATATTCTGATTATGCATTTGTTTAACCCGATTCGCTAATATTTTACCCGCTCTCTCCCCTTGTTCATAATATCTTTGGTTGGTCCTAAATAACGCATATTCAGCCTTCTTTTGATATATGTTGTTCAATTCGTATTTAGATTTGCTTAGGTTCCTCCACGTTTCTGGGTCTGGTCTTTGGCTGTGCTGTTTCGAAAGTATCTTAATTTCCTCATCTAACGCTGTCATTTTTTGTTTCTCCGCCCTTTTTAGTATTGCACCGTATTGTATGAGTCGTCCTCTCATGTAAGCTTTACATGTGTCCCACATTATGCCATTATCATCTATTGACCCTTCATTAAGTTCCCCAAATTCCTTAAATATAGTTCTAATGTACGTACACGATCCTTCATCATTTAACATCAGGTTATTGAATCGCCATCTCCGAGATCGTTGCCCTTCTTCCATGGATGTGATCACTAAATCAACCGGAGCATGGTCAGATATTACAATGTTCCCTATCCCAGTACTTGCAACCTGTTCTACCAGTGCGCTAGAGATCAGGAAATAATCTATTCTAGAGTATGAGGAATGTGGGTGAGAGTAAAACGTGTAGTCTCTTTCTTGTGGGTCCATAACCCTCCAAACATCCACTAGACCCAACTCCTCTATCAGAACACCAACCGCCAGTCTCCCTGTGTTGTCAGCGGTTTTGGGTTGGTATGATCTGTCTATCAAGGTGTTTCCAACCAAGTTGAAGTCCCCCCCTATGATTACGTTGCTATTCCCTATTTTCCTGATCACCTCACATACCTCATGGAAAAAGTCTGAGGACGACCCGTTGGGCGCATATATATTAGCTAAAGTAGTCCTCTGTCCCTCTAAATCAGCATCCAGTATAACCCATCTTCCCTCATCATGTGAGAAACTATTGTGTACCTTTAGGTCTAAGTTTTTTCTCACCAATATTGCCACCCCCCTCTTCCTAGAAGAGAACGTGCTATAGTATATTTGTCCCACCCAATCCCTTTTAAGCTTGGCCGACTCCTCCTCATCCAGGTGTGATTCCTGAATTAGTGCAATATCTGCCTTTTTTTTTTTCAAGAACGTCAATATCTTCTTTCTCTTAATGGGATGATGACATCCGTCTATATTCCACGATATTATTTTAATCAGCCCCATATTTCTCGTAATGCATCTCCCCTGTGCAATCCATGACGTAGTCTAGTGCCTGAGACTGTGAAGATATATATACAATAGTATAGCATACAATGAAATAAAAAAGAACATATAAAAACATAAATACACTCTCCCCCCCCCCACATTTACCCAAGCTACGTTCGATATGACCCCAGATAGAACAGTCGTACCGAGGGTGAAATCGATACTCACCCATGCACCTTGGTCCCCCTCGACTAACAGAGGAGTGCATACGGCACAAGGCAGATTGCCCAAAACTGTGCCCCTATTATCTTGTATACCCTGACGTAACGTATGGCTCACACTGTAATCTATATACAGTGCGATCAATTCAACTGAACTTGACAAAACGGTAACGTTTCCAACCATTAACATTTGTATATCTTTCAGATATATCTTGGTACATTGTAACTTCTATGACATAGCCATAATGGCCTGTGGTTCATTTCGTTATACTTTTCCTGTATCCATCCGGGATATTTCCCCTCCCATACTTTTATCATATTCTTCTATCCATTGCCCTCTATTTTCATTTCACATGTTTTTTTTTTTCTTTTTTTTTTTTTTTTTTTTATTATTTTTCTTTCTCTTTTGTCTTTTCCTCTATATACATATTGAAATTTTTTGATGTTATTTACTCTATGACGATGCCCCCGTGACTTATCTGTATTCATGCGCTTCATGAACTTTATCTCAATTGTCCGCCTCCGACTGTCCCCGTCTGAATCCCTGTAGTTTCTCCCGGTATCCGTGATGACCATTGCCCTGCTGTGTGGGGCGTTCAGTCCCCGTCGTCTGCATGTCGTCCCCCGGTCCCCGTTTTCTTCCCATTGTCTGCCAGGTAGACAGCCGCATTATCTCCTCTCGGTCCGGGTCGGTAGTCGGGTTCACCACGGTGATCTTGAATCCACGCTTTGCCATATCCGCCGTCGCCTCCGCCGCGCTCTGGTACAGGCGGGTGCCATCCTCGTAGAATACCCTCATCTTCGCTGGATACGGTGTCTGGAACTTGAGATTCTTCTCCTTCATTATTCTCTTGGCCTCGGCATATTCTCCTTGCTTCTTCAGTATTTCAGTGGGGAAGTCATGGTCGACATAGAAGCGATCGTTGCCACATGAGACGTTCTTCTTCTGCCATGTTCGGCGTATTATCTCTTCCTTCATTTTGTAACTCCCAAACTTAACAACGATTGACCGTGGCTTCAGCTGTGGGTTGTTAGGCCTCGGGGCCAGTGCCCGGTGTGCTCTTTCGATACAAAGGTCCATGTCATGAGGCAGACCGAGGGCGTCTTTAAACAAGCCGTCTAGAAATCCATGCATGTCTTTCCCCTCTTTTTCCTCCGGGATACCATACACCCGCAGGTTCTCTCTCCTCGTCCTGCCCTCCTGGTCGAGTAGCTTAGCCTCCACGTCGGCCTGCCTCTGCATTAGCTTTTTTATTAGAGCCGTCGCCGCATCAAGCACATTTTCATTTTCTCCGATTCTCCCCTCAGTTTCATCGAGCCTGTCGTTCATTTTGTTCATGTCATTTCTTATCTCCCGAAATTGACGCTCATTGTCTTTTCTGAAGTCTTTGAGCTCGTTGTATATGTTCAACAGCGTGGCTTCTTGTTCACAGTCATCGTCGCCATCTTTTCCTCCCATTACGTCTTCATTCTCTGCCATTCCGTCGTCCTTTTCAGTTGTAATCGTGGTCGCCCTACGTCTCGTGATAGCCCCTTCTGTCATCCCTATTAAATATATACCCTGGTGTTTTTACTAAATGTTTCTCGGGGCTACATCATTTTGCTGTCGGGGAGCTCGCGAGTTAAGCAGCCATGTTCTTCCGCGGTCAGACCGGAAGTCTGCAGCGTTATATTCTAACGTGTTCCATATAAACTGCTATGATGAACATATGACCCACATTAGACGAATGGTATAACGTTGCCCACGGAATTATAAACGCCCCCCCCCCCGCCCATCCGGTCATCATCAGATGATACGTAGTAACTTCTAGAACCACGTCCAGTTGAAATGTTCTATCTCGCGCCGATTGCTATCAAACTGTATTTCATCATCAATATAATGCATTTGGAGCTATAAATCAAGTTCTGGAGAAAGCTGCAGAAAACGATAAAAACATACTTGTACTTTAGACCATATTTTAGTATGAATATGTGAATGAAAAAGTTTAACGTTGCTACACCCTGAACAATAGATATAGGACATTGAATGGGCCATAATAATGGCAATTTAGCAATAGAATTTAAAAAGTTATAGCCCTGCAAAGAAGGGGAACTTCTCCATAGACAAATAGAGCTGGCTAGGGATGGTAAATTATTAATTTAACCCATGGCGATCAAAGTGTTAATTGCTAATTGTTTCATGTTGAGCTATAGATTGTGGATGAATACACACAGAAAGGTACACCGTGCCAATGTTCATGCTTTATTTGTTTTAAATGAGACGATTTACAAATGTGTCCATTGGAAAAGGTACAGTGCAATTTCAAGCGCGGTGGACCAGCCGGAGACAACAATGACCTAACCACTACACCTCCCTAGCTATAAGCATAAAGTATAAAGATAAGCTTTGCAAAAAAAAGTATGCAGTCCTCAAGTTCAAGTAAAAAAATTGCCACTTTTCTGGGTGCATGTTAAGAAGTTAAAACAATAAGGCATCTTTGAGTAAACTTTAAGTAGAGATTCAAGATTCAAGAGGTTTATTCATCACATACATACACAAGACATATAGTGAAATGAAGGTGGCCATGCCCGCTTCGATTGTGCAAAGTATCATTAAGTATCTCGAGGCTGGGGCCAGCATGTCCTCTTTTTTGGAAATCAAAATATGGTCACCCTACCACTGATGTGTTCATTGTGTGTATACCACTGATGTGTTCATTGTGTGTATACCACTGATGTGTTCATTGTGTGTATACCACTGATGTGTTCATTGTGTGTATACCACTGATGTGTTCATTGTGTGTATACCACTGATGTGTTCATTGTGTGTATACCACTGATGTGTTCATTGTGTGTAGTTCAAGTTTCAAGTTTCAAGTTTCTTTAATAGTTGTCATACAGAAGTACAGAATACTTTTATACAAAATGCTTCTTACTGTTACGCTCCAGAGACTGTGCAAGACAAGATAAGTATGAAATAAAATAACATAGTAAAATTAGAAGTAAAAAAATGAGGTCACAGTGTTCAGTTTAGACATATGTACAATGTTCGATGCAGAATAGACGTAGTTACCATACAATATACAATACTGTGCAGTGTACTAATATACAATACTATATAGTGCAAGGCAGGAATGGGACGAGGTGCAATTTAGGTACAATTCACAGTAGGTGTACGAGTTGTAGTGCAAATCCTTTATCAATAAATATAAAGTGTAAAGTGTGTTTGTGTGATCTAAAGTGTGGAGAGTGGGTGCTGCAGTGTGTTGTTTGTTTGAGTGAGTGTGTGTGTGTGGGTGTGTGTGCTGTGTGCATTTGATGGTTGTTGCATAGTGTTTATTGTTCGTTTAGCAGCCTGATGGCCTGGGGATAGAAGCTTCTTCTGAGTCTTTCTGTGCTCGCCTTAAGACTCCGGTATCGCTTGCCTGACCGCAGCAGTTCAAAGAGGCAGTTGTTCGGGTGGCTCGAGTCCTTAGTAATTCTCTTAGCCTTCCCCTTGCACCGCTTGTTGTAAATGTTCTGGAGGGTGGGAAGCCCCCCTCCAATTGTGCGTTCGGCTGAACGTGTCACTCTTTGTAGTCTGCTACGGTCTTGTGCAGTGCTATTCCCAAACCAGGAGGTGATGTTGCCGGTCAGGATGCTCTCTATTGTACATGAGTAGAAGTTCCTAAGGATCTTCTGACTGACTTGGAACTTCCTTAGGCGCCTGAGGAAGTAGAGGCGTTGTCGTGCCTTCTTCACAACACTGTCAATGTGTGTGGTCCATGTCAAGTCCTCGGATATGTGGGCTCCGAGGTACTTGAAATTGTTCACTCTCTCAACCGGTGCCCCGTCGATGCTGAGGGGGCTGTAGTCCTTGACCCCCGACCTCCTGAAGTCCACAATCATCTCTTTTGTTTTGCTGACGTTCAGGGAGAGGCAGTTCTCCTGACACCACTGTGACAGGTTCTCTACCTCTTCCAGGTAGGCCCTTTCGTCGTTGGCAGAGATCAGGCCCACCACTACTGTGTCATCAGCAAATTTGATGATGGTGTTGTTGTTCCGCTGTGCTACGCAGTCATGTGTGTACAGGGAGTAGAGGAGGGGGCTCAGAACACAGCCCTGGGGGGCCCCTATGTTGAGCGTGATGGATGAGGAGGTGCAGTTGCCGGCTCTTACCACCTGGGGTCTGCCCGTCAGGAAGTCCAAGACCCACTGGCAGAGGTCATAGTTCAAGCCCAGGTCCCTGAGCTTGGCTATGAGTTTGGAGGGGACTATGGTATTGAATGCTGAGCTGTAGTCGATGAACAGCATTCTCACATAGTTCCCCTGCCTCTTGTCCAGGTGTGATGCTGCTGTGTGCAGCACATGGGCTATGGCGTCCTCCGTGGACCTGTTGGGGCGATATGCAAATTGCAGAGGGTCCAGGTTGATGGGGAGGGAGGAACAGATGTAGCCCTTCACTAGCTTCTCAAAGCACTTCATGGCTATGGAGGTGAGGGCTACAGGGCGGTAGTCGTTGAGGCAAGCGGGCGTAGATTTTTTGGGTACAGGGATGATGGTGGACTTCTTCAGACAGGTGGGGATGACAGCCTGTTCCAAGGACAGGTTGAAGATGTCAGTGAATACCGGGGCCAGTTGGTCGGCACAGACTTTTAGGACGCGGCCGGGGATGCCGTCCGGTCCTGCTGCCTTCCTGATATTCACTTTTTTAAAGATCCGTCTCACCTCATGCTCTGTTACCCTGAACACTGAGTCTCCATCAGCAGACCCCCCCCCCCCCCCCCATTGCCGTGGTTTGTAGGCTGGTGTTGTTATTCACAGCCTCAAACCTCGCATAGAAGGAATTGAGATCATTTGCTAAGGAGATGTCACTGTTCAGTTTGAGGGGGGTGCCTTTGTAGTCTGTCATTGTTCTGAGGCCCTGCCACATGCCTCTAGAGTCAGCCTGTTCAAACTGAAGTTCAACTTTATCCCTGTAACGCCGTTTTGCCTCTATTACTGCTCTCCTGACGTTGTATCTTGCCATCTTGTATTCTTCCATGTTGCCTGTCACCAGCCCGGTGTTGTATGCTGATGTGCGCACTTTCAGAGCCAATACCACTGATGTATTCATGTGTGTATACCACTGATGTATTCATGTGTGTATACCACTGATGTATTCATTGTGTGTATACTTTGTGTGTACTGTATACCACTGATGTGTTCATTGTGTGTATACCACTGATGTATTCATGTGTGTATACCACTGATGTGTTCATTGTGTGTATACCACTGATGTATTCATGTGTGTATACCACTGATGTATTCATTGTGTGTATACTTTGTGTGTACTGTATACCACTGATGTGTTCATTGTGTGTATACCACTGATATATTCATTGTGTGTATACTTTGTGTGTACTGTATACCACTGATGTGTTCATTGTGTGTATACCACTGATATATTCATTGTGTGTATACTTTGTGTGTACTGTATACCACTGATGTGTTCATTGTGTGTATACCACTGATATATTCATTGTGTGTATACTTTGTGTGTACTGTATACCACTGATGTGTTCATTGTGTGTATACTACTGATATATTCATTGTGTGTATACTTTGTGTGTACTGTATACCACTGATGTGTTCATTGTGTGTATACCACTGATATATTCATTGTGTGTATACTTTGTGTGTACTGTATACCACTGATGTGTTCATTGTGTGTATACTACTGATGTATTCATTGTGTGTACATGCTACTGATGTATTCATTGTGTGTACTGTATACTACTGATGTATTAATTGTGCGTATACCACTGATGTATTCATTGTGTGTATACTACTGATACATTTTTAACAGGGACATATTATGATTCTTCTCAACAATTTTATTTGACTTCCTTAAATCTGTTTGTTAGGATTTTTGTAAAGAAACTAGTCTAAATCAGATTTTATTATTAATTCTCCAGCACCTCTCAGATGCTGTTTCTGGTGGGTGTAGCAACACACCACCCATTTTAATACATTTTTAATTCATTCTTTATCTCCTTCCTGGCTGCCCCACACACCCACGAGTAAAATACTTCTACAAACTGGGCATTAGGTAGGCAGTGTTCCTGGCTCCATAAAAGCACAGCTAATTGATTAAATCAAACCTAATTTGTTTCCATTGTGACATAATGGAGGGGAAGCGATTCTGAACAGTTTGTTTAGGCTCGTTAATCTGAAGACTTCAAACCCTGGCCAAGCCATGAGGAGTACATATGTAAATTTTCCCAAGGCCTAAATAACATTTCAGACCATTTTCCATAATATATCCCCTTTAACACGTATTGTGTTGGAAAGTATTTTCGAGAGGAATCTTGTCGGTTGCCCCTGCTGGACGCATAATGTGTTATTGATACAGCTCACAACCCTATTGCCTATTCAACCTGACAGCATCCTTGAATTTTACCATATAATGAATGCCTCTGATGAATTGAATCCACATACTGTAGTAAGCCCTATCTATATTTCAATGTTTCCATAATAATATGCAGGTCCCTGCTGAAGCCATTAAGGTTGGTTGTTATAAAAACCGACACTCTTTAGATAAGAAACTATTCCGATGATTGTGTTTCTGTCTATGGTCTGATTCAAAACCATGACATGTGCCCCCTCCCTGTCAATCCCTCACTCTCTGTGTCCCCTTCATTATCTATCTATCTATCCATTATCTCTCTATCTATCTATCTATCTATCTATCTATCTATCTATCTATCTATCTCTCTCTCTATCTATCTATCTATCTATCTATCTATCTATCTATCTATCTATCTATCTATCTATCTATCTATCTATCTATCTATCTATCTATCTATCTATCTATCTATCTATCTATCTATCTATCTATCTATCTATCTATCTATCTATCTATCTATCTATCTCTCTCTCTATCTATCTATCTATCTATCTATCTATCTATCTATCTATCTATCTATCTATCTATCTATCTATCTATCTATCTATCTATCTATCTATCTATCTATCCATCCATCCATCCATCCATCCATCCATCCATCCATCCATCCATCCATCCATCCATCCATCCATCCATCCATCCATCCATCCATCCATCCATCCATCCATCCATCCATCCATCCATCCATCCATCCATCCATCCATCCATCCATCCATCCATCCATCCATCCATCCATCCATCCATCCATCCATCCATCCATCCATCCATCCATCCATCCATCCATCCATCTATCTATCTATCTATCTATCTATCTATCTATCTATCTATCTATCCATCCATCTATCTAAGAAAGGAAGTTGGCTAATCGTGTGTGTGTGTGTGTGTGTGTGTGTGTGTGTGTGTGTGTGTGTGTGTGTGTGTGTGTGTGTGTGTGTGTGTGTGTGTGTGTGGTGAGTGAGTGAGTGAGTGAGTGAGTGAGTGAGTGAGTGAGTGAGTGAGTGAGTGAGTGAGTGAGTGAGTGAGTGAGTGAGTGAGTGAGTGAGTAAGTGAGTGAGTGAGTGAGTGAGTGAGTGAGTGAGTGAGAGAGAGTGTGTGTGTGTGACAGGAGGAGAGAGGCGCTCCAGTCCTTGGTTATTACAACTCTCATCCTAGCTTTATCTGGGTAGAGAGAGATGATTAATAATGGAGCAGTATTGTAATTACAGTGAAGTCACATCTTTTCATTTCAACCCCCCCCCCCCGCAAACACACCATCCTTCTCTTTCTCTATCTCTCTCCCCCTCTCTTCTCTTCTATTTTTCTCTCTTTCTCCCCCTCTTTTATCTTCTCTCTCTCCCTCTCTTCTCTCTTTCTCCCTCTATTTTATCTTCTCTTTCTTTCGCTCTCTCTCCCTCTATTCTATCTTCTCTCTCTCTCCCTTCATCCTCCCTCCCTCCCTCCCTCCCTCCCTCCCTCCCTCTCTCTCTATCTATCTATCTATCTATCTATCTATCTATCTATCTATCTATCTATCTATCTAGCTATCTAGCTATCTAGCTATCTAGCTATCTATCTATCCCTTTCTCACTATACGATATCAATATCTCCCCATCTGTCTTTCTGTCTCACTTTCTCATCCGTACCTCTTTTAATAACCCTTCTCTCCTTCCCTCTCCACTACTTCTTAGGGTGTGTTCACATCTGATGGTGGACCAAATGTGAAAATGATACATTGTTTAATTTTGGTCTGCGTTCACACTACCCTGTTTGGTGCGGATCTAATTTGTAAACAAAGGACATGCTGTCGCCAAGTCGTTCATCTATTGGACTAGCACTCAAACGTAAACAGTTGCCGCCAGCGTATTGACACACCTCGCCCACACGCCGACTGTTTAGATTTCATTTGTCTAGCTGTCACTCTCATGCCTGGTTGCTATGCTTGTTGCTATGCCTGTCACAAGTGACGTATTAACATTTGCGGGTTTAGCGCGCGAGGGAAAGAGCCGTCACCTCGTCGTTACCCCACGTTGATCCTCGACTCATTGCTGTCTTTTTTTATTTTTTATTTTTTGCCGCTGTGAGATACAGACAAGGCTGCTAATGTGAGGATGAAGTTATTAGGTGGAGTTGCGCCTGCGCGCTCTTTGGGGAAGAGTTGGGTCGCGACCCGCGCGACTGCTCATTCATCTAGAGAGACAGAGTGGAAGAGAGAGACTGTCCGCGCCAGTCCGCGCCAGTCTAGAGAGACAGAGAAAGAGCGAGAGAGAGGCAGAGAGAGAGAGAGAGAGAGAGAGAGAGAGGAAGAGAGAGACTGTCCGCGCGCCTGTCATTCATTTGAGTTGGGTTGCAACGTGCGCGCAAGCTGTCACTTGGCGCTGTCAAGTTGGGTCGCGCGACCGCCGCCACTAGGCACCTGTCACTCATTTGCTCTAGATTAGATACTATATAAAGTTCGTTTTGCGTTCACACCAACAGCAAACGAACCATGGTCCACTTTGAAACGAACCGAGTCCCAACTTTTCAAGAGGACCATGGTTCGGTTGTTTGGTCCTCATTATAGTTCGGTTTGCGTTCATACCTGTACAAACCAAACGGACTATCGATCTAAAGGGACCATGGTCCACTTAAAGGGACCATGGTCCACTTAAAGTGGACCAAACAGGGTGGGTGTGAACGCGCCCTTAGTGTAAGTGCTCACTTTATTCTGTTTAATTTCCTCCACAAGAATAACTTGGAAAGGTCCCATTAATGCGATCCTGGGATTTGAAAGCCTTAGATTTCAGGAGCCAAACGCCTGGACATTACGGTGACATTACGGTCGCCATCATCATCTGCTAAAAGACAGCACACCGTCGATTACCCCTCCCTGCCATTAACGGTTGTCTCATCCAATCAGCTCAGCCCGGAGCAATGCACGCTCAAATGGAGCCTGACGTCTCGTCAGCACAGCTGTCTGTCCAACACCCCCCCCCGCCCCCCCCCACCCTCCCTCCTCCTCCACATGCACTTACGCCACCCGCCTGTCCCACGACAGTGGAAACAACATCAACGAAACACCGTGTCCAGACAGACCGGCTGCTTGATTGATTGATTGATTGATTGAAAACTTTATTAACAGATTGCAGAATGGGTACAGTACAGTACAGCTCAATACACACAATTGTTAAGGGGATGCAGACCAGAGAAAGACTTTCGTCTTGTTTACATCAGGGTCCCCCATTTTCAATTCATCGTAACATATATGACACACATGACATACAGATAGACAGTACTGCTACATCTATACATTTATGACATACCAGATTTGCAAATACAGTACTGTTTGTGATACAAAAAGAGTCGGTAGGTGGGGGGGTGGGGGGGACTGTACATTGGAGGTGGTTGGATGGGGGGGGGGGGTGGGTATGAGTGGGGGGGGGGGGGGGGGGGTTGGGTAGGAGGGGGGGGTGGGGGACACTGTACAACTATACAAACAAAACTGTACATTGGAATATTGACAAGACCATACTTGGTAATTTACTGTACATTGGAGGGGGTTGTGTTAGGACATTTACAGGGGCCAGTTTCGAATTGCAGTCTCCCGTAGGTGTTTTTTGAGAGTGTTTTTGAAAGTGGGTAGTGATTCACATTCCTTTACAGCTTTGGGTAGGGCGTTCCACATTGATGTGGCATAATTGCTAAACGTGTTTAGTCCCTTGTTTGAGCCAAATCTGGGTTTAACATGATTTGTGGAGCTCCCTCTGGTGTTGTGATCGTGGTATTCACTGACCTTTGGGAAGTATTTTGACATGTACATGGGTACCTTGGTCGTGTAGTGTATCTTGTAGACCAGGCCCATTGCAAGTTGCTGTACTCTGTCGTCTACTCTAAGCCATCCGAGGTTGTCAAAGTGGGCAGGGGTGAGGTGGGTTCTAGGAGTAAGGTCAAGCAGTAGTCTGACCAGTTTGTTTTGAGATGTTTGTAATTTTGTTTTTAGCGCCTTTGAGGTGCTTTGGTACCATGAGGTGCAAGCATAGTCGTAGTACCCTTGAATGAGTGCTCCTGCCAGAGTCTTCAGGGTATTCTTGTTTACCAGTGAGGAGATCCGGTACAAGAATCGAGTTCGTTGGTTGACTTTTTTTATTACATTGGATGCCATTTTGTCACAGGAAAGATTTGCCTCTAGGATGGAACCCAGGTAGGTAATATCTTCTTTCCTTGTGACAATATTGTCACCCACTGTAACTGAGAAGCCGTCGGTCTTGCTGAGTTTGTTATTTGAACCGAAGAGAATGGACTCTGTTTTGCCCATGTGTAATGATAGTTTGTTATCAGCGAGCCATATGCAGATTTTGCCTAGTTCTGAGCTGAGGGTTTTTTCAACCTGTAACTTGTTCTTGTCAGAGACCAGCAGGGCTGAGTCGTCCGCAAACAGGAACAAGTTGCAGTCACAAGCTGACGACATGTCATTTGCATAAATTAGGAACAGTAGCGGACCTAGTATGCTTCCTTGTGGAACACCACAGCTTACTGTGAGGGGGGGGGATAGGGTACCGTTTACCTCCACCATCTGCTCTCTCCCCTCCAGGTAGGATTGCATCCAGCTCACTGATAGACTATCAAAACCAATTGCTTTTAGCTTGTCAATCAGAATGGTGTGATTGACAGTGTCGAAGGCCTTTTGTAGGTCCAGCATGACCATGCCGCAGTATTTGCCCGCGTCCACCTCTTGTTTGATGTGGTCGTTTAAATAGAGAAGGCATGTCAGTGGAGTGGGATGTTCTGAAGCCAGATTCGATTTTTTTCCGCAAGGTATTTTTCGACCTGTTCGTATAAAATTTTTTCCTTTTTCCTTTTGCTCAGCTCAATCTTCCTCTTCTGTTGTGGATCATTTAACCCTTTCACAACTACACTACAGAAGGTTAACCCTTTCACTACCACACTACAGCAAGTCTGTAGTGTGGTAGTGAACGGGTTAACCTGCTGTAGTGTGGTTGTGAAAGGGTTAACCCTTTGTCATGTGGCAGTGAAAGGGTTAACCTTCTGTATTGTCGCCATGAAAGGGTTAACCTTTTATCGTGTGGCAGTGAAAGGGTTAACCTTCTGTAGTGTCACAGTGAAAGGGTTAACCCTTTGGTAGTGTGGTAGTGAAAGGGTTAACCTTCTGTATTGTCGCAGTGAAAGGGGTAACCCTTTGTCATGTGGCAGTGAAACGGTTAACCTTCTGTATTGTCGCAGTGAAAGGGGTAACCCTTTGGTAGTGTGGCAGTGAAAGGGTTAAATAACACATTATGAAAAGAGCAAAACAAACTTGAGTGAATGACGGAGTGTGTTGTTCAGAAGAAGTGACGCTGAAGAGGTACCTTCGACCGGGTAATCAGGTGTCTCTGCTCAGAGAACCAAACACACATTTTTGAAAAGGGTTGTTTTGGTTTCGTTCGCTCGTGGAAATTGTCCACACCTGTGTCATTTGGTCTTTTGGTGCATTTATTTCATTCTGACTTTGTCTTTCAGGTATTTTACAACTGCGTTTCTTTCAAACGCTCAGAGAAATTGTCACTTTTGTTGCAGCGTTTTGTTGCTTTCATTGTTTTGCCGCCAAAAAATCATGCTTTACAGACGAAGCCATGCTATCATGCAGATCAGATGTTTATTGCATTACAATATTGAATCGTTCACAACAGATGTGAACAGCATCTAGTACTATTTAGGGTTGACAATACCATCTATCTTCTGTTTGATATCAGTTCAATGCCATGAAATATATATTTTTTTTACCTTTATTTACCCAGGGTGCGTGAATACTTTCGGCAAGCAACAAGCCCTTCCGCGTTGCTCTGATTGGCCGAGCGCGCGCATGCGCATGAGCCGCGACGCGCTCCTCAGCCAGGCAGGAATACTAAACTCCGCTTAATGCAATTTATACAAATGGAAGTATTGATTTCACCGTAACGAATCATTAAAAAAATATACCGTTAACTGGAATATGTTGTGCCTTTACACATGTTGTTGGATTATGTAATTGGTTTGTCATGACAAACCAATAAGAAATCGCGAATTAACCGGTGGCTACAACAACACACAGTAACTACATGTATCATTGTTTACAATGAACGGTGGGGCTAATCGAAAGGACTGGACACGGACAAGTTAAACTAACCTAAAGTTAGTTGTTCACCAACAATCTACAGACACAAACAAACACAGAACCGGACTGTTATATTAAATTAATTGATTGCTGTTTAACTTGTCCGTGTCCAGTCCTTTCGATTAGCCCCACCGTTCATTGTAAACAATGATGCATGTAGTTACTGTGTGTTGTTGTAGCCACCGGTTAATTCATGATTTTTTATTGGTTTGTCATGACAAACCAATTACATAATCCAACATATGTGTAAAGGCACAACATATTCCAGTTAACGGTATATTTTTTTAATGATTCGTTACGGCGAAATCAATACTTCCATGCGTATAAATTGCGTTAAACGGAGCTTAGTATTCCTGCCTGGCTGAAGAGCCTGTCGCGGCTCATGCGCATGCGCGCGCTCGGCCGATCAGAGCAACGCGGAAGGGCTTGTTGCTTGCCGAAAGTATTCACGCACCCTGGGTAGGTTCGCTGAGCACGAATGCCCTTTTTCAGCAACACCCTGCTTCACACTCACATAGTTACAGTACATAAATTCATATACCTGGAGGCTGCCCAGTACAACCACAGTCTGACCCTGTTGACCACTAAGAGCTGCCCAGTACAACCACAGTCTGACCCTGTTGACCACTAGGAGCTGCCCGGTACAACCACAGTCTGACACTGTTGACCACTAGGAGCTGCCCAGTACAACCACAGTCTGACACTGTTGACCACTAGGAGCTGCCCAGTACAACCACAGTCTGACCCTGTTGACCACTAAGATCTGCCCAGTACAACCACAGTCTGACCCTGTTGACCACTAGGAGCTGCCCGGTACAACCACAGTCTGACACTGTTGACCACTAGGAGCTGCCCGGTACAACCACAGTCTGACACTGTTGACCACTAGGAGCTGCCCAGTACAACCACAGTCTGACACTGTTGACCACTAGGAGCTGCCCAGTACAACCACAGTCTGACACTGTTGACCACTAGCAGCTGCCCAGTACAACCACAGTCTGACACTGTTGACCACTAGGAGCTGCCCAGTACAACCACAGTCTGACACTGTTGACCACTAGGAGCTGCCCAGTACAACCACAGTCTGACACTGTTGACCACTAGCAGCTTCCCAGTACAACCACAGTCTGACACTGTTGACCACTAGGAGCTGCCCAGTACAACCACAGTCTGACACTGTTGACCACTAAGATCTGCCCAGTACAACCACAGTCTGACCCTGTTGACCACTAGGAGCTGCCCGGTACAACCACAGTCTGACACTGTTGACCACTAGGAGCTGCCCGGTACAACCACAGTCTGACACTGTTGACCACTAGGAGCTGCCCAGTACAACCACAGTCTGACACTGTTGACCACTAGGAGCTGCCCAGTACAACCACAGTCTGACACTGTTGACCACTAGCAGCTGCCCAGTACAACCACAGTCTGACACTGTTGACCACTAGGAGCTGCCCAGTACAACCACAGTCTGACACTGTTGACCACTAGGAGCTGCCCAGTACAACCACAGTCTGACACTGTTGACCACTAGCAGCTTCCCAGTACAACCACAGTCTGACACTGTTGACCACTAGGAGCTGCCCAGTACAACCACAGTCTGACACTGTTGACCACTAGGAGCTGCCCGGTACAACCAGTCTGACCCTGTTGACCACTAGGAGCTGCCCAGTACAACCACAGTCTGACACTGTTGACCACTAGGAGCTGCCCGGTACAACCACAGTCTGACACTGTTGACCACTAGGACCTGCCCGGTACAACCACAGCCTGACACTGTTGACCACTAAGAGCTGCCCAGTACAACCACAGCCTGACACTGTTGACCACTAGGAGCTGCCCAGTACAACCAGTCTGACACTGTTGACCACTAGGAGTTGCCCGGTACAACCAGTCTGACACTGTTAACCACTAGGAGCTGCCCAGTACAACCACAGTCTGACACTCTTGACCACTAGGAGCTGCCCGGTACAACCAGTCTGATACTGTTGACCACTAGCAGCTGCCCAGTACAACCACAGCCTGACACTGTTGACCACTAAGAGCTGCCCAGTACAACCACAGCCTGACACTGTTGACCACTAGGAGCTGCCCAGTACAACCACAGTCTGACACTGTTGACCACTAGGAGCTGCCCAGTACAACCAGTCTGACACTGTTGACCACTAGGAGTTGCCCGGTACAACCAGTCTGACACTGTTAACCACTAGGAGCTGCCCAGTACAACCACAGTCTGACACTCTTGACCACTAGGAGCTGCCCGGTACAACCAGTCTGATACTGTTGACCACTAGCAGCTGCCCAGTACAACCACAGCCTGACACTGTTGACCACTAAGAGCTGCCCAGTACAACCACAGCCTGACACTGTTGACCACTAGGAGCTGCCCAGTACAAAGGACCTTATAGAAACACATTGTCTTGGTACTTCTTTTGTGCATCAATGCTTGAAATTAAAGGGGAATGCGACTGGAATTTAAATGAAGTCATTGGTAGAGGCGGCTGGGTGGCGTAGCGGAGATTGTGCTCGTCACCAATGCAAGATACTCCGGTATCGAATCCCAGTCTCAGCATTGCCTTCGGCTTGGGCCGGCCGTCGTACTGGCTCATTTGGCAGAGTTAGCGGGTGGAAGTCGATGGGTGGGGATTGGATGTTGTGGACAGCGACCCCTACAGGTCGGTTGGGAGACGCCTGCACAGCAGAGACAGGACGTGGCGAGGGTAGTGTGAGCCTCCCATGCGTTACACCTCGCCAATGAGAGTCCGCGCTGGCAGGCGAAAAGATGTGACAGGCTGCCTCCTCGTGTGCCGGAGGGAACACGTGATGCAAGGCTTCTATCCTCTCTACAACCGACCAGTGGGGGGCATAGTCGAGCAACGTTCAAGACAGGGGAGGGGAGAATTGGATACACGAAATTGGGATGGGAGAAAAATAGAAAATAAGGAGAAAAAGTGGATAAAAAAAAGTCATTGGTTTGTCATGTTTGGTCTGTTGTCTATCCAAGGAAAATTGTTTGTCTTGTTTGGTCTGCTGCAGTGTTAATTTCGTCAGCTATTTAGTCTTAGTCATGTGCAAATGCTATTTTTCGTTTTCATCATATTTAGTCACCTTCATCTATTTTCAGGTCTGAGCATTTTAGTCTTCGTTTAGTCTCGATTTAGTCTGTTTTTGTTTAGTCTCGCCACTCAGTTACATCCTCCTCATAAGTTGGCGTGAGCTTTTTCTAAACAAAAAAGCTAACGTTAGTGCTTGCTGGTTTGACTTATGTAAGCTAATAGCTAATAGCTTACATAAGTCAAACCAGCAAGCACTAACGTTAGCTTTTTTTGTCACACAATGTGTTCTATTGTGGTGGATCAACATAATGTAGCAATCCGTCATGCAGTAATGTAGGGAAGAAACAGGAGAGTTTCCTTTTCTGTATGGTGCTTTATTTCCAGCTCAATATGGTTGATAATTCCCTTCTCATACACAAGACAGCTACCGGCTAATGCGCTACTGTAGTGCGGTCCATCCTCCCATATCTCCCGGGGGGAAACAACACCCCCAGCATAACAGTGGTGCCCCCCTACCCACAGAACGATGGGGATAAGGGTTCCACACGGACAATTATGTCTGTTACCTTCCTGTCTGCAAACAAGCTCCTGTTAGCTAGCAAGTAAACAGTCTTGACGTTGAAGTTGAATAAAGCACGATTTTGCAAACTACATTTTGTGTTGTCGTTATTAGTCAATGACATTGCATGAATAATTTTGTCACGTTAGTGTCACATGATCTCCATTAACGTTGTCGTCAGGGGGAAAAGCTACGTTGACGACCATATATAGTCATAAGTCTGCTGTCTCTCCAAGGAAAATAGTTTGTCCTGTTTGGTCTGCTATCTCTCCAAGGAAAATAGATGGTCTCACATCTTAATCTGTGATATCACAATGGTGTGGTAGTGTGCAAAGCAACAGTTGCAATGTGTTGATGTATGAGAAATATATCAACAAAAATGTAATAAATAGATTTTTCAATCAGTGGGACAGCATGCTTTCCCTATGTTTATTGCACAGACATTGGAAATGCTTTCTATTGGAAGTGGTTACCAATAGTTACTGGCAGCCATGTTGGAAGATAAAGAACTGCACAAGTTGTGCACAATGTTGTGTCTGTACTGTACTGTTGTACTGTATAGGAACACTGGTGACTGTGAGAACTTTTTAAACTGAGTGGCACTCTCCTTTAATCAATCTATGTCGTATGGTCTGTGTCCTTGTGTCCACCTCCACAAATAACACGCTTTAATGCCATCAAACAGTAATTACACCGTGAATAGCCATAAACGCTCTGCATCCCAGTTTGACGCGCTTCATCAAAGTCTTGCGGCAGACAGTAGTCATTAGTTGATTGGTGGGCTGTCAGGGTCAGTTCCTGTTGGAGTCACTCTGCGAGGCCTGTGATTGGTTGGCGTTGTGACAGAGGGTGACAGAGGGCTTGATGGGTATCAGTGGGAGGGGAGAGAGGGCAGGACGCTCGCGCTGAGAGACGAGGGAAAGATTTCCTAAAATAGACCTTCGCACTGACAGGACAATGACGGGGGCTGTGTGTGCATGTGCGTGTGTGTCTTTGTGTGTGTGTATTTGTGTGTGTATTTGTGTGTGTGTGTCTTTGTGTGTGTGTGTATTTGTGTGTGTGTGTGTCTTTGTGTGTGTGTTTGTCTGCTGTGAAATCTTAATAACAGCAGCTCAACTGGCCGTACCCTATCATTGGCAATCTCCACAGTCACAAGAACTCTCTGAAAAACAAAGAGAGAAAGAGGGAGAGAGAGAGAGAGAGAGAGAGAGAGAGAGAGAGAGAGAGAGAGACACACACAAACACACACACAATACCCAATGTCTACATACTGTACCCAAATCATAGAAATCATAGAATCATATAAAGAAACAGGAATTTCAGATGTGAGAAATTATATTCATCTCCGACGTGTTTTCTTTTGGACACCTTATGTGATTTACACAATGTCACACTGTGTGGCTTTCACAGTATATATATAGTCTGTGTCACACTCTGTCACTCTGGAAACCACTCTCACATTATCTCCACGTAGCGTCGCCTCGCAGTGTTGGAATGCTAATCTGAAAGCAACGTTTCATGTTTGATGCCATGAAAGTGAAATCACGCGAGCGTGTGGAATAATGTCAACCTTACGTGAAGTATTGTGGAAATAAAGTGGAAATTAATGTGCGAATGTAAAGAAGCGGGTAAGGACGCGGTGTCTATATCCCATTACTTTTTCATGGGAATTGTTCCTTTGTGTTCTGGTTGCAAAGCTGTAACTCATCATCATTTTCATCTAAGAAGTTGTTTGATGTCATGGAGCGACAGTGGCTCAGGAGGTAGAGCAAGTCGTCTGGTAATCAAAAGGTTCCGGGGCCGTTTCCCACTCCTCCCGGCAGTGTGTTGAAGTGTCCTTGAGCAAGACACTTAACCCCTAACTGCTCCCTATGAGCAGGTTGGCACCTTGCGCGGTTGTCTCCGCTGTCGGTGTGTGCATGTGTGAGTGAGCACTGTATAAATGCAGTCATTTACCATTTTGTTTATAAAGATATCCCTTAAAAGTAGTATCTTTAATGTTGTCAAACAGCGACCTCTAGGCAAAAGAGTCCCACATGGTACTGTACATTGTTTATATTTTGTGTTTTGATCTGATGTGTAGGTTGGAGTATAGTGACTTATTATACTGTGAATTTCTCCAGACCTCTCTTGGCAGAGCCTGAGGTGTGGCCAGCAGTAGCAACCCCACCCCCCCACCCCTACCCCCACTCAACCCCACCCCCCACCCCTACCCCCACTCAACTACAACCCCCCACCCCTACCCCCACTCAACTTCACCCCCCCACCCCTACTCCCACTCAACCCCACCCCCACCCCTACCCCCACTCAACTTCACCCCCCCACCCCTACCCCCACTCAACTACAACCCCCCACCCCTACCCCCACTCAACTACAACCCCCCACCCCTACCCCCACTCAACTACAACCCCCCACCCCCACTCAACTACAACCCCCCACCCCTACCCCCACTCAACTTCAACCCCCCACCCCTACTCCCACTCAACTACAACCCCCCACCCCTACCCCCACTCAACTACAACCCCCCACCCCTACCCCCACTCAACTACAACCCCCACCCCTACTCCCACTCAACTACAACCCCCCACCCCTACCCCCACTCAACCCCACCCCCCACCCCTACCCCCACTCAACTACAACCCCCCACCCCTACCCCCACTCAACTTCACCCCCCACCCCTACTCCCACTCAACCCCACCCCCCACCCCCCACCCCTACTCCCATTCAACTTCACCCCCCCACCCCTACCCCCACTCACCTTCACCCCCCCACCCCTACCCCCACTCAACTTCAACCCCCCACCCCTACCCCCACTCAACTTCACCCCCCCACCCCTACCCCCACTCAACTTCACCCCCCCACCCCTACCCCCACTCAACTTCAACCCCCCACCCCTACCCCCACTCAACTTCAACCCCCCACCCCTACCCCCACTCAACTTCAACCCCCCACCCCTACCCCCACTCAACTTCAACCCCCCACCCCTACCCCCACTCACCTTCACCCCCCCACCCCTACTCCCACTCAACCCCACCCCTACTCCCACTCAACCCCACCCCCCACCCCTACTCCCACTCAACTACAACCCCCCACCCCTACTCCCACTCAACCCCACCCCCCACCCCCCACCCCTACTCCCACTCAACCCCACCCCTACTCCCACTCAACTTCACCCCCCACCCCTACTCCCACTCAACCCCACCCCCCACCCCTACTTCCCATTCAACTTCACCCCCCCACCCCTACCCCACTCACCTTCACCCCCCACCCCTACCCCCACTCAACTTCAACCCCCCACCCTACCCCCACTCAACTTCACCCCCCCACCCCTACCCCCACTCAACTTCAACCCCCACCCCTACCCCACTCAATTTCAACCCCCCACCCCTACCCCCACTCAACTTCACCCCCCCCACCCCTACCCCCCACTCAACTTCAACCCCCCACCCCTACCCCCACTCAACTACAACCCCCCACCCCTACCCCCACTCAACTTCAACCCCCCACCCCTACCCCCACTCAACTTCAACCCCCCACCCCTACCCCCACTCAACTTCACCCCCCCACCCCTACCCCCACTCAACTTCAACCCCCCACCCCTACCCCCACTCAACTTCAACCCCCCACCCCTACCCCCACTCAACTTCAACCCCCCACCCCTACTCCCACTCAACCCAACCCCTACTCCCACTCAACCCCACCCCCCACCCCTACTCCCACTCAACCCCACCCCCCACCCCTACTCCCAATCAACCCACCCCCCACCCCTACTCCCACTCAACTACAACCCCCCACCCCTACTCCCACTCAACACCACCCCCCACCCCTACTCCCACTCAACCCCACCCCCCACCCCTACTCCCAATCAACCCCACCCCCCACCCCTACCCCACTCAACTTCAACCCCCCACCCCTACCCCCACTCAACTTCAACCCCCACCCCTACCCCCACTCAACGTCAACCCCCCACCCCTACCCCCACTCAACTTCACCCCCCCACCCCTACCCCCACTCAACTTCACCCCCCCACCCCTACCCCACTCAACTTAAACCCCCCACCCCTACCCCCACTCAACGTCAACCCCCCCACCCCTACCCCCACTCAACTTCACCCCCCACCCCTACCCCACTCAACTTCACCCCCCCCACCCCTACTCCCACTCAACTTCAACCCCCCCACCCCTACCCCCACTCAACTTCAACCCATACAACAGAACAAAACTAAAACTGTAACAAGCGGCGCTCTTTTGCTTAGAGGTGGCTGTTTGATGCCATTTCAGATTCTACCTTTAACTTAACCCTAAGCTCAACCATCCCGCTACCTAAAAATGTGCTTACAAACATCCTTCCCAGCTATGGGATCTAGACAGCACCGTGTTGAAGGCATGGGAGCTGGCTGAGAGGGGGAAGAATGAAAGAAAGTACGTTGACAGAGGGAGCATGTGAAAAGTAGCCATCCATTTTCAGGCCAAACATGGAGCCCTTCCA
>NC_140165.1:105617323-105677340 GCF_963971535.1 Notolepis coatsorum
TTTTGTGCTGGCTGGCTAACGTGAGCTAACGTTAGCTACCTACTAATGTTGAGACTAAAACTCCGCTCTTGGTGGTCAATTGTGTTGATGTTAGTTTTGTTTCATCAACAAATGAGGCAGAACACACAGTGAATGTATCCGTTTTGTTTATTGCACTTTTATTGCACTTTCTTTGCTGAAAAATAAATGCTACGTTGGCTAAATGGCTCACACAAGGCATTTAAAGATGGTGGACTTGTTGATTTTTTGGCACATTCAACTTTTCTGATTGGTTGAAAATTGCCTTCATGTTCGCCACCTACTGCCACCTACTGCTTTGGCATTGTACTACATGTATACACATCACTGTGCTCCGGAGGCAAAACCAATGTCTAACTTGCCTGCCATTACGTTGCGTTCTGAAAAGCGAAACTGACCCTGACAACAAAACGAAAACTGGCCATTAGTGTAACCGCAGCCTTAACCCTGAATCACTTGACACCTTGCATGGTTGCCTCTCTCTTGAATGTGTGAGTTTTTCTACATACTGTACATCAGATTAGCATATTTACTCAGTAGCTTCGTTACATATATGTATATATTCCATTTAATCACTTTGTATATTGTTAATGCACCTTTGCACTCTGGTTAGATGCCAACTTATTTGTGTAGTACTGCACTTGCTGTATGATGGCAATACATTTGTATCGAATCGAATAAAAAAATTGTAGCTTCCCCCAGGCCCCACACTTGATGTCATGCACATGTTTTCTTAATATTGTGATACCAACAGACCATATGACTGATGGTAAACACAAATTAACCATTTAATTTTGTTTGAGGAAGATGCTATAGATGCCAGAGGCCTCCTTCATTCAGACCAGTACAGCATTTGGCATTTGAAACCATTAATTTCTTCTTCCAATAACAAACACCTCCATCTGTGTCCACAAACTAGGTTACACATCATGAAAGGCTCTCGCAAGCAAAAAGCAGGATAAACTGTACTTGAACCCCCGGATGTGTGTGTGTGTGTGGGGGGGGGACTCTTGAGTATAATGATGTACGGGGGATAAATAATGTATCTCTTTCATGTAATTAGAACAGCTCTCTTGGAATACATTTGCCCAGATGAGACCCTGGGTTCTTCCACAGTGCTTAATGTGCCATTCCCCCTCAATCTCCCCCTGCACTCTCTGCTCCCAGCTACTCCCTGTCATATTTAAGTCTCGTTAAGGGGAAAACAATCGCTGTAGTGTAAATAGCTACTGTCGCTAATGGTCTCTGCTTCCTTGATACCATCATCTGCAAATGGAGAGCACTTGGAGCTGTGCGGGACAGTATGGTCTGCATTTATCCAACAGCTTTCATCCAAAGCGCTTTACAACTTGTGCCTCACATTCGCCCCCATTCACTCACACATTCACACACCGACGACGGCAGAGGTGACCATGAATGACGCCATCACTCAAATATGGGTGAATGCAATGGAATGAAATCAGCGACACAGAGGTCGCTTGAATGAATGATGGATATGACGATATGAGAAAACGGATGGTAGAAAGACGGCGAACAGACAGAGAGAACGAGGAGCAGGGATTACTGTAATGACACGGTGGCAGCTGTTCAGACTCGGTGAGCAGCTGTATCCACCAAAGGGGACACTGCTGTAAGCCAGGATAGGAATCCTCTTTCCCTGTCAGCACGCCAGGAAAGGTAGAGAGAGAGAGAGAGAGAGAGAGAGAGAGAGAGAGAGAGAGAGAGAGAGAGAGAGCTACTAACCCTACTACTCTCAGTACCTACACAATCAGACATAAACTATTAATCCTACTACCCACTGTCTATGCTATGCATCCATCCAGTAAATCAAAAACTAGCTCCTTACAGTGCAGTAGTGTTGTCACAATACTGGAATTTCTAACGTTGATACAATACCTTGAAAAACATAGATATTTCATACCATGGCACCCTGTTTCTTAGCTTCAGTTTGCAATGCATCATACATTGTTGTTGAAATACAGCTGGTGGGGTGGGCTGTGAGTGTGTTGTTTTCATCATCTCCTTGTGCTTTATTATATAGGTTTATTGTGTGTTCTCAAGCGCAACAGCATCTTACTAAGTTAATTTACTATTGATCATACCGGTACTCAAAGTGTTTTCCTATCAATTGCAACCCAGCTGTTTTTCTCCGGTCTAATAGCTCTCTTGTTGTAACGCTTCAGTGATGTTGAAACGAGAGCTGTCACCAAACTCTTGAAATTATATGGTAATGTTATTGGAGGATGTCATGGTAATGTTATTGGATGCTGTCATAGTAAGGTTATTGGATGATGTCATGGTACTGTAAGGTTATTGGATGATGTCATGGTAATGTTATTGGAGGATGTCATGGTAATGTTATTGGAGGATGTCATGGTAAGGTTATTGGATGATGTCATGGTACTGTAAGGTTATTGGATGATGTCATGGTAATGTTATTGGAGGATGTCATGGTAATGTTATTGGAGGATGTCATGGTAAGGTTATTGGATGATGTCATGGTACTGTAAGGTTATTGGATGATGTCATGGTAATGTTATTGGAGGATGTTATTGGAGGATTCTGACCTCCGACAAGTCCAAGATCTCCAAGAAAGGGGTTATAGCATGCGGGTTAAGTGATCATTATATGATATTCTGTACCCGCAAAAAACTAAAACAAAAGGCTGGCTGCCACAAAACAGTCACATCTAGAGACCTCAAAACCTACTCTAGCGAGGCCTTTAACCTTGAACTGGAGAGCCTGGACTGGTCAGATGAACTCAATGGTACACTGGTTGAAGAAACATGGCTTGGTTTCAAAACCAAATTCTCAACAATACTAAACGACATGGCCCCCCTAAGAACCACCAGGGTAAAAAATCGCGCTGAGCCGTGGATGCACTCCGAAATACTGGCCGCTATGAAAACCAGAGACAAAAAATGCTCTGAATTTCGTAAAAGTCAGTCAAAGCTTACTAAAAGCACGAGCAGTGAACTCCAAGCCCACGTGACTGAACTCAAACTAGAAAGAAACAGACTAAGAAACGACGTAAACTCCATGATCAAAACTGCAAAAAAGAATTTCATCAATGACAAAACTGAGGAAAACAAAAACAAACCACGTGAACTTTGGAAATTACTCAATAATCAACTAGGATGCAGTAAAAAACTTAAAACCAGATTCTCAAACATAAACATAAAAACGGACAACACGCTCATCACAGACAAGCTGGATGTAGCCAATTACTTAAACATTTTCTTCACAAACATAGCCACAACACTGGTAAACAAACTACCCTCCCACTCAGGGCTTTATGGGGTAGAACACATAGTAGCTTACTACAAAAACCTAGGGGTCCGCAAGGACGACTTCAAGCTGGAAATGGTAACAACAGATGAGGTACTCAATAAACTGAGCGCCCTCCAACCTAACAAGGCCACTGGCCATGACAACATCCCCTCCAAATTCCTCAGAGACTCAGCAGCCGCCATCACCCCAATCATCACACACATAATAAACCTCTCCATAAAACAGGGACACGTCCCCAAGGACTTCAAAATTGCGAGGGTGACCCCTCTGCACAAAAAGGGCAGCAAATTAGACCCAGGCAACTACCGCCCTGTTTCTATTCTCACCTCCATCTCGAAAGTCATGGAAAAAATAGTCTACGAACAGGTCGAAAAGTACCTAGCGGAAAAAAATCTAATCTACGAATTCCAATCTGGCTTCAGAACATCCCACTCCACTGACACATGCCTTCTCTATTTGAATGACCACATCAAACAAGAGGTGGACGCAGGCAAATACTGCGGCATGGTCATGCTGGACCTACAAAAGGCCTTTGACACGGTCAATCACTCCATTCTGATTGACAAGCTAAAAGCAATTGGTTTTGATAGTCTATCAGTGAGCTGGATGCAATCCTACCTTGAGGGGAGGGAACAGATGGTGGAGGTAAACGGTACCCTATCCCCCCCTCTCACAGTGAGCTGTGGTGTTCCACAAGGAAGCATACTAGGACCGCTACTGTTCCTAATTTATGCAAATGACATGTCGTCAGCTTGTGACTGCAACTTGTTCCTGTTTGCGGACGACTCAGCCCTGCTGGTCTCTGACAAGAACAAGTTACAGGTTGAAAAAACCCTCAGCTCGGAACTAGGCAGAATCTGCATATGGCTCGCTGATAACAAACTATCATTACACATGGGCAAAACAGAGTCCATTCTCTTCGGTTCAAATAACAAACTCAGCAAGACCGACGGCTTCTCAGTTACAGTGGGTGACAATATTGTCACAAGGAAAGATGAAATTACCTACCTGGGTTCCATCCTAGAGGCTAATCTCTCCTGTGACAAAATGGCATCCAATGTAATAAAAAAAGTCAACCAACGAACTCGATTCTTGTACCGGATCTCCTCTCTGGTAAACAAGAATACCCTGAAGACTCTGGCAGGAGCACTCATTCAGGGGTACTACGACTATGCTTGCACCTCATGGTACCAAAGCACCTCAAAGGCGCTAAAAACAAAATTACAAACATCTCAAAACAAACTGGTCAGACTACTGCTTGACCTTACTCCTAGAACCCACCTCACCCCTGCCCACTTTGACAACCTAGGATGGCTTAGAGTAGATGACAGAGTACAGCAACTTGCAATGGGCCTGGTCTACAAGATACACTACACGACCAAGGTACCCATGTACATGGCAAAATACTTCCCAAAGGTCAGTGAATACCACGATCACAACACCAGAGGGAGCTCCACAAATCATGTTAAACCCAGATTCGGCTCAAATAAGGGACTAAACACGTTTCGCAATTATGCCACATCAATGTGGAACGCCCTACCCAAAGCTGTAAAGGAATGTGGATCACTACCCACTTTCAAAACCTCTCTCAAGAGACACCTACGGGAGACTGCAATTCAACACTGGCCCCTGTAAATATCCTAACCCAACCCCCCCCCCCCTCAATGTACAGTGTTACTTGTTTATACAGTGTGCCCCCCGGCCCCCCCCCCCCACCTCCAATGTAAATTACCCAGTATGGTTGTCAATATCCCAATGTACCCAACCCCCCCCACCCAACCTCCTCCAATGTACAGTTTTCTACGTCAAATGTATATACTCCCTTTTCTTGACTCCTTCTGTATCACAAACAGTACTGTATTTGCAAATCTGGTATGTCATAAATGTATAGATGTAGCAGTACTGACTATCTGTATGTCATGTATGTCATATATGTCTATATGAATTGAAAATGGGGGACCCTGATGGAAACAAGACAAACGTCTTTCTCAGGTCTGCATCCCCTTAACAATTGTATGTATTGAGCCGTACTGTATTGTACCCATTCTGCAATCTGTTAAATAAAGTTTTCATTCATTCATTCATTCATGTCATGGTAATGTTATTGGATGATGTCATGGTAAGGTTATTGGATGATGTCATGGTACTGTAAGGTTATTGGATGATGTCATGGTAATGTTATTGGAGGATGTCATAAGATAAGATAAGATATTCCTTTATTGATCCCCTTGGGGAAATTCAGGCATCATAGCAGCATGGGGGGGAGGGGGAGGGGTACAGGTAGTAAAACAACACAGTATACAGGTAGTAAAAGACAACACAGGCAGTGTAAACAATTTGATCAATATGGTCAATATAATTTACTATCTGACTAGCTGAGGAATATTCACATTATTCACAGTGTCACATGAGGTGCAGTATGCAAGAGGTAGTGTTATAATTTACTATCTACTGAGTGTACATTAATCAAAGTACCAGGGTAGTCTACTTTGTCCCCCTTGGGTTCCTATAAGTCCCAGGTCAATGTCTGGTAGCAGTCGCTGTCGCTGCCCCCTGTTGTGGGGCCTGGAGGCTGCTAGTCGCTGCCCACTGTTGTGGAGCCTGATGGCCGCTGGTATGAAGGACTGTCCGAGGCGGTTAGTTGAGTGTCGGGGGGAGATGAGTCTGTGGCTGAACGAGCTTCTCATCTTGACTAGCTCGTCGTAGAGGGGGTGGTAGGGGTTCTCCATGATGGCATCCAGCTTCCTTATCATCCCCCTCTCTCCCATCACCTCAAGTCTAGGTAGCTCGACTCCCACCACGGAGCTAGCCTTCCTCACCAGCTTGTTGAGCTTGTTGGTGTCCCTTGAGTTGATGTAGCCTCCCCAGCATGCCACAGCATAGAAGAGGATGCTGGCCACAACAGACTGGTAAAAAGACTGCAGCAGTTTGTTGCACACATTGAAGGACCTGAGTCTCCTCAGGAAGAACAGCCTGCTCTGTCCCTTCCTGTAGAGGGCCTCTGTGTTGTCCGACCAGTCCAGTTTATTGTTCAGGTGTACCCCAAGGAACTTGTATGAGTCCACCATCTCCACATCCACCCCTCGGATGGAGATGGGAATCGGGGGGGGGGGCCTCTTCTTGCCCCTCCGGAAGTCCACCACCAGCTCCTTGGTCTTACTGGTGTTGAGTTGGAGGTGGTTGCTGTCGCTCCACCCCACGAAGCTCTCCACCAGGGCTCTGTACTCCTCCTCATCATCGTCGGTGATGTAGCTTACGATGGAGGAGTCGTCTGAGAACTTCTGCAGGTGGCACCCGCTGGAGTTGCGGCAGAAGTCTGAGGTGTAGAGGGTGAAGAGGAAGGGTGACAGCACAGTTCCCTGGGGGGCGCCGGTGTTGCTCACCAGTACGTCAGACTGACTGTCCTTTAGTCTGACGTACTGTGGCCTCTCAGTGAGGTAGTCCTTGATCCAGGCCACCAAGCCGTGCTCCAGCTGCATCGCAGAGAGCTTCTCCGCTAGCAGTGACGGCTGGATGGTGTTGAAGGCGCTGGAGAAATCAAAGAACATAATCCTCACTGAGCTGCGCGGCTTCTCCAGGTGCGTGTACGCTCTGTGGAGCATGTAGATGATGGCATCCTCCACCCCGATGTTTGCCTGGTATGCAAACTGCAGGGGGTCGAGGGAGTCACGCACCAGGGGCTTGAGGTGTTGCAGGACCAGTCTCTCAAACGTCTTCATGACGTGTGACGTCAGAGCGACTGGCCTGTAGTCGTTGGGGGTGCTGGGACGTCCCTTCTTGGGCACCGGGACAATGCAGGAGGTCTTCCAGAGCTGGGGCACCCTCTCCAGCCTCAGGGAGAGGTTGAAAAGATGCTGGAGCGGTGCTGCCAGCTGCTCTGCACATACCTTGAGCACCCTGGGATTGGTGTTGTCCGGTCCTCTGGCTTTGTTTACATTAATTTTGGAGAGCTGCCTACTGACCTGACTGGTTGTGATCGTCAGGGTTGGGGGTGGTGGGCAGTCTGCTGGTGTTGGGGGTGGGGTGCCGTTGCTGATGGGTGTGGGGGGGTGGGGGGTGGGGGGGCTGCTTTGTAGGTGTGATCTGGTGCTGGTGTCGATGGGTGGGGGGAGGGGTGTGGGGAGGCCACTCTGGTCAAAGCGGTTGGATGTCATGGTAATGTTATTGGAGGATGTCATGGTAATGTTATTGGATGATGTCATGGTAATGTTATTGGATGATGTCATGGTAATGTTATTGGAGGATGTCATGGTAATGTTATTGGAGGATGTCATGGTAATGTTATTGGAGGATGTCATGGTAATGTTATTGGAGGATGTCATGGTAATGTTATTGGAGGATGTCATGGTAATGTTATTGGATGATGTCATGGTAATGTTATTGGATGATAATCACTCAACATCAACTGAATTTACAGGCCTGAGTCTAGGCAGGGTTGCAAACTCATCAAGTTCTACATGAGCAATCGACACCATAACCATAACTGACAAAATCAAAGGGGACATATTTTTTTGGATTCATCAACATGTAATTCTTGTCGGAAGATGCGGTGAGGCTGTCCACCCCCCCACCTCCCATCTCCCCCACATCCCCGATCCTATAGGCTGCGATTCCATCGAAGAATCACTCGACATCAATCGAACGTACAGGCAGGCAGGGTCGCAAACCCATCAAGTTCCACCCCATGAAAGCTAACACTGATCATCTCTAAAAGCCCGGTTAAGTCGGGTTCCGGTCCCAGCGGACGCCCTCCCCTCAGCCTGTCCTCACTCAGCCAGTCCTCAGAGGTCAGATCAATGGACAGATCTGAGGACCAGAGGGACTGCCTTAATCCTTCCCTCCGCCCCATCGATCACTACCTCCATTATAGCCTTCAGACAGGCTGGCTGAAGCTCTTTCTTTCCTTCCTTCCTCTCTCCAGCTTCACGTCTCTCCATTTCCTTTACCTCTCTCTATCTTCACGTCTTTCCATTTCCTTTAGCTCTCTCTCTATCTTCACGTCTTTCCATTTCCTTTAGCTCTCTCTCTATCTTCACGTCTCTCCATTTCCTTTAGCTCTCTCTCTATCTTCATATCTCTCCATTTCCTTCCTTCCTCTCTCTATCTTCACGTCTCTCCATTTCCTCCCTCTCTCTATCTTCACGTCTCTCCATTTCCTTCCTTCATATCTCTCCATTTCCTTCAGATCTCTCTCTATCTTCACGTCTCTCCATTTCCTTTAGCTCTCTCTCTCTTCACATATCTTCCCCTTCTCGCCATCCTTCTCTCTTTTCCGAGAAGTTGGAAGAAGCCTCTTGAAGGTTGTTTTTGATGAGTGGCCATTAGCCAGGACCCTACTACCCAAGCCTCCACGGTTCTCCCTCCATGTCAGTAAACAGACTGCTTATTAAAGTAATGCATTAGATATTCTTGAGACAAAACAGAAGAGAAAACAGGCATGTGAAAGCTATACTGTAGAAACTGTGTTGGGAACAGTACAAAAGAATAATCGTTATATCGAGATAAAGATCTGGGGAAATCTGTAGATTGGGGCAGTGGAGGAGCGGTGTGGTTTCAGCCTGAGTGACCATGAAGGCTTTCCGCTCCTGCACAGTTGACAAACTAACGAAAAAAATTATGAATACAAAGATGTATACAAATGTCACGTGTCACCATACACTTTACCTCCCTTGACAGTTTTACGGGCGGTTAAAGCATAGAGTGTGGGTAGTAGAATTAGTAGCTTCTGTCTGATTGTGTAGGTACTGAGGGTAGTAGGGTTAGTAGCTTCTGTCTGATTGTGTAGGTACTGAGGGTAGTAGGGTTAGTAGCTTCTGTCTGATTGTGTAGGTACTGAGGGTAGTAGGGTTAGTAGCTTCCGTCTACCAGGGCTACCAGGGCTTGGTCTGTAAAACAGTTGTCAGAGCACAGCAGCATAGCAAGGAGCAGAGATTTGTTCTGCCTTCATTTCATTTAATGAGCAGTGGCAATCTCAAGGTACCGTTAAAACGCTAACGTGTGTGTGATGTATGTGTCAGGGGTCACCGCTTGGGGCCCTATAGAGAGAAAGAGGTCAAGGTTCACATGGAAGCAGGTCCAACCTCACATGTCCTGTGATCCTGAATGGCTAATGCCACCATTATGACTGGCATTGTAAAAGAGCAATTGGGAACTAGCCTGGAGAGAATTACACTTTTATTGAGAATATGCGTGTGTGTGTGTGTGTGTGTGTGTGTGTGTGTGTGTGTGTGTGTGTGCACATGCAAAATGTATGCAAGAGTTTGGGTATGCAATACAGTATATCCGTGTGTCTATGTGTGTGTGTGTGTGTGTGTGTATATGTCTGTGTGTGCGTGTGTGTGTGTGTGCGTGCACGTGAACCGGGCATTGATAAAGTGGCAGAGCACATGCAGTAATCCCCCTAAATTGAATTGGCTGAGAATTCATTTTAGTGCCCTGTGCGAAAATCAATTGGGTTTATATTTTTTTGGAAGGTTCCTCAGACTGCGATGAATTGTTTATGTGTGCGTGTGGTCTTGTTTTCTGGGAGAATGTGTTTGCTTCAGGGGTGGCCATGCACTTCCATGGAGTAATTGTGTTTCACTGTTTTCGGTAAAAACAAAAATGAACGAATGAATGAATGCATTCTCTTTCCCATCCCCCCCACCCCCAGACTCTGAGTCTGTCTTTCTTTCTCAGTCTCTTTCTTTCTCTTCTGCATCCCCCCCCCCCCCCCCGCCCCCCCCCCCCCCCCCCCTCCTCAAATGCTGATGGATAGCCCTCCATTGACTCGGGACATGATAGGAATGTCCGGTGGGGACAAGTAGAGGTTGAAAAGCTGTGGCAGTTCATGGTTAACTGTGTTACAAGGTCTCAGACCTCAATGGGGCCTCTTGTTTCTCTCTGGGGTTCAGCCTCTGTTATAGGGTTCATGACCGCCCTGTTGACTTTTGCTCCAATAAATGTCATCAGACTCATTGTCTGCGGGGCTGACTAACAAGAATTCCACAGGCGTGTGGGGAGACGCGGCTGCAGTATCGCAAAATACTTTATCTATTAAAGGGGGCATATTTCTGTCCTTTTCAACAAGTTAATATAGGTCTTTGAGGTCCCCTAAACGTGTCTTAAAATTGTTTTATTGGAAAAAAAAACACAAATGCAGATTATGCCTGTACCATCCAAAGAGATTCAGATACAACTTTCAGAATAGACGTTGCAAATCAAATATGACACATATTTTAGGTTCAAGATTTATGAGCGATCCGCCATCTTGCATTTTATCAAGATATCTTCACACGAGGGGCGGTCAGGTGGCGTAACGGAGATTGCGTTCGTCACCAAACCCTGGAGCGGCTAGATTCGCCTGTTCGAATCCAGCTCACAGCTCCGGGGTTGTCACCAGCTTGGCTGGCCGTTCACACTAATACAATTGGCAGTATTAAAGGGTGGGAGAAGCTGGCGGGGTGGGTCCGAGTCGTTGTAAACAGCGACTCCTACAGTTCGGTCGGGGCGCCTGCTAAGCGCGGATAGGACTTGAGTGGGATAGTGTGATCCTTCCACACGCTACGCCCTCTCAATGAGAGTCCGCGCTGCCAGGTGAAAAGAAGCGGTTGATTGGCTGGACGTGTGTCGGAGGAAGCACGTGATATAGCCTCCACTCTCCCAGATGATCTGACTGTGGGGGGTAAGTGCGCAGCGACCAGGAAGGGGATTGGGAATTGGCATAACGACTAACATTGGGATGGGAGAAAATCGGAGGAAAATGGAGGGGGAAAAAGATCAATAAAATATCTTCACACGCACATACACAAACATTATTAACTACAGAGATTGTGGCTGCAATTCTGAATGGCTCGTTTCAAGAGGGAGGGTTCTTCAGCTGAACTGCAGAAAAGGCACAATGCACATAAGTAAACATGTTCTCTGTGACGGGACACAACGGCTCACTCTGTAAAAGCAATGCAACACACAATAGGTCCCCTTTAACCCTTTCACTAACACATTGCAGAAGGTTAACCCTTTCACTACCACAATGGCTAACCGTCTGTAGTGTGGTAGTGAAAGGGTTAACCTTCTGTAGTGTGGTAGTGAAAGGGTTAACCATTTGCCATGTGGCAGTGAAAGGGTTAAAGCATTGTTTGGTCAAACACAACATCTTTGAAACATGTACTTTTTTAGCTGGACCTGGAGGGCCGGCCTACAAATAGCAAAATGTCCCCAACTGACTGATTGTGACAGATTCAGACGTACTACCTCCCTGACCTCAACGCGTCTGCCGACACGCGCTGACTCTTTAAGTAAAGCGTTTTTGATTTACTTGTATGTAATTTACAAGTGACTGGCAATGTAGTGCATTTCCAAAAATAGGGAAGGAGAAAAGTTTTTGATCGCTTTGATGAAATTCTCGAGCACGTGCCAATGGGGCGGCTTGGGCGAGTAAAGCTGTGGCTGGAGAGAGGCTGCCAAGTAGCCGTCTCAGGCATCGGTCAGTGGACTGGTGGACACAGAGGAATCTGGCTTCTAGAGCGCTCAGCGGTTCTGTCAGAACGGGGGGGGGGGGGTACCGCTGCCAACACACCCCCTCTACATCCTGCCCATAGTGATTAATGTCAGACTACGTCCTTGTCCTGTACAGCCACCCACCCCCCCCCCCACCCCCCCCTCAACAGAGAGGGAAACACCAGGTTCAGAACCGCTCCAATATTTTATTTGGTTGTCGTGGGATGAAAACCCACGGTAGCGCTGAATGATGTACGTCTTTATCGATCACTCCGGCCCAATGTTGTGGAAAAGAGGCACTTGAGTTATTTCAAGTCTCTTTCATTTCACAGGATAGCTACCGTTTGAGTGGCAGAGTCATCTGTGTTTTCATGCAGAGCCGTGTCGTGTAAACAAGGAGTCCAGAGTGGTGCTTTGTGATGCGGCCGAGGCACGACTGTACCTGCTGTTGAATACTAAACAGCATTAGGGCGCATCCTCTTGAAGAGGGCACTTTTATAACCCAGATCTGCAAATGTGTGACCTTCTCTATAATTTTCAGTCACATTGACCCCAAAACACATTTTGAGTTTCATACATTGTTGGGAAGAGGAGATTCTTAGCTTTCTAATGATATCAATTGTCTTTGTACTCCAAATATTAAGCAAGATACGGCTCATTATATAATTACTTTTTTTTCCCCCGAAAGTTTGCAGTACATTTTGAGGCATTTATTCAAATGAATAAAAACCATAAAACAAATGTATCTCGACATGTTTGTACACAAACTATACTGTTCTCCCTTTGTCACTTGCACACATCAATACATGGAACAAAGGCACTCACATGCACACCCTTTCTCACACTCAAATGCATACTCATCAATATAGAATTTTATAGAAATTTACATTATAAAAAAGTAAAGATTTCATTCACGGTTTGTGAATCACGCCTGGTGATACTAAATCCAGATTGAACGCTGCCATTGGAAAGGGGAGATTTGGCCCGATCCATAGATGTGCGACTTGGCCATAATAAGGACATTTATAGGCCTGATATCAAATTGCATGCGTCCGGTTGGCAGAATTCACTACTGTATCTACAAAACCTTCTGTTTAATCATCTTCCCTTTATTAATTTGCTTAGATTTTTCAGGTCTGGTACATTTTAGCATGGTGTTATTCACAGTCAAAGATACAAAAAGAAATATATATAGAATTGATATCCTCCTTTGGTTCATTACAATTTACTCACGCCTAGTAACAGACGCAATATTTCTGACACTGGGAATACATTCCCTGAGATCCATAGATGTCCCTAGAATCAGATACCAAGAACATGAAAATGGACCATACAAAAACAAATGTCTATAAATGTTTATTCTACGTTCTTATGGAATAAAAAAAAAAAAAAAAATCGATGGATGGATTAAAGAGCCACACATTGACGGGCAAAGAGCCGCGGGTTGGCCACCCCTGCCCTAAATCATTGATGCACACAAATAACAGAGGAAAAATTGGGTTGAAGTGAAGCTGCCTCTGGCGCCGGACGGCTCCGTGCCACACGTGCCAACGTGACGCGCCAGAGTGCCCTGTAGCAGCTGCGGCCAGCTTTTTTGTTGTTAATATCTTACAATTGAAAGCAAGATAATGCCGTTCGAGGATAATGCCTCTCTGCACACTATCTTAGTGCTCCAGACCTCTCTGCACACTATCTTAGTGCTCCAGACCTCTCTGCACACTATCTTAGTGCTCCAGACCGCTCTGCACACTATCTTAGTGCTCCAGACCTCTCTGCACACTATCTTAGTGCTCCAGACCTCTCTGCACACTATCTTAGTGCTCCAGACCTCTCTGCACACTATCTTAGTGCTCCAGACCTCTCTGCACACTATCTTAGTGCTGTGCCAGACCTCTCTGCACACTATCTTAGTGCTCCAGACCTCTCTGCACACTATCTTAGTGCTGTGTCAGACCTCTCTGCACACTATCTTAGTGCTCCAGACCTCTCTGCACACTATCTTAGTGCTGTGTCAGACCTCTCTGCACACTATCTTAGTGCTCCAGACCTCTCTGCACACTATCTTAGTGCTCCAGACCTCTCTGCACACTATCTTAGTGCTCCAGACCTCGCTGCACACTATCTTAGTGCTCCAGACCTCGCTGCACACTATCTTAGTGCTCCAGACCTCTCTGCACACTATCTTAGTGCTCCAGACCTCTCTGCACACTATCTTAGTGCTCCAGACCTCTCTGCACACTATCTTAGTGCTCCAGACCTCTCTGCACACTATCTTAGTGCTGTGTCAGACCTCTCTGCACACTATCTTAGTGCTCCAGACCTCTCTGCACACTATCTTAGTGCTCCAGACCTCTCTGCACACTATCTTAGTGCTCCAGACCTCTCTGCACACTATCTTAGTGCTCCAGACCTCTCTGCACACTATGTTAGTGTTCCAGGCCTCTCTCCATGCCGGCACAGGAGAAAGACGCTAGCGTGTACAATACATGATCTGCACATGTCGTCTAAATGAACATCCATGAGTGAGTGAGCACAATTTGCCACGCACACAGCCCACAGTGGCAGTCCTGCTCGCCGTGGGGAAAGGATCAGTCATGGTACACAACTTACTGATTATAGCCTAAATACACTAAGAATAAAATACTTGTTTTTGTTCTTGATATTTAATCTCCAACCCTCGCAAAAATATTAGAAATATTAGGATCTGGGCGGCTAGGTGGTGCAGTGGGCAAGGTGCTCACCACCAATGCAGGAGACGCTGGGTTCGAGCCCAGCTCTCCGCATTGCTATCAGCTTGGCTGGTCGTTCACACTAATACATTTGGCAGTATTAGGGGGTGGGAAGCTGATGGGTGGGGATCGGACGTTGTGGACAGCGACTCCTACAGGTCGGTTGGTGCGCCATAGCAGTAGAATCAGGAAGCGACGGGGGCGGCGTGCCCTCCAAACGCAGACCCCCGACGCTGAGAGATCGCGCTGTGCAGGTGAAAAGATGCGACGGCTGCTACCTCGAGTACCGGAGGGGACTCGTGCAATGTATGGCTTCGTCCACATTACAGCCGGCTTGTGGGAGGCATGGCCTAACAACGTTCGAGACAGGGGAGGGTAGAATTGGACGATACGAAATTGGGATCGGAGAAAATAGAAAATGGGAGAAAAAAAATAATATTAGGATCTGAGCTGATATTCCAAAGAACCAGATTTGATAAGAACCAGATTCAACAAGAACTGGTTTTGATAAGCAGAAACGGAACCGATTGAATCCAAGCACTACCCACCCCTATAGGGAGGTGTAGGCCTAGTGGTTACGTCATTGTTGTTTCTGGCCGGTCCACCTCGCTTGAAATCGCAATGTATTTCCCCATTGCCCATTTCTAAATCGTCTCGTTTAAAACAAATAAAGCATGAACATTTGCATGGTGTACCTTTCTGTGCGTAGTCATCCACAATCTATAGCTCAACATTAAAATATTTCAAATTTGATTTCAACCAATAATGTTAGTGATAGAAGGGAACTCATTTTGTGCAAAAATGGAAAGCTTGCCAATGTATGTGCATGAGGCATAATTATTACAATAGCCGATAATCCATTTTCCCAATGATAAATCCCTAAACGGGTGGACCGCGTGGGCGGTTGAAAGTGACATCAGACACCTCCCTATTGTCATCCTGTGATACAAATACCACCCCCACCCACCCCCCCCCCCCCCCCCACACACACACACACACACACACACACTCACTTGCTGCTGCCGGGTGACTGTGAGAACGCTGTGGGTGGAAACAGACTGTCCGCCCCCTGCACAGCCGTGCCTCTCTCTCCAGCAGCCCTAATGAGATGGTGTGAGCAAGCGGACACGCTCGTCAAGTGGAGATGGAATGCAAGGGAGCGCTTCACGTGTCGATCTGAACGTTTTGTACCTTTGACGACCAAAGCCAGTTTTCCCCCACTGCAAACATTACTTAAGCTATAAGTCCAAACTTTAGGCATTGGTTTTGGGGGAGAGAGGGAGGGAGGGAGGGAGGGAGGGAGGGAGGGAGGGAGGGAGGGGCGCTCAGACAGTATAACAGAGGAGAGAGGACATGTTGTTTGTAACAACTAAATATCTGCAATTAACTACAAAATATATATGTTTAGTCAACCTCCATTACATATCAATTATATACTAACTATGGAAATGTGTGTATTGTATAATACAGCCTGGGTGGTCTGAGTTAAAGTGAGGCGACAACAGGCTGCTTCAGTAGGTCAATGCCATCCGCATCAAGGGCAGCTTGTGTCTGGAGGTGCTGAGCTCAAAGTAACTAAGGCTGAGACCACTTATCGATTTATCGATAATTATCGATAACTGCGTGAACTCGATAAAGTGGCGTCACTTATTGATTTTTTTGCATGTGTGATATATTTTTTATTACAAATACATTTAAAATACTTTTTTTCTCTAAAAAAATATATATATATATATTAATGTTCGTTCGTGTGTGTGTGTGTGTGTGTGTGTGTGTGTGTGTGTGTGTGTGTCACGTGCACTCACTGTAGTGTTTGCGATGCTGTACATGGCCCACGACCGCGAGTGGTGCTGAGCGCGCTGCCAGCAGCGATCAGGAAGATGCCGTCTGAAGTGTGGCAACATTTAGAGAAGTTGGAGGGCAATACATTTGTTGTTTGCAACGTATGTAAAGCAAAACGACCGTTTTTAGGTAATGCGACCAATTTACACGATCATAAAAAAAAAAAGAAAATGCTATAATTTGATCGATTCTTCCAAATGGCATATCGTCTCGGCCGTAAAGGTACCCAGAGCTCCACAAGCTCCAACCCTGGTGCACCTTCGGCTCCTCTCCAGCAGGCAGCCCCAATGAAATGGTGTGAGCAAAGCCTGACACTCCCATTTACATTTACATGTTGTCATTTAGCTGAACGCTTTCATCCAAAGCGACTTACAGGTTTTGTACGACAGCAGGAATGGTACAACTCTATCAGCTGAGTAACAATCTTCATCAAAGTGTTGAGTGCTGCAGTGTAGGTTAGTATATTAGGACGAGTGCATGACAGTAAGAAGGTTATTTATTTATTTAATTTTATTTCAGATATTGATTGAAGAAGTGTGTCTTTAGTCGACGGCGAAAGATTGGATGGGTTTCGGCTGTCGTCCTAACTGTGGTGGGGAAGTTTGTTCCACCACAACCGAGAATAGGTCTTTGATGACCCTCCCGGGGCTGGGATAGGAGTGTGTCTGAGGTGACCAGAAGATGCAGAGCGTAGGGGTCTTGAGGGGGTGTAGTTAGAGACCATTGACGGCGGGAGCCGTTCCCTTCGCCGCACGATATGCCAGGTCGAGGGCCTTGAAGCGGATTCGTGCGGCAACGGGGAGCCAGTGCAGGTCCCTAAGAAGTGGGGGGACTCTCGTCATGTCGAGATGAAATGTGACGGAGCGCTGGCGCTTAACTTGTGAATTCGATCTCTGGCCATTTAGTACTTTTGATGACCAAAGACAATGTTGTTTTGTTTTAGTTTTTTTCTCCCCACTGCAGAAAAAAGCTACAAGTCAAGATTTTAAGCGTTTTGAAACGGGACAAGCTAGCTGACATTGCGAGTGAATGGTTGTGTACGCTAACAACCTCAGAGTACCACCTGTACTAAGCTGTTATCTTATAGTTGCACTCTAGGGATTGGAGTAGCTGTAACACCCTATTAGGGCTGACCTTCGAATGTTTTTTTGGAATTCGAAGCTTCGGGGCTAAGATTAGATTTTAATTCGAAGCTTCAAAAAAGAAAACTGATTTGATTGATTTTTTTAAAAATCTGTTTTTTTTTGTTGTGGGACTTGTACAGCACTTTGTTCAACTTTGTCAGTGCTATAAAGCTTAAACCTTTTTAAATCTTAGACAAACGAAACACTTCGTTTTCATGAAATATTGTAAGCCGTCATTTGAGGATTTATAAAAGTAGCACAATGAACACAAATCTGTCAGTGCCGAGTCCGACCTCATCTTAAAAAACAAGGCAGAGTTGATTTTGAAAAATAAAATAAAGATATATATATATAATATATATATAAAATATATGTGTATTTTTACTCATTCAGAGCCACGCCCATTATGACCAAATTAGGTCTAGTGTGCCAGCACTGAAGTCAATGGGAGGACGGGGATATTTGCGAACGCTTAAACTATATCTTAAATTATTATAGCTATGGGTCTTGTTACGATTAGTACGCTTCTTTGGCATGTTGGACCCAGATGGCAGAGTATAGATTGATGAGACCGGAGACAGAACGTGACGATTAACAGTTTACTTCACAACACATACACGTACACACACAGGTAACATTTAACAATGATCGCGCCCAGCAGGGCAGGGCAGACAAGACTAAATACACAGACTAATTAACAAGACACTGGACACAAAGGGTAATCTACAAACAAGACACAGGTGTGGTAGACAGAAACAATAGAACACAGAGTACTGGGAAAACAATAACAAACAACCAGACTAAAACATAATTACAAACCACAGACAGGGGAACACAAGACTAACACAGTGGAGACAACAACAACAACAACAACAACAACAACACAGATAGTACACATAACAGACACAACTGACAATAAACAATAATGAGTTGGTGTGTGAGCTGATGCCAGATCAGCATCAGCCCACCGGTTGGAAATGATGACTGAGAGTTATTGTTATTGATGGGAGGTTGTGAATATGAATGTCTGGATCTTGGTCCCATAGGACCAGGACCGGAGGAAGTGTTACAGGGTCTAATACACCCGTTGCTTATCAATGACTTGCTTGCAGTCAACATGTACGAAACGGATTGTCTTTTCATCTGTAGGCCTACATTTCCGTTTTATACCGTTTTGAATACGAGTATAGTTTTGGAGATTTCTAGTAATTCCAAAGAAATCCGCGATAATAGCCCTTTAGTGGAATACACAAAACACATTGTCATTTTTCAGCTGATTTATGAATTGTTTTCAAATAAACGCTAGATTATCGATAGTATATGTGTCATTATGCACGCTAGAGAAGCGGGCTGAAAAATCGATTATCCGTGCCTTGGTCAGCGCTAACGGCACACACACACACACACACACACACACACACACACACACACACACACACACACACACACACACACACATACACACACACACACACACACACACACACACACACACACACACACACACACACACACACACGCTCCGATGGCGGAGAAAGGAACATCTGATTAACCCAAGATTGGTAAAATAGAGTCCTTACCTCACATCAGATGTTCTGCAAAAAGATTAATCCAATTCCTGATCGCCATTCCAAATATTGATCACGTTTATTGATCCAACGTTATAGTCCAAAACACATAATCGACGCTGCTCCCAGCCTCCCCAGTGAATGTGGTAACACGATACTGCTTGCCCGAGAAGGGAAACCCCGGACCGGAGTTTTTTTTCTGATGCACAGTCCCAGCCAATCGGCGGCGGTATTTGCCCTTTGCGAGCTCAGACCCATTCCCAATGATAACGTCAGGCTGGATGGATGAAAAATGAATGGATATCGCTAATAAAAGAAATAACGATTAAAACCCGACTATACTCGTGATTGGCACGCAATGCATGGCGAGTTAACCCGACTATACTCGTGGTTGGCACTGAATGGGTTAATATATTCAAATTTTATTTTCATATTCGAATCCCATGCCCATCGAACGAGCTTCGAAGCTTCGAAGTATTTAAGACAACCCTACACCCTATACTGTATTTCCTCTAGCTAGGATTGTTTCAGCAGTGGGGGGGTAAAGGGTTTTGTTGGACCTGTTACTTTGAGCCCAGCACCAGTCCAGACACAAGCTGAGTGCCTTTGATGGCACTCAGAAATGGGTTTAGGCTCTCAAAACTAATTCTGTATGTTGTGGCGCTCCACTTTAACCAACCCTAACCTCTTAAGCCCAATGGGCCCGGTACCGGGCCAAGATTTATTTCACGTCACAAATAGATCAATACAGTCCGTATTAAGTGAGACCCTAACCCTTTCAAAACAGCAGTCAAAGTGTATATTCTCAGTACTACGTTTGTTTAGCAATGATTTTAAAATCTCCACGCATTGCATCAGAAACCGGATGATTTAGTCATGAGGTCATGAAATCGTTGTAGTCCTAAGAAAGAGGAGACCCAGGGCTTTTGATGGACGTCGACATTTCATAAAACTACACTACTCAGCTGGCTCACACCAGCCGCAGACATAGGAAGCCTAACCATTTTTCTTTTACAAATAATGACGTGAATGTCGTGATTATATCTCACAGGTCGAACAAACCTCAATGTAATTTCCATAAAATACAACGTTAAATTTTTTTGGAGCTATGGACATTATACAAAAGTAACTGTACTAACAGTAGATTTCATTCACCGTCTTTGCTGCCTTGTACCTGTGAGGTTTTGCCCGCTGCTCACTACCTTTTCTCTGTTTCTTTAAGCCTATACTGTTTATTTCCCTTCTATACTGTTTATTTTCCCTTCTCACTCACTCTCTCTAGCCCCCACCCTCTCGTTCCTTACCCTTAGTGGCCACACCTGTTCGATATTCTATTATCTCTCGCACCTGTGGTGGCAGGCTAATTAGTCCCCCTGTGGGCTTTAAATACCAGGGCGCTTCCCCTCGTTTGGGGTGGGGTCGTGTTGTATACTTGCCGAGTCATATTCTTTAAACATCTAGACTCTTTCGGGAGATCCTCTGTCTGCCTATGCTGTTCCATTCTCCGGCGTCGAGATGTTTGCTCCAGCCTTCGCCAGCTGTCGCCGTTGCCTGTGGGGGAGACTGGTCTGCGCTCCCTGTACTTCCACGGGAGGCACCCCAGCGTTCCACTGCAGACCCCCGCGCAGCTGTTCGTCCTGACGCACATCCAGACCAGCGCAGACGCTCTCCAGTCCTCAGCGCGCAACGCGCATCTTCCAAGGACGCTCGAGCTTGGCACGCTCTCCAGACCAGCGCGCAACGCGCATCTTCCAAGGACGCTCGAGCTTGGCACGCTCTCCAGACCAGCGCGCAACGCGCATCTTCCAAGAACCCTCGAGCTTGGCACGCTCTCCAGACCAGCGCGCAACGCGCATCTTCCAAGGACGCTCGAGCTTGGCACGCTCTCCAGACCAGCGCGCAACGCGCATCTTCCAAGGACGCTCGAGCTTGGCACGCTCTCCAGACCAGCGCGCAACGCGCATCTTCCAAGAACCCTCGAGCTTGGCACGCTCTCCAGACCAGCGCGCAACGCGCATCTTCCAAGGACGCTCGAGCTTGGCACGCTCTCCAGACCAGCGCGCAACGCGCATCTTCCAAGAACCCTCGAGCTTGGCACGCTCTCCAGACCAGCGCGCAACGCGCATCTTCTAGACCTTCGTGCTTGGCACACTCCTCCTCGCAGACGCACCCCGACGCGTCCCTCGGTTCCGGTGCGCACTCAAGCAGTGGCGCACCACTCTGTTCCTCGGCTCCGACAGTCGGCTACCCGGTGACGACACCTTCGCCACCGCCGCCTGTTCCAGCACCACTCTGTTCCTTGGCTCCGACAGTCGGCTACCCGGTGACGACACCTTCGCCACCGCCGCCTGTTCCAGCACCACTCTGTCCTCGGCTCGGACTGCCGGCTCCCCGGTGGCGATACCCTCGCCACCGCCGCCTGTTCCAGCACCACTCTGTCCTCGGCTCGGACAGCCGGCACCCCGCCGCTGCTGTTCCTGTACCATTACGCATACGCTGGGTGAGTTTTGATTGTGATGTCACTCTCCCAGCGTATTGCCTCTGTTAGTTAGTTTGGACATTTCATCTCCCAGCGTATTGCCTCTGTTAGTTAGTTTGGACATTTCATCTCCCAGCGTATTGCCTCTGTTTTTTGGTTCTCACTTAGAATAGTATTTTTGGACTTTACATCTCCCCCTGTGTGTTTGTCACACGAAGATATTATTACTTTGTTCACTTTGTTATTTGGACTGTTCTGCACCTGCTCTGTTTTTTCCCTTTGTGCATTAACTATCTCCTCTGTCCTGCAGAGCGGCCCAGATGATTTCCACCAGTCCTCCCAGTTCCTCCCTGTTCCCCAGCCCGCCTCCGCGGGCCTCAGTCCCCTAGTCCCTAGTCCTCTATCCCTAGCTCTCCTAGTCCCTAGTCCTCTCTCCCTAGTTCTCCTAGTCCCTAGTCCTCTATCCCTAGCTCTCCTAGTCCCTAGTCCTCTCTCCCTAGTTCTCCTTGTCCCTTGTTTACCTAGTCTCTAGTTCCTCTGTCCCAAGGCGTTCCCTTAACCTTCCCTTAGGCGTTCCCTTACCTTCCCATAGTGTTCCCTTTTTCCTGCCCGCCTCTTAAAGGCACCCTTCCTTCCCCTCATATTATATTCCTGTATTTGTGATTCTCCCTTAAAGGGACAGTGCCCTTTTCCCTGTTTTTCCCTGTGTTTCAATAAATATCTGTTTCTTGGCAAACCATCATACCTGTCTTGTGTTGTGCGATTGGGGTCGGTTACAAACCACAACAGTACGACCCCACCAAGTCTACGACCCCAGCCAGCACAGACTGTGTATGTTGAGTTTGCCTTTTTTTTCTTGTTCCCTCTAGCTCCCCTGTTAGCCCTGTTAGCTCCCCTGTTAGCTTGTTAGTCTCCCCTCTAGCTTCCCTGTTAGCCCAGTTTAGCTTCCTTGTTAGTCCTGTTTAGCTCCCTTGTTAGCCTGTTACTCCCCTGTTTAGCTTGTTAGTCTCCCCGGTTAGCTCCCCTGTTTGCTTCCCGTTTGCCCTGTTTGACCCCCCTGTAGCTAGCCATGCCCTGGCAGCTAACCCAGTCTCTCAGCAGAGCCCCTGTCTGCTAGCTTAGCCCCGGCTGCTAGCACAGCCTCTATGTTTATGCAGCCCTTGCTGCTGGCATAGGCCCTGTAGCTAGCCGTGCCCTGGCGGCTAACCCAGTTTCCCTCTGCATGGCCCCGGTCTGCTAGCTTGGCCCCGGCTGTTAGCACAGCCTCTATGTTAATGCAGCCTTGCAGCTGGCATAGGCCCTGTAGCTAGCCAGGCCCAAGCAGCTAACCCGGTCCCTCTGCATGGCCTCCACTTTTTTTTGTAGTTTATCCCACTGCTAGGACTGCCCTTTTCAGCTAGCAAGGTCAGTTTTTTCTCACACAGCTAGGACTGTCCTTCCAGCTAGCTTGTTCTCTCATGCTGGTCCAGCCCTGTCTGCCAGCCTAGCTCCGGCAGCTAGCGCAGCCTCTATGTAGATGTAGCAGTACAGCTAGCATAGGCCCTGTAGCTATCAGTGCCTTGGCAGCTACCCTTTCCCTCTGCTAGCCTAGCTCGGCAGCTAGCGCAGCCTCTATGTTGATGTAGCAGTACAGCTAGCATAGGCCCTGTAGCTATCAGTGCCCTGGCAGCTACCCTTTCCCTCTGCTAGCCTGGCTCCGGCAGCTTGCGCAGCCTCTATGTTGATGTAGCAGTACAGCTAGCATAGGCCCTGTAGCTATCAGTGCCCTGGCAGCAACCTTCCCTCTGCTAGCCCTTTCCCGGTGCTACCATGGTTACCCCTTTGCTACCCTGCTTGCCCCTCAGTTCCTCTAGACCAGTTGCTCTAGACCAGTTCTCTAGACCCAGTCCCTCTAGACCAGTTCCTCTAGACCGGTTCCTCTAGACCAGTTCCCCCAGTTACCCCTCGGCGACCCTGTTTCTTTTGCTAGCCCCACTCTTGTGGTGGCTTCCCCTGCTGGCTTGGCCAGTACCTCTTGTTTTGCCCCCTGCCACTCTGTCTGTATTTGTTTTGGGTCGCCGGGTGGCTCCCGTTGGAGGGGGGGATACTGTGAGGTTTTGCCCGCTGCTCACTACCTTTTCTCTGTTTCTTTAAGCCTATACTGTTTATTTCCCTTCTATACTGTTTATTTTCCCTTCTCACTCACTCTCTCTAGCCCCCACCCTCTCGTTCCTTACCCTTAGTGGCCACACCTGTTCGATATTCTATTATCTCTCGCACCTGTGGTGGCAGGCTAATTAGTCCCCCTGTGGGCTTTAAATACCAGGGCGCTTCCCCTCGTTTGGGGTGGGGTCGTGTTGTATACTTGCCGAGTCATATTCTTTAAACATCTAGACTCTTTCGGGAGATCCTCTGTCTGCCTATGCTGTTCCATTCTCCGGCGTCGAGATGTTTGCTCCAGCCTTCGCCAGCTGTCGCCGTTGCCTGTGGGGGAGACTGGTCTGCGCTCCCTGTACTTCCACGGGAGGCACCCCAGCGTTCCACTGCAGACCCCCGCGCAGCTGTTCGTCCTGACGCACATCCAGACCAGCGCAGACGCTCTCCAGTCCTCAGCGCGCAACGCGCATCTTCCAAGGACGCTCGAGCTTGGCACGCTCTCCAGACCAGCGCGCAACGCGCATCTTCCAAGGACGCTCGAGCTTGGCACGCTCTCCAGACCAGCGCGCAACGCGCATCTTCCAAGAACCCTCGAGCTTGGCACGCTCTCCAGACCAGCGCGCAACGCGCATCTTCCAAGGACGCTCGAGCTTGGCACGCTCTCCAGACCAGCGCGCAACGCGCATCTTCCAAGGACGCTCGAGCTTGGCACGCTCTCCAGACCAGCGCGCAACGCGCATCTTCCAAGAACCCTCGAGCTTGGCACGCTCTCCAGACCAGCGCGCAACGCGCATCTTCCAAGGACGCTCGAGCTTGGCACGCTCTCCAGACCAGCGCGCAACGCGCATCTTCCAAGAACCCTCGAGCTTGGCACGCTCTCCAGACCAGCGCGCAACGCGCATCTTCTAGACCTTCGTGCTTGGCACACTCCTCCTCGCAGACGCACCCCGACGCGTCCCTCGGTTCCGGTGCGCACTCAAGCAGTGGCGCACCACTCTGTTCCTCGGCTCCGACAGTCGGCTACCCGGTGACGACACCTTCGCCACCGCCGCCTGTTCCAGCACCACTCTGTTCCTTGGCTCCGACAGTCGGCTACCCGGTGACGACACCTTCGCCACCGCCGCCTGTTCCAGCACCACTCTGTCCTCGGCTCGGACTGCCGGCTCCCCGGTGGCGATACCCTCGCCACCGCCGCCTGTTCCAGCACCACTCTGTCCTCGGCTCGGACAGCCGGCACCCCGCCGCTGCTGTTCCTGTACCATTACGCATACGCTGGGTGAGTTTTGATTGTGATGTCACTCTCCCAGCGTATTGCCTCTGTTAGTTAGTTTGGACATTTCATCTCCCAGCGTATTGCCTCTGTTAGTTAGTTTGGACATTTCATCTCCCAGCGTATTGCCTCTGTTTTTTGGTTCTCACTTAGAATAGTATTTTTGGACTTTACATCTCCCCCTGTGTGTTTGTCACACGAAGATATTATTACTTTGTTCACTTTGTTATTTGGACTGTTCTGCACCTGCTCTGTTTTTTCCCTTTGTGCATTAACTATCTCCTCTGTCCTGCAGAGCGGCCCAGATGATTTCCACCAGTCCTCCCAGTTCCTCCCTGTTCCCCAGCCCGCCTCCGCGGGCCTCAGTCCCCTAGTCCCTAGTCCTCTATCCCTAGCTCTCCTAGTCCCTAGTCCTCTCTCCCTAGTTCTCCTAGTCCCTAGTCCTCTATCCCTAGCTCTCCTAGTCCCTAGTCCTCTCTCCCTAGTTCTCCTTGTCCCTTGTTTACCTAGTCTCTAGTTCCTCTGTCCCAAGGCGTTCCCTTAACCTTCCCTTAGGCGTTCCCTTACCTTCCCATAGTGTTCCCTTTTTCCTGCCCGCCTCTTAAAGGCACCCTTCCTTCCCCTCATATTATATTCCTGTATTTGTGATTCTCCCTTAAAGGGACAGTGCCCTTTTCCCTGTTTTTCCCTGTGTTTCAATAAATATCTGTTTCTTGGCAAACCATCATACCTGTCTTGTGTTGTGCGATTGGGGTCGGTTACAAACCACAACAGTACGACCCCACCAAGTCTACGACCCCAGCCAGCACAGACTGTGTATGTTGAGTTTGCCTTTTTTTTCTTGTTCCCTCTAGCTCCCCTGTTAGCCCTGTTAGCTCCCCTGTTAGCTTGTTAGTCTCCCCTCTAGCTTCCCTGTTAGCCCAGTTTAGCTTCCTTGTTAGTCCTGTTTAGCTCCCTTGTTAGCCTGTTACTCCCCTGTTTAGCTTGTTAGTCTCCCCGGTTAGCTCCCCTGTTTGCTTCCCGTTTGCCCTGTTTGACCCCCCTGTAGCTAGCCATGCCCTGGCAGCTAACCCAGTCCCTCAGCAGAGCCCCTGTCTGCTAGCTTAGCCCCGGCTGCTAGCACAGCCTCTATGTTTATGCAGCCCTTGCTGCTGGCATAGGCCCTGTAGCTAGCCGTGCCCTGGCGGCTAACCCAGTTTCCCTCTGCATGGCCCCGGTCTGCTAGCTTGGCCCCGGCTGTTAGCACAGCCTCTATGTTAATGCAGCCTTGCAGCTGGCATAGGCCCTGTAGCTAGCCAGGCCCAAGCAGCTAACCCGGTCCCTCTGCATGGCCTCCACTTTTTTTTGTAGTTTATCCCACTGCTAGGACTGCCCTTTTCAGCTAGCAAGGTCAGTTTTTTCTCACACAGCTAGGACTGTCCTTCCAGCTAGCTTGTTCTCTCATGCTGGTCCAGCCCTGTCTGCCAGCCTAGCTCCGGCAGCTAGCGCAGCCTCTATGTAGATGTAGCAGTACAGCTAGCATAGGCCCTGTAGCTATCAGTGCCTTGGCAGCTACCCTTTCCCTCTGCTAGCCTAGCTCGGCAGCTAGCGCAGCCTCTATGTTGATGTAGCAGTACAGCTAGCATAGGCCCTGTAGCTATCAGTGCCCTGGCAGCTACCCTTTCCCTCTGCTAGCCTGGCTCCGGCAGCTTGCGCAGCCTCTATGTTGATGTAGCAGTACAGCTAGCATAGGCCCTGTAGCTATCAGTGCCCTGGCAGCAACCTTCCCTCTGCTAGCCCTTTCCCGGTGCTACCATGGTTACCCCTTTGCTACCCTGCTTGCCCCTCAGTTCCTCTAGACCAGTTGCTCTAGACCAGTTCTCTAGACCCAGTCCCTCTAGACCAGTTCCTCTAGACCGGTTCCTCTAGACCAGTTCCCCCAGTTACCCCTCGGCGACCCTGTTTCTTTTGCTAGCCCCACTCTTGTGGTGGCTTCCCCTGCTGGCTTGGCCAGTACCTCTTGTTTTGCCCCCTGCCACTCTGTCTGTATTTGTTTTGGGTCGCCGGGTGGCTCCCGTTGGAGGGGGGGATACTGTGAGGTTTTGCCCGCTGCTCACTACCTTTTCTCTGTTTCTTTAAGCCTATACTGTTTATTTCCCTTCTATACTGTTTATTTTCCCTTCTCACTCACTCTCTCTAGCCCCCACCCTCTCGTTCCTTACCCTTAGTGGCCACACCTGTTCGATATTCTATTATCTCTCGCACCTGTGGTGGCAGGCTAATTAGTCCCCCTGTGGGCTTTAAATACCAGGGCGCTTCCCCTCGTTTGGGGTGGGGTCGTGTTGTATACTTGCCGAGTCATATTCTTTAAACATCTAGACTCTTTCGGGAGATCCTCTGTCTGCCTATGCTGTTCCATTCTCCGGCGTCGAGATGTTTGCTCCAGCCTTCGCCAGCTGTCGCCGTTGCCTGTGGGGGAGACTGGTCTGCGCTCCCTGTACTTCCACGGGAGGCACCCCAGCGTTCCACTGCAGACCCCCGCGCAGCTGTTCGTCCTGACGCACATCCAGACCAGCGCAGACGCTCTCCAGTCCTCAGCGCGCAACGCGCATCTTCCAAGGACGCTCGAGCTTGGCACGCTCTCCAGACCAGCGCGCAACGCGCATCTTCCAAGGACGCTCGAGCTTGGCACGCTCTCCAGACCAGCGCGCAACGCGCATCTTCCAAGAACCCTCGAGCTTGGCACGCTCTCCAGACCAGCGCGCAACGCGCATCTTCCAAGGACGCTCGAGCTTGGCACGCTCTCCAGACCAGCGCGCAACGCGCATCTTCCAAGGACGCTCGAGCTTGGCACGCTCTCCAGACCAGCGCGCAACGCGCATCTTCCAAGAACCCTCGAGCTTGGCACGCTCTCCAGACCAGCGCGCAACGCGCATCTTCCAAGGACGCTCGAGCTTGGCACGCTCTCCAGACCAGCGCGCAACGCGCATCTTCCAAGAACCCTCGAGCTTGGCACGCTCTCCAGACCAGCGCGCAACGCGCATCTTCTAGACCTTCGTGCTTGGCACACTCCTCCTCGCAGACGCACCCCGACGCGTCCCTCGGTTCCGGTGCGCACTCAAGCAGTGGCGCACCACTCTGTTCCTCGGCTCCGACAGTCGGCTACCCGGTGACGACACCTTCGCCACCGCCGCCTGTTCCAGCACCACTCTGTTCCTTGGCTCCGACAGTCGGCTACCCGGTGACGACACCTTCGCCACCGCCGCCTGTTCCAGCACCACTCTGTCCTCGGCTCGGACTGCCGGCTCCCCGGTGGCGATACCCTCGCCACCGCCGCCTGTTCCAGCACCACTCTGTCCTCGGCTCGGACAGCCGGCACCCCGCCGCTGCTGTTCCTGTACCATTACGCATACGCTGGGTGAGTTTTGATTGTGATGTCACTCTCCCAGCGTATTGCCTCTGTTAGTTAGTTTGGACATTTCATCTCCCAGCGTATTGCCTCTGTTAGTTAGTTTGGACATTTCATCTCCCAGCGTATTGCCTCTGTTTTTTGGTTCTCACTTAGAATAGTATTTTTGGACTTTACATCTCCCCCTGTGTGTTTGTCACACGAAGATATTATTACTTTGTTCACTTTGTTATTTGGACTGTTCTGCACCTGCTCTGTTTTTTCCCTTTGTGCATTAACTATCTCCTCTGTCCTGCAGAGCGGCCCAGATGATTTCCACCAGTCCTCCCAGTTCCTCCCTGTTCCCCAGCCCGCCTCCGCGGGCCTCAGTCCCCTAGTCCCTAGTCCTCTATCCCTAGCTCTCCTAGTCCCTAGTCCTCTCTCCCTAGTTCTCCTAGTCCCTAGTCCTCTATCCCTAGCTCTCCTAGTCCCTAGTCCTCTCTCCCTAGTTCTCCTTGTCCCTTGTTTACCTAGTCTCTAGTTCCTCTGTCCCAAGGCGTTCCCTTAACCTTCCCTTAGGCGTTCCCTTACCTTCCCATAGTGTTCCCTTTTTCCTGCCCGCCTCTTAAAGGCACCCTTCCTTCCCCTCATATTATATTCCTGTATTTGTGATTCTCCCTTAAAGGGACAGTGCCCTTTTCCCTGTTTTTCCCTGTGTTTCAATAAATATCTGTTTCTTGGCAAACCATCATACCTGTCTTGTGTTGTGCGATTGGGGTCGGTTACAAACCACAACAGTACCGGGCGCCTGGTGGTACTAAATCCAGATTTAAAAGAGGAGGAAAGAGGAGATTTGGGCAGATCCATAGATGTATGACTTGACCATAATAAGGTCATTTATAGGCCTAATATTCTATATTCATATTTCATTTAGCATGTGTCCGGATGTCAAAATTCAATACTGTATCTACAAAAAACCTTGTAAATCCTCTGCCCTTTGTTCATTTGCTTATATTTTTAGTACACTTGATCTCAGGACGGTGCTGAACGAGCTCAGTGGCAATTCATCACTTTTGGTCAATGTTAGAATGGTGTTATTCACCATCATAGATGAAAAAAAAATAAGTGGAGCAATCTTCCATTTACTTGGGTATGTACTTTTTGGCGAATTTTCATAAAATGGCTTTGACAGGTTAAGACTCCAGTGTGAGCATTGAAGGACAGTCTGGCCTCCAACGGAAGCCTTATTAAAGTTACTTAGGGTGGAATGCTACACAGACTTGAGTACTTGACGTTGTATGGCCTTGCCCAGACACAAGAGGGTAACGTGAAAGCCTTGGGCAGCGCTGCTATAGAGGGTGAGGGTTAGAGGACTAAACGTTCTCACAGGATGAAAACATGCTTGTGGAAATATTTGGGCCCAGGGCCAAATATCATATCAAGAGAACTAAGGGTAACGATGGGGCCTTCAGCATCATATCATATCTTCATCATCGTATGACAGCTGACAGACATTCACCTTCTGAAGCAGCCTGTTGTCTACTCACTTTAATATAGACCACCAGACTATAACATTTCTATCAGGCTTCACTTCATACACCTCTAAATTCCCTCACACAAATGTCCATAATTAGTTTCTAACTGCTATAGAAAGGAGATTGACTATATAGTATATATATATTATTGTAGTTGCACAAAGCAAGTCTGTATATTATTTTCAGTCTTATTACATGGCGTTTTCACATTCGCCGAAATGCTTGCTTGTGATTGGTCAATAGCCCCCCATTATTTTTCAATAATGACCGCTGTTTTTTCAATAATGACCGCAGTGCGCAGCTGTTGGCAATCAAGCCCACATCAGTGCAGCAAATCAGACACACCTGCCGCGCTGCACTGACAGCGGAGTGTCAGCGGAGCTAGAACAGAGGCTGCTGCCCGCGATAATAATAATCACTTTATTTGGGCTGACAGAGCCACAGAACAACTGCGATTTGTCAAATGAATTAGGTATATTGTTATTAAGTTAGCCATGTAATAAGCGGGATAATGTATAGATAATATACATTATGTATACATAATACAGCCATTCCCCTCCCCCCTACATTGATATGTATTGTAGGTTGCATCTTGCTCACATGGTATACCGCCTCCAGGCATGGCCCCCAAGGCCAATCACTCCACCCCCAACCCTTAAAGCCTGAAGGCAGTCCAGGCCTACCTTCAAGTGTTCCTCTGACACCTAGCACAGAAAACCGGCCTGCCAATCACAACGACAGCACTGCCTGACCTGCCAGCGCATATCACCATGGCAACTCAACTCCCAGCAGGCCACGCTGTCAAGACCAGGAGTTCTCAGAGATATAAAAGAGTTTCTCTGATCCATTATACATGAGTGTGTGTGTGTGTGTGTGTGTGTGTGTGTGTGTGTGTGTGTGTGTGTGTGTGTGTGTGTGTGTGTGTGTGTGTGCGTGCGTGCGTGTGCGTGCGTGTGTGCGTGCGTGCGTGCGTGCGTGCGTGTGTGTGTGGGAGTACCTCTGGACCAGGATGTCTTGGTGATTAATAGATATCAGAGCTTTCTGTTTGATTTTCCGACACACAAACCCTGACATCTGCAAACGACTCTCCTTGGAACCTGGTGTTAAAGGGGAACTATTTTACTATTTCTTTCACTATTTGGGCACTTTTACACAATTCCTGTGAGTCTATGGAACACCTCTGTAATATATATATTTTTTTTATTCATTGTTTTGTATTTCTAATCAAGTCCTCAAAAATAGCATTTTTCTACCTCAAGATCTCGAGCTGTTTTGAGCCTGGGCTCCTAAACCACTGCGCAGCGTCGGCCCCGCCTGAACATTAACATGCAGCGGTGTCTTTATGACATCACATAGGGCACATTTTCAAATGACTCAGTTCAGTGAGGGTGAATATTGTGAGAGGAGAATTGGAAGAATGCGCCAATATGAGAATTTTGAGACATAGATCATATTAATATAAGTTCACATAGCTAGGAAACAATGCTAAACACTCAAAAAGGCCATTTATAAGATAGTTCCCCTTTAAAACAAAACGTGTATTTTGGCTTGTGAGGTGGAGGCTGGGTGAAGCTCTCTGTGGATATTTCTCCAATATTCAAGTTGTTATTTGTTCATGGTCATAGTTTCTCTGAGCTCCCGTCAAAACCAGTAGATTCCCCAGTAGAAATGTAATCAAATCAACTTTTTCTTTGACCAACCATCCATTCATGCAGGTTTATTGATTGACCCACAACAGTGCTGTGGTATCCATTAAACATTCTCCCCTCCTGAAGTTTGGACTTTTACAGGTTTTAAATACTTATTTATTTGTGATTTCCAGTTTAGGGTCTTGTTGAGCAATCTTCAAAAATATGTTTTTAGATGATATGAAAGTACAGGTTCATACCTTCAAAATAAGCCATCACTTGTACAAATTGGGCGGATACTTTTCAATCTACGTATGTCTTATGAACCATGATGCTAACACAATACCTATTTCAGAGCCACAGGGCCTCAAAATAACTGGAGCCATTCTCTTAACTATGCATAGAGACTACTTTAACCAGAAAGCAGTGCTATAGACCAGGGGTTCCCAAACTTTTCAGGCTGCAACCCCCAAATAACGGTGTCAGAGAGCCGCGACCCCCACTATTATAGGAGGTAAAAAAAAAATTCAAAAATATATATATATTTTTTATATATATAAATGGAAATGTATGGTTGAAACATGCAAACGTTCAAACGCACACACACTAATACGCATTGGAGGCTTTTAACCAGGGCCGGACTGGGGAAATCATTCAGGCCAGGAAATATAGTGCAAAATATAGCCCCAGTCAGGCCACTTTTTAAGCAGGGGGTCTGGGGGTCCCCCACCAGGAAATGTTCTGTTACAAAGACTTCATTTCCTGCATTCTGGTGCAGGATTTTTTTTATTTGTACCCTTTAAATGCCAGTGTTTGTGATGGCATCACAAATTATTGTTAAAAAACAGGCTAGCATATGTATGATTAGCAACAACACTGATTTTGATGGATTTTCTGTTTTTTTGTAATGTCAGATTGAACAATCTTTTATTCAACTTCAGCCCTGATCATAACACCACATATTCATTTTATAATTCTAACCCTTTAAACGCCAGTGTGTGTGATGGCATATATTTGCAATATATCAAATGCAAAGTAGATTTTTCTGGGGGGGATTATTACAGGCTAGCATGTGTCAATGATTAGCAACAACAGTTTTTTGTAAGGGTCCCGCCTCCACCAATCACATGCGGCTCCCTTTGTGTGTGTGTGAGAGCAAGAGAGAGAGAGAGAGATTTCTATTTTATTTAACCTTTATTTTACCACGTAGTCACTTGAGATCGTGTGAGTTGCAGTGATCTCCTGGTTGTTCCCCACCTAGGTTATCTAACTATTGCGCTGCTGCAACTAGAAACACTGGCCTGGCCTGCTTCTAAGTTCAGTGGCCTGACTGCATAAAAGAAAAAATCTTTTTTTGATAAAAAATATATAATAAATAAATGTAATCATCTGGCGACCCCCATCCCCCCCCGCGGCGGCTCGCAACCCCCACTTTGGGAACCCCTGCTATAGACCACTGCAACACTTCCGGTATTCTGAAATCATGGGAGAGAGAGAGGGCGGTGGGAGACAATTAATGAATGTGGATGAGAGCCTTGACATTAAGTGGTTGTAGCTACGGCTGTGGGGGTGCGGGAGACATGATCCAATAGACTTTTATACGCCTGAGTCTCCTGAACACGGAGAGACCAATCCCAAGTCGATCGGCACTTTCTGAGCCGGGCTATAGTAACTTTTCCGCACCTACTCACGAACTCCGCATGTGCAGATTGATAAACGTAGATCTCTGGACAATACAGAGAGAATCTGTGGGCAATCTGCCTTCCAGTCCGAGGGCAGCCGTAGGGAGGTGTAGTCTGACGTCACTTTAGTTTCCCGCACGGTCCACCCGTAGCCTATAGCAGTGGCGGCTCTGCCACTAGGGGCGCACAGGCGCCGCCCCCCCTTCAGGCCCTGCCTGGTTATATGAGAGTAGAACACGAAAAAGTATCTTTTTGTTTTTTGTTTTATAGCCCTATAAATAATATAAACATGTTTAAAATGAATAATATTTACTCATTTTAAGTATGTTTGTGTTTCCAATGCACAATATAACGTTACTATATAAAATAAAAAAATACTCGTTTTCAGGAACAGGAAGTGACTAACTTTTTTTAATTTTTTTATTTGTTTGTATTTCTCGGCCCGGGCTAGACGCGATAGCGCTCTGAGTGCGCGTCACTGTTCGATCGCTGTATCCGTCACAGCCAATCAGTGCGTAACGCGTTGTGCGTTGAAATATGACTATTATGTTGGAATCCGGGCGCGATTTGAAGCGGTCTAGTCAAGCGTTTAGAATTTCCGTCTAGAATTTCCATAGCCGCATTTCGCGGAGACGCTCTCTGATTGGCCGACGCGGCGATGCCAGTTTTTTCCTTAGCCACAGTTTGCAACATGTTCGAAGCTGTGTGTTGTGAACTTGTGATTCAGTCTGGAGTCTGGACAGTGGGCAGTGAGTGGAATGGATATACATCGACAACAGTCTGGGGGACAGTCAGTGGACATACACTTTTTGGACCACGTTTCAATTAAACAAAGTGAGTTAATTCTCTCTCTCTCTCTCTCTTAGCCAACTCAGCTAACTTTAGCTGCTGTTAGCCACTCAGCTAATGCTTAACTAACGCGCGCTCTCTCTCTCTCTCTCTCTCTCTCTCTCTCTCTCTCTCTCTCTCTCTCTCTCTCTCTCTCTCTCTCTCTCTCTCTCTTCTGTTATGCTGCACCCGCCGTGGTCTCTCTCTCTCTCTCTCTTTCGCTCTCTCTCTCGCTCTCTCTCTCGCTCTCTCTCTCTCTCTCTCTCTCTCTCTCTCTAATTTCGCCGTGTGTGGGGCATAACCACTCAGACAGGGGAGGAAACTAACTTTTTGGCTTACCAGCCAACTGGCGAGTATCTGATTTTTTTTTACCAGCCAAACAGATTTTTTACCAGACAAAAAAAATCGCTAATTGTGATAATTACTTCTTTGTATGTCAAGCCGCGTCAATGTTGTGTATGCATCTGGGTAGGCACACTGTGCCTTTAAGACAGTACGGTGGTCTTACGACAGTGCTGTGAAGTACCGTCAAGTGTTGTGGTAACGTCAGTTGGGTTGGTGTGCTGTTGTGCACAGTGCACTGGTTGAGCTAGCCCCTTTCGTGACTGCGATGTGCAAGCCAGGGGCTTTTGAGCATGAAATAAAATGTTTAACCTTACGTCGTAGTCCGGTGCTTTTTTGGAAACATTATAGTCATAACAGATACACCTAGCTGGCTGCTTTGAGCACACGGGGCTAACGTTAGCTAGCAAGCAGCTATAGCTAAAACGCTAACTAGAAGCTAACCACTGTATAGTTCCAGTAGACTAACATTACACCTCTGTGATTTAAATGTGTCCTTAGTAACTTATACTCGAGGGTTGTACTAGGGTTTCCATCTTCTGCTGTGTTTAACGTTATCTGTTTGCGAGTGCTCCTGATGGCTAGCCTAGTACCGCGGGACTTTTATTATTATATGTCCGCGGGTTGGCCAGTACTGCGCAAACGTTTATTAAACATTATATGTCCGCGGGTGGTCTTGTGCAGTGCTCTCGTGGCACTGTCAACTAAAGCGAACTCTCAGAAGACGTGCACCGTTTGCCAGTGCAGTGATTGCAGAATGTTTTATTTTTTTGTATACTCGCCAGCAGGGGAGGAAACTAACTTTTTGGCTTACCAGCCAACTGGCGAGTATCTGATTTCTTTTACCAGCCAAACGTAAAAAATACCCGCATTTGGCGGGTAAAGTGGCCTAATTTCCTCCCCTGCACTCAGACAATGAATGGTAACTTGTTTAAAATGACGAGATATACAAATGTGATTATTATTGAATGGATCTGACATCATCTGAGAGAGAGAAAGAGAGAGCGAGAGAGCGAGAGAGCGAGAGAGAGAGAGAGAGAGAGAGAGAGAGAGAGAGAGAGAGAGAGAGAGAGATGTGCGTGTTTGTGTTGGGCTATTGGAAACGTGGTTGCATTTGACTGACTGTGATATTGATCGATGGCAATGGTGATAATATTCGCCAATGCGTGCCTTGTACATGTTTGCAAAATGTTTGGTATAGCGCCCCTAGTGGCGAAGCATCCACGAGCCGCTACTGGCCTATAGGGATTTATCATTAGGAAAATTGATTATCGGCTATTGTAACAATTCTGCCTCATGAACATTGGCAAGCTTTCCATTTTTGCCCAAAATTAGTTCCCTTCTATCACTAACAGTATTGTTTAAGCATTTTTGGTTGAAATAAAGGTACTTATAAGGTTTTTAATTTGTTGTTAAAAAATAACTACCCTTCCCAGTAGAACGCATGTCGTTCAGTGCTGTCGCCGTCAGCAGGGCCAGCCAGAAGTGTAGTTCCTCAGTGAACAATAACATAAACGTTGTTATTTTGCTACCTGTATGATTAAGCATCGGGCAAAGATTTAGCTATTTATTAAATGTTTTTGATGATGATTGCATACCCAAAGTAATTAGCAATTTATTATACATTATCCTTATAGCCAGTGTTGGGAAAGTTCACTTTCTACATGAACTAGTTCAGTTCACAGTTTACAAATTTTAAAATGAACTAGTTCAGTTCATAGTTCAAAATTCAAAATGTTGAACTAAAGTTCATTGTTTCAAAAATGAACTAATTTATAGTTTATAGTTCTTTTTTCAATACGTTGCTGCGAGCTATTATTTTTCGAATGTATTGCCACAACCCATAATAGAACCACAGAATACTGGCATTTCCATAACGCTTTGCTGCCGCCCATTCAGTCCACACTAGTAGCAGCTGCAGCTTTCATCTCTACAGTATATTTTCAAAAACATGAGGAAAAACGTGCTGCTTGAATGGTCTTTATTAAGTATAATAATCTAAATATACTTAAAGTACCAAAAGTGAAAGTAGTCATTGGGCAAATATAATATGTGCCGACATAACTCTGTACTAACACAACACGAGGTAGGAACCAGGCTGAGGTATGAAACTAAGGTTGTACCTCAAAGTTCAATATTCAAAGTGCAAAACATTTACTGACTTTAACTAAAACTCTTTTAAATGCTCATATTGTACACCGACGCCGCTTAGAGTCTGACTCTGAGCGAGTGCAGCGCCTTCTGAAAGTGCAAGTGCTGCTGCTCTACTACCAGACTCCCCGAAGCTCCGCCCAGAGAGGTTGCCAGATTGTGTGGTTTTCAGCATTATTTTAAAGCCTGTTTACGGTGTGTTTTAACTGGGTTTTCGGCTGAAAGGCATATGAAATCTGGCACACGTTTGAACGCCGTTATAATATAGTGCTGAGAATGAACACACTTTTGAACGCCGTTATACAGCACTGAGAATGAACGCGTTCATTTAGGGGGGGAAATATCAGTTCAGTTCACGTTCGCCCAAAATACGAACGCGTTCAGGTACATCACTGCTTATAGCACATGCATGGTATCAGGTCTCTTTTGAAAGGTAACATTCTGAAGTGTCTTACACAATAAAGAAAGATCACTTTGAGTGCTAATGAAATAGAGTAACAGAGGTTTGAACACACTGAAGTAAAAGTTTTGTGTAGTCACATTTCTTTTTACTGGTTGTCAGTTGTCTATTTTTAAGTTCCAGCTGAGAGGTAAGAGCTGGAAAACATAATGGATCCATAGTCTGAAGTATTATGTTGTACATGTCCAAAGTTTATAAAAGTCCCACGGAAAGTGAATGTGTGTACCAGTAAAAATTCGGCATGATTATCCAAAATGGCCGTCCACTGCCATTCATTTCGATGCTCTAGTCAAAACAATGGACTTCTTTGTCTTCTTGTGGCACCTTCCCCCACTGTCAGCGCCCGTCTGGGATCGCTTTTGGAGCAGACGCTCCTTGGCTACGTGGTCACTTGTCCGTCGAGAATGGAATCACGCAATAGGTTGAGTGTGATGACGATCGAAAGGCAGCAAATTCTACTTTCCAACAATGTATTGGTCGATCGGCGAAAACGCAGCCCGGAGAGCAAAGTGCTGCTTAAGGCCCTGTTTAGACGGAAACGCTAGCAGGTGAATCCGCAAAAATATTTTTTCGGATGTGCCTTTCGTTTATACGGAAACGCCGTTTTTACGGGGTGAAACCGTAAAAAAGTGAGACCACCTTCCAGGGTGGAATTCCTAGAAACGATAAACCTTTGCGCTATCATCTAAACTGTCAAACCGCATAAAACGATGACGAAAGGGTTGTCAAGGCTCTCGTTGCGCGTACTGCTTACATCACAGGCATGCGCCAGTAGCCTAGAAGCGTAAACAAAGCATGTCTGATTCTATCCATGGCGATCACCTGAAGGCTACATTGGCAGTACTTTTAAATACACAAGAATCTGTCCCGCGGCTATCACAACTATTAGTACTGGACCCACTGTCTGTGAGTGACTCTGCTTTGGTCCAATCACATTCCCCACCCACAGTCTGCGAATCAGAGGCAGAGTAGGGCGGGTCTTCACAGCACGTCATGTGACATATGCGCCAATCGTGTGACAGTGGGGCTCCGTCGTCTCGAGTCGTTACAGTGTCGTCTGCACGCAGAATTCCATCCCAAAACGCTAGTCTAAACGCAAAATTAAAAGTGAGACCGCAAAACGACTTTTGCGGTTTTTGTTCAGACTCTCTCCGTCTAAACGTAGCCTAAGAGGTTCAAATAAAGTACAAAATCGAGCTGGCTCATGTTATAAATATAACATATAAAACAAATCTGACCTGTATTAACAATAGCTCAGATAAATCATACCATAAAAGATGTACAAATTGCTAAATGCAAAAATTTGGTAAAAGATGTAGTGCAAACGTAAAAAATATGGTGTAATGTTTAAGTGTTTAAAAGTGAGTATTTAAAGTGAATGTTTAAAGTGAGTTGAATCCCCCTACTGTAACAGTGTGCTATACAGTTCACAAGCCTTTCTTCATCATAATTGCTGAAAGACATTACAACAATGGCGGCTTCTGCTTAATGTGCCTAATGTGAATAGATTCATACATGTGCAAATTAATATGGCCTACTGTAATGGTGTGCTATAGAGTTCACAGGCCTTTCATAATTGCTGGCACACATTATAGTGGGAGTTATACTCTCTGTTTAGCTTTGTCTCTTGGTTGGTGCTGGTCATGTGGTTGCTGGGCATGTGATGACTTGGGCTTTATCATCACAGAACTCTCTGATCTTGTGGAAGAGGTAGTTTTCAACTTTCCCACAAAGTTCATTATTTCACCGGCTTCATCTGCAAACACGTTCTCATGAAGCTCCCGTGCAACTTTCTCCTCATAGTCACACACAGCCGGCAGGACTAATTCACCTGTAGCGTTATGTGATTTGTCCAGATCTGGGATAACATCATTGGATTCGCTCCCGCTCTCCGGCTCACTGTCTTCATTGAGATAATCCAAAATAAATTGGCCCAATTCACGTCTGTCCCCTTCACCGTGAACACAGAATTCACCAATTTGATTAATAGCTGCTGCCAACACTGATGCTGTGCTCTCCATAGCTTCTTTGCAGTAATAGAGCTCCGTTCACAGTGATTATGGAGATCAACGTCAGTGACGTCACCGCCATCGAAACTACAGCCTCCCCGAAACGTACTCAGCCCCTCCCCTCGACATTGTAGTTATCTGAATAGAGTGCCGGGGACATGCAGCCACACAATTGCGCAACATTTTGGGGTTTTCTGAAGAATCGTGAGTTAACAAGGGGCCCTAGACTGTGCCACGTCACATTTTAGTTTAGCATAAAACACCTGTCGATTGCATACCCAAAGTCATTTGAAAGTTCTTGATCCATTTATAGTACATGCATGAGTCTGGTCTCTTTTGAAAGGAAACATTCAGAATTTTCTTCCACTTCTACTTGCGTCTGAATTATTTAACAGATGCCTGCAAAAGAGTTCCATCTGAAAAGTATGAGCTGGAAAACACAATGGGGTCCAGAGCCTGAAGTCGTATCTAGTACAGGTCCAAAGTCGATTTCACAATTTCACACGAAGGCGATGTCGAGCAGGTCTTCTCATTTCTTTTTCTTCTCTCACTTTATTGTAGTAAACATCCCTCATGTAAGAAATGGTCATCTCCAGAATTTCGTTGGCTACAAAAACGGTCTATAATTTTCACCGTATGTACAATTTATTTTGGTGTATTTGCCCTGATTGGTGTTTACAAACTGTAGAAGAAAATAATTTCAAAATAAATATTTTATAATAAGGCTGGGTTTGGTTTACGAGCCAGAGCGACTCACACGCACACACACACACACACACACACACACACACACACACACACACACACACACACACACACACACACACACACACACACACACACACACACACACACACAAACGCACACACACATATATTAAGATGTGTGTGTTCGTTATTAAAACTAAAACCCTTCTGCAGAAACATCCTTTATGAAAATATTTTTTAAAGCTCCAATCCTGGATTCTTGTAAAATACAGAAAATGTAATTTAAGAAGTCAAATGGACCTTTTGTCTAGTGTTAGTCCTTGTCCTGTCAATCACCTAGAATGAAACATGTTGTCTAGTGTTAGTCCTTGTCCTGTCAATCACCAATGAAACATGTTGTCTAGTGTTAGTCCTTGTCCTGTCAATCACCAATGAAACATGTTGTCTAGTGTTAGTCCTTGTCCTGTCAATCACAGAGAGATTAAAACATATATCCATTTCTACCCAATGCCCCCATGGTGGCTCAGTTTGACCCCACTACCTTTTTTTGTTTTCCTCTGGGCAAAAATTGTGGATAGTACCTGACTACCTGGTACCTTTTTTTGTATCACCTCTGTTGAGGTTCCAAGCGAGTCAAGGCGACACCAAAAGGTGATGTGAAAACACTGCAGACCACTGCTTGGTGTGGCAATTCCAGGTGTAGGGGTGGCAGAATAAACAACACACAGACAGGTTGCAGTTCCCAAAATCATACTCTTTATTTTCTTAGTCAAATAATAACGGTTTGCTGTCGGCCGGGCGGCGTCTCCGCTCTGTGGCCTTTTGCCTTGCGCTGCTACGGGGGACTGAGAGGAGGCTCCTCGGCTCCATTAAGTCCCCCCTCTCCAACAGGCGCACCGCGCCGTGATTCGCTAATCAGGTAATCACTCTGATGGGTATTTAGTGACAGGTGCGTCCGGAAGCGGACGCCCAAACATGGGCAGCGCCCAGCCATTGGGTCGCCACATAGCGCCCATCAATCACCAAGCCCAGGGGTGGCTTGGGGTTGCCACAGTACCCCCCCTCCAGCTCCGACCGTCGGGGAAGAGCGTCCGACGCCCAACAGGCATCCTTCCTGGAGAGGGCGTCTGCGTTGCCATGCGCCACCCCTGACCTGTGAATGACAGAAAAGTTAAATGACTGTAACTCCAGAAACCATCGAGTCACCCTGGCATTGGTCCCCTTTGTCTTGGCCATCCAGACTAGGGGGGCGTGATCCGTCACCAGCGTGAAACGCCTCCCCAGCAGATAATAGCGGAGCGTCTCCAGTGCCCACTTAATTGCCAGACCTTCGCGCTCCACCGCAGAATAGTTGCGCTCGTGTGGCAGCAGCTTCCTGCTCACATATAAAATCGGATGTTCCTCACCCTCCAGTTGCTGGGAGAGGACCGCTCCCAGTCCCACCTCTGATGCGTCTGTTTGTACCGTCATCTCCTTGTCGAAGTTCGGGGAGATCAGCACCGGTCCCGAACAGAGGGCAGTCTTGAGGTCCTCGAACGCCGCCTCCGCCTCCGGTGTCCACTTCACCGTGAACGGCCGCCGCGCCTGGGTCAGATCTGTGAGGGGAGCAGCGCGAGCAGCAAAGTTAGGGATAAACCTCCTATAATAGCTCGCTAGCCCATTAAATGTCCTGACCTGCTTCTTGGTTAAAGGGCGAGGCCACTCCCTTATTGCATCAATCTTCCTCTTCTGCGGTTTCACATTGCCCCGGCCTATTGTGAACCCCAGGTACTCTGCCTCTTCTAATCCCAGCCTGCATTTCTTTGGGTTGGCGGTGAGACCCGCCTCCCGGAGGGCCCCCAACACCGCTCTCACCTTTTGGAGGTGGGTGTCCCAATCTGACGAGTGGATGATAATGTCATCGAGATATGCGGCTGCATACTCCCGATGGGGCCGTAGTACTCTGTCCATCAGCCTCTGAAAGGTAGATGGCGCCCCATGCAGGCCAAACGGGAGAACTTTATAATGGAACAGCCCATCTGGGGTGGAGAAAGCCGTCTTCTCCCTTGAGGCGGGGGCCAGAGGGACTTGCCAATAACCCTTCGTTAGGTCCAGTGTCGTGATAAATCTGGCCAGGCCCAGTCTGTCAATGAGCTCATCCACTCTAGGCATGGGATAGGCGTCAAACTTTGAAATTTCATTAAGCTTCCTGAAATCATTACAGAACCTGGTTGTTGAGTCGGGTTTTGGCACTAAAACAATAGGACTGGACCACCCGCTATGAGACTCCTCAATTACTCCCATCTCCAGCATGACCCGCACTTCTCTTCTGACTGCCTCTCTTTTTGCCTCTGGGATACGATAGGGCTTCAGCTTTACCTTGTCTCCCGGGCTGGTAATGATGTGGTGCTGGGCCAATGTGGTGCGGCCCGGCGTGGCCGAGAACACGTCCCGGTTCTGTTGGACCAGCTCCCGAAGCTCCTGCCGTTGGGTCGGGGACAACTGTTCCCCGATGGGAACATCGGCCGCCTCTGCCACCTGCTGCGCAAAAGGGGGAAGAGGGGGGGGCGAGAGCAACACATCCCGGGCATGCCATTTCTTCAACAGGTTAACATGGTATAACTGTCGATGCTTCCTACGGTCGGGCTGGTGGACCTTGTAGTTGACGGGACCCACTTTCTCGATTATGTCGTAGGGTCCCTGCCATTTGGCTAGGAATTTGCACTCTGCTGTCGGTACCAGTACTAGGACTCGGTCCCCCACATTAAACTCCCATGGCTGTGCGCCCCGGTCATAAATGCGCTTCTGTGCGTCTTGGGCCTGTTGCATGTGTTCTCTCACCACTGGCCAGAGCGCCTTCATCCTGTCTCTCATTACCTGCACATGCTCTATGAGAGACCGGTGGGGCGACGGCTGTTCCTCCCAAATCTCCTTTGCGATGTCCAGGAGACCCTGCGGCTTGCGGGCGTAGAGCAGCTCAAATGGCGAGAAGCCAGTGGAGGCCTGTGGGACCTCACGCACAGAGAACATCAGAAAGGGCAACAACTGATCCCAATTCTTCCCATCCTTCTCCATCACCTTCCTTAGCATGCTTTTCAGGGTCTTGTTAAAGCGCTCGCACAGTCCATCCGTCTGTGGATGGTATATGGAGGTTCGTAGCTGTTCCACTTTCATTAGTTTGCACATTTCTTTCATGACCCGCGACATAAAGCACGAGCCCTGATCCGTGAGAATAGAGTCGGCAATTCCCACCCGACTAAACAAATGAAAGAGCTCCCGTGCCACAATTTTGGCCGTCACCGTGCGTAACGGGATGGCTTCGGGGTAACGGGTAGCATAATCTATGATTACCAGTATATACTGGTGGCCTCGGGACGATTTAACTAGAGGGCCCACTACGTCGAGGGCAATTCTTGAGAATGGGGTCTCAATGATGGGCAGCGGGATCAGAGGACTTTTATATTGTACCTTTGGTGCTGCGCGTTGACACTCTGGGCAGCTCCGGCAATAGTCCTCTACCGCTCTCTTCATGCCCGGCCAATGGAAACGCGCCCTTATGCGCTCCATGGTTTTGTCCACGCCCAGGTGCGCTCCGAGGATATGGGAATGCGCCAGCTGGAGTACAGTGGGAATAAAGAACTTCGGTACCAGCAATAGATCCCTAACCTCATCATTCTTTTTTACAACTTGGTACAGCAATTGTCTTTTTATTGCAAAGTGAGGATATGGCAGGTTACTCACCCCCTCCACGGGATTTCCATCTATGGTCTTGATATTCGCCCGGGCCTGCGTTAGGTTTGGGTCTTCCAGCTGGGCCGTTCCGAACTGACCCGCCAGGTCCCTCCCCACCTCGTCCGCCTGGGGGAACTCCGCAAAGGGGTCCTCGTCACTGTTATCCGTCTCGGGGCCCGCTTGGGGCGCTGGCGCGTCGTCACCCACACCTGATGCCGTCTCTGTCTCACTCCCCGGTATATCCAGGGGTTCCGGCGCGTCGTCACCTACATCTGAGGCCGTCTCAGTCTCACTCCCCGTTATGTTCAGAGCACACACCTTCGGCTGACGTAACCCTTTCTTCTTCCTCGGTTTACCCGTAGAGGGTGGGGTGCGCGGGGAGATGACGGCTGAGCACAGCTGGCGATACAGGGGGCAGTCTCGACCAATCAGCAGCGCTACCGGCAGGTTAGGTATGACGCCGGCTGTCATCGAGCAGACCCCCTTGGTGGTTGTCAGGGTGATCGGCGCTGTAGGATACAACTTTGTGTCCCCGTGCACACAGGACACTGACACTTGCGGAGCCTCTGCGTCGCAGTGTGCCAAATGGGGCTGAACCAGCGTTATGGCACTACCCGAGTCCAGGAGCGCTACGGCATCTTTGTCGTTGACGCGCACGGGTAAAAGTGTCGCCGATGTTTCCTTATGGGCCCAACAGGCTGCGCCATAGTTGCACGTCTTTCCGCGGGGGTCTGAAGCTGCCGCCGATGGCATGGACACATCCCGGCCTGGGCTGTTCCACGAGAGATGTCCGGGCTCGCCGCAGTCGTAGCAGCGTCTTTGGTCCTGGTCGAACAGCGGTCTTCTTCGGGGTAGTTCGGGCTCACCTGCGTTCCCTACCCGGCCCCTTGGGCTGGGCTCGTCGGGACCCCTCCTTGTTCTCGGCCGCTCTGGCTTTTCCCCTCGCCCCCCCTTGAGTAACTCCCGCGTTACCTGGTGGGCCTCCACAATATTCACCAGCTGCTCCACGGAGCGGGGGTCCGCTTGACTCGCCTGCTTCTTCGAGTCATAGGGGAGGGCTCTGACAAAGCGGTCCATAACAATCCGTTCCAAAACCGTGGGCCCTCCGGGGTCAGTCATTAGCCAGGCTCGGCTTGTGCGGACCAGGTCGTGCATCTGGGAGCGCGGGGAGGCCTGTGCGTCATACACCCAGTCATGGAACCGCTGCGCGCGGGACTGCAGACTATGGCCGTACCGGGACAGAATTTCCTGCTTTAGCCGAGTGTAGTTCCCGGCTTGCTCCGGTGGCAGGTCCTGGTAGGCCTTTTGTGCATTACCCGACAGGAAGGGGGCCAGCAGTCCCCCCCAGTCGTCTTTGGGCCAGCCCTCCCGGCCGGCGGTGCGCTCAAACGCCAGGAGATAGGCTTCTATATCCTCCTGCTCCGTCAGCTTGGGGATGAAGCGCCCGGGGTTAGGCCGCGTCCCGGCGGCCCCTTCCTCCTGCCGGTGAGCGGCCATCCGCTGGAGCTCCGCGTGGATCATCCCCGTCTGTTTCCTCTGTTCGTGCAGGGCCTCTTCGTGCCGGGTCTGTTGTTCCATGCTCGCCTGTACAAGCTGCTGCACCAGCGCGTCCATGCTTTTTCCGTTATTAAATTTATATATATATATATATTTTTTTTTTTTTATTTCTTTTATTCTATTCTGATAAAGTCTATTGTTGTTTATTCTGCACCCCTGATTGCCAGTAGACTATGCCCGCATTCTCCACCACTGTGGCAATTCCAGGTGTAGGGGTGGCAGAATAAACAACACACAGACAGGTTGCAGTTCCCAAAATCATACTCTTTATTTTCTTAGTCAAATAATAACGGTTTGCTGTCGGCCGGGCGGCGTCTCCGCTCTGTGGCCTTTTGCCTTGCGCTGCTACGGGGGACTGAGAGGAGGCTCCTCGGCTCCATTAAGTCCCCCCTCTCCAACAGGCGCACCGCGCCGTGATTCGCTAATCAGGTAATCACTCTGATGGGTATTTAGTGACAGGTGCGTCCGGAAGCGGACGCCCAAACATGGGCAGCGCCCAGCCATTGGGTCGCCACATAGCGCCCATCAATCACCAAGCCCAGGGGTGGCTTGGGGTTGCCACATTGGTCAGAGAGGATTGTCAACATTCTGCGGTAGAAAATGTATGAATGAAAGGAGATGTGCAGATTTCTTTTTTTACTAAAAATAGCATCTGTTTCCACAGTAAATCATCTGTTGAGTGTTTTATTTATTTATTTGTGCTTTAGGACGTAACCACCATGAAACAATCATAAAACAACATTTTATTTATCTCATTCCTGCTTAGTTCTCTCTACCGCCATCAGGGGCGGAGCTAGGGGGTGGCTACCTGGGCTCAAGCCCCGGATGTATTCTGAAAAGCCCCGAATCTATTTAAAAATTTTTTTTTTTTTTTTTTTTTTTACAGTTCATCATTGTTACATGAAAATATGTTTGCACCAGATTTAGCAGAAGCTAATTTCCATCTGTGGTCTATCCAGCTGCTAACTGTATTTGAGTGAGTTAAGTCTTGGTGTTATGGTAGACTCAGACCTAAGCTTTAAATCACAATCAACAAGTTGACAAAAACTTAATTCTTCCACCTTAGAAACATAGCTAAAGTACGGCCATTTATAAATCAAAAGGACGCTGAAAACCAGATCCATGCCTTTATCTCAAGCCAACTCGACTACTGTAATGCACTCCTTACCGGCCTCCCGAAAAAATACGATGATAACTATTTTATTGCAATGCACTATTGCATTATTTTATTCTATTTTACTAACTATTTTATTGCACTGCACTATTTTACTTTGTATCAGTGAATCATAGACGCCTGGCCATAAGAGCATTCGGAGCATCTCTGCTCTCCCACTATTGAACTTGGGGGAGCAAAGGTATGATCTTGCTCCACCACTTTGATTATATGAAAAATATGATATATCCCCCCCAATATATAAATCTAACCATAACTACGTTATGGTTAACTGAGTTTTATAGTGAAAAGAGCAGCTTTATTGGTCAAGATTGAAGGCTCTATATTGCAGGAAATTGCACGTACAGGTTCATTAAAAAAATTAAAATAAAAAAAAAAATTAAAAAAGGGGCCCATCTGGGCTAAGCCCCGGATCTCCTACAATCCTAAATCCGCCCCTGACCGCCATGCTGCTCTCTCCCACCTTGGTCGCGCTCTCTCTCTTTCTCTCATCTTTTTATAAATCAAATAAATCAATACTAGAGTACTTCCTTGTTTTATGAATGAAGAGGTACACAGGCAGCTGTGTTTTTGACCAATCAGAGACGGTCATCCCTGCAAACCCCTCCTCCATTGACTGGGTACTGTCTGCAGTGGACAATGAAGCACCTGCTACCGAACGGTCTCTTTAAGATGTAATTCCACCTTTCCACCTTTTTCCTCCATTTCAATGTCAAAAAAATAACCACTTCATCTCACCTCCTACCATACTGTATATCTAACTATCTGTCTCTCTCTCTCTCTCTCTCTCTCTCTCTCTCTCTCTCTCTCTCTCTCTCTCTCTCTCTCTCTCTCTCTCTCTCTCTCTCTCTCTCTCTCTCTCTCTCTCTCTCACACAGGTTATCCTGATCCTGACTAAGTACTTCCACGCTGACTCCACAAAGGTCTTGGAGAGCTCCCTGTGGAGGTAGGGTCAAACCACTTATCCTGCTGTGCGTGCGTGCGTGCGTGCGTGTGTGTGTACATGTGTCTGTTGATGTTACCCTCTTCTCCAGAGCCATGTGATGCTCCTTTATATATAGATCTCTGAGGTAGGTTCCAAAAAGGGGTTGTCGACATCTGGGTAGGCAGGGCAGTGGGCAGGGCAGTGGACAACAGGGCAGTGGACAACAGGGCAGTGGGCAGGGCAGTGCAGGGGGCAAAGGGGGGAAAGGGCTTAAACCCGAGCATCATCCACATCTCTCTCCTCCCCAGGGTCTCGATGACTCGGAGCCGTTAGCAGAACACATTTTTCTTGACAACCAAACTTTGACTGCATTTCATTTAATTACATGTTTTTTTTTACTTGACCTTTTCACACAGAACAGTCATCCTACGTCTTCTAGAGTTAAATAAAAACCAAGACAGTAGATAAGAGTGTTTTTATTACCCTGGCTAAAATGAGTTGTGTAGACACACACACACACACACACACACACACACACACACACACACACACACACACACACACACACACACACACACACACACACACACACACACACACACACACACACACACACACACACACACACACACACACACACACCACATACACGTTGTGCTGGTACTTAATTCATAGCATTCACCACCTCTCTATCTGCTGTATAACTTCAAAGTCTCAGCTTCTCATTAGCCGCTACTGTCTCCTCTGCCTCTAGACAGACATGAATTATTCACACGTTTCCCTCCTTCCCCCTGTTGATATTTTAATTGTTGAGCCTTATTATAAATAATAACTGACACACGGCTTTGGAAAATAACATTAAGAACAAGAAGACAAGTGAAAGAGTGAATCACATGTTACATGTTATCATCTCTGTTTTAGGTTAACCTCTTAACACTTTGGGAGCCAGCCGTGTTTTCCTTTTTACCCCCTTGAATGCCACCATCCACTCCCAATGTTAACTTAATATCGCCTAATCTATGTTTTAAATTATGGCTATGTGTCTAATCTGCCCGTGGCTTATCAAAGACTCATTTTCCAGTCAACATTGTCGAGGCAGATTGTTTTTTTATCGCTTCATTTCAGTTTGATAGCATTTTGAAAATCACTCGTTTTCGCGGAAAAAACAACCCTATGATGATAATCGTCTTTTACTGGAATATTCCAGAACCTTGTCATTTGTCAGCCTATTTATGAATCGTTTTCAAATAAACGCTAGATGATCGATAGTATATGTGTGCGCACGCACGCTCGTGCCGCGCACTGATAATCGCTGCTCTTATTTCCTGATGGCTTTTACAGTCAAAACAGCTATATCACATATAGGGGAAACACTTTATATCCGTGAAAACAAGTCTGATTATCCTAAGACTGATAACATAGATTCCTTACCTGAGGTCAGATGGTATCCAAATGGTTTATTCCAATTTCCGATCGCCATTAGAAAAAATCGATAATTGTATTGATCCACCGTGTGTACAGTAGAACACATATTCGCCGTGGCACCAAGGTTCCAGAATGAACTCTGGTAGACCCCGGTTACATCAGTGAGAAGTAAAATGTGGAGTCAGAAATCCGTTCTCCCATTCACTTTCATTGAGTCCAATCCAAAAGGGTGATTTACCATCTGGGAGACGATAGGGGGCGCTTTTTTCACATCTGAGCGCCGGCGGTGCCTGGATCTCCAACGGTAGGCTCGCTTGATGCAATATGATTTCAGAACGAGAGGGGGGAAAAAAAAGAAAAAAAAAACGATAATACTCGTGATGTGGCATTCAACGGTCGGGGGGTAAACCCGAGAAATCTCGGGCGTGGCGCTCAAAGTGTTAAGGTCCAGGTACGTCACGCCCAGACGAAATATCTGGCGAGCGTCATTTGAAAAGCCGTTCCGATGAGTGACCAAGTCCGGTGGTAAACGGTCCTGAACTGACCAGTCACTACTGATGGCAAAAATTATTGACCACCGTTGTAGCCAAGGAGCGTCTGCTCCGAAAGCGATCTCAGATGAGCGCTGATTGCAACGAGAAGGGGGCAGAAGAAGACCAACAAGCTCTTTGTTTTGACTCGCGGACGGCCATTTTTGATAATTTTGAATTATTGCGGTACACACATTACAAAAACCTTTGTTAAACACTCATTTTCCGTGGGACAGTTACTAGTTACTTCTTCCAAAAAGTAACTAAATTACTTACTCAGTTACAAATTATAAAAGTAACTAGTTACTTCAGAAAGTAACTACTGCGTTACTTTCAAGTAATATTCTCTTTTTTTCACTTTTTCTCCCCATTTTCTATTTTTTCTCCCATCCCAATTTCGTATTTCCAATTCTTCCCTCCCCTGTCTTGAACGTTGCTAGACTATGCCTCCCACTGGTCGGCTGTAGTGAGGATAGAAGCCTTGCATCACGTGTCCCCTCCGGTACACGAGGAGGCAGCCTGTCGCATCTTTTCACCGCAGCAGCTCGAACTCTCAGTGGCGAGGAGTAACGCGTGGGAGGCTCACGCTGCCCCCGATACTTCCTGTTTACGCCGCACCGGCGTCACCCAACCGACCTGTAGGAGTCGCTGTCCACAACGTCCAATCCCCACCCACCGGCTTTCCCACCCTCTAACACAATTGTGTTAGTATGACGGCCGGCCAAGCCAGTAGCAACGCCGAGAGCTAGGCTCGATACCAGCATCTCCTGCGTTAGTGGCGAGCGCCTTGCCCACTGCGCCACTCAGCCGCCTGCTTTCAAATAAATGATTAACATAAACAACGTACACAAATCTAAACTATTTTGCTGTGGGACAAAGTGAGACTAGCCTCCAATCAAATGCCATGTATGTAGATATTATAATTACTTTGTGTATATGTTTAATGTTTATAAGTGGATCATACAAATACAAACACAATAGATGTTTTGGAACTTTTGATATGTATTGCCCCTCAACAGGCCACAACTGGGCAACATTAAATTATGCTTGTTAAGCACTATACCAAAAATAAATAACAAATATATACTGATTGATAGATTGATTGAACATTTTAATTAACAGATTGCAGAATGGGTACAGTACAGTACAGCTCAATACACACAATTGTTAAGGGGATGCAGACCAGACAAAGACTTTCGTCTTGGTTACATCAGGGTCCCCCATTTTCAATTCATAATGACATTTATGACATACACAACATACAGATATAAGAATCTAATCTAATCTAATCATGACATTTAAGACATACATGACATACAGATACAGTATACACTCTTTGTAGTGCAAATAAAACTAAAAAACAGATGTGTCGTGTGTGTCTCTCACTCTCTTTCTGTATCTCTCTAGTTCTCTCTCTCTCTCTCTCTCTCTCTCTCTCTCTCTCTCTCTCTCTCTCTCTCTCTCTCTGAGCACTTGAAGACTGTGCTATTAAACCAGGAAGTGCAGCACTATGTTGATAAGGCTGTCAGCAGTAAAGCCTCCACTACTGTAGTGCCCTGCGCTGCAATACAACAAACACAAGACTAAGAGCGAACAAAAAACTCTCATGGACCCGCAGTCTCTCGTTGACTGACTCGCTTGTGTTTTCGTTGGATTCGTTTTGGATTATTTGGGCTCGCCAAACAAACTATCAAAACGTACACGGACCCGCGGACCGCGGTCTCTCGTTGACTGACTCGCTCGTGTTGTCGTTGTGTGTCCGACTATGCATGCTTTCGAACACCCGCCCAACTCTACCTCTGATTGGCTTACCATGACATTTTACTCAACCTCAGCCAATCGTCAGCATGTATGCGCTTGTCTTGCGCGCTGCCCACTACCAAGGAAGAACAGTATTGCCTCTCGGCGCAGAGATCTAGTTGGTCTGATGAAAACGGCTTCAATCATAGTAACGCGCCTAATTTTTTGGCAGTAACGGTAATGGCGTTATTAAGATTGGAAGAGTAAGGGCGGCTACGTGGCGTAGTGGGCAAGGCACTCGCCACGAAATGCTGGAGACGCTGGGCTCGCCTGTTCGAGCCCAGCGCTCCACATTTGCTTTCAGTTTAGCTGGTCGTCCGTACTAATACACATTGGCCGTATTAGTGGGTGGGAAACTGATGGGTGGGGATCGGGCGTTGTGGACAGCGACTCCTACAGGTCGGTTGGTGCGCCTGCGCAGTAGAATCAGGAAGTGTCGGGGGCAGCGTGAGCCTCCCACGCGTTACTCCTCGCCACTGAGAGATCGAGCTGCGCAGGTGAAAAGATGCGACTGCTGTTACCTCAAGTACCGGAGGGGACTTGTGCTATGTATGACTTAGTCCACATTGCAGCCGGCTTGTGGGAGGCAAGAAACAGCGTCCGTGACAGGGGAGGGTTGAATTGGATGATACGAAATTGGGATGGGATAAAATATAGAAAATGGGAGAAAAAGTGGATAAAAAAAAGAAGATTGGAAGAGTAATGATTACTCGTTACTGAAAAAAGTAACGCCGTTATTTATAACGCTGTTATTCCCATCACTGGCCAAGACATGCCCATGTCACTTCAGCGCTGTTGTTTGATGTCTCCAGACACCTGGGGGTGATGTGTCCAGACACCTGGGGGTGATGTGTCCAGACACCTGGGGGTGATGTGTCCAGACACCTGGGGGTGATGTGTCCAGACACCTGGGGGTGATGTGTCCAGACACCTGGGGGTGATGTGTCCAGACACCTGGGGGTGATGTGTCCAGACAGTCTGGGGGTGATGTGTCCAGACACCTGGAGGTGATGTGTCCAGACACCTGGGGGTGATGTGTCCAGACACCTGGGGGTGATGTGTCCAGACAGTCTGGGGGTGATGTGTCCAGACACCTGGGGGTGATGTGTCCAGACACCTGGGGGTGTTGTGTCCAGACACCTGGGGGTGATGTGTCCAGACACCTGGGGTTGATGTGTCCAGACACCTGGGGGTGATGTGTCCAGACACCTGGGGGTGATGTGTCCAGACACCTGGGGGTGATGTGTCCAGACACCTGGGGTTGTGCACCCTGTTCTTCAACCTTGTTATGGTCGTGGGGCACCGGGATCAAACAAGACAAATGGCCTCTCTGTCTCACTCTGTCAGGCGGTGTGCGGATCAAGACGTGCGGTGCCACGCATGAGGGGAGGAAGTCAGTGGTGGTGGATGTAGAGAGAGAGAGAGAGAGAGAGAGAGAGAGAGAGAGAGAGAGAGAGAGAGGAGAGAGAGAGAGGGAGAGACTTCCCTCAGAGCAGCTGGGTCGGTGAGGAGGAGTTGAACAAACAATCACTCCAGTCGTGGGCGAGTGCTCTCACCACTATCTAACTATGATTATAGTTAGAGTTAACCTCGTAAGGTTAGTTTTAACATTTGCTTAACGGTTATGGTTGAGACATAACGTTAGGGTTAAGGTTAGAGTTCGATCCCCAATTAAAATGTAGATTATTTTCAATTTGAATAATGTTCACATGTAAATTATTCGTAATACGTACACATATTACATTTCCCATACAATACATTAATATGTTACATATGGCTATAACATACATTATGTAAATGTTTTCCAGCGGTCAATTAGTCTTTTATTTGCATATTTTGGGCAGAGATTGGGCAGTTTTTTTTAAGTCGTCTTCTTTGATGTTTTTTCCCCCCGTTCGTTGGCAGTTACCGTGGCGATAAGCGAGACTATAAAAACGATTTCACCAGCCGGTCGAACAGTGCCACATGCAGAAAGTGTTTTAAAGGAAAAGTAAGAGAAAACATGTCACACGTTATAAAGTGCAAAGTTGTAAACTTCTATCATCCGATCGTAAACCAATGCCATTGGGAGCCTTTTTCCCCTCATATCTCCCGGCGTGCAGTGAGTTCTGGCTGATATCTCCCGGGGCGTGCGGTGAGTTCTGGCTGATCCCCTGTTAGCTCTGGAGTTGGAGCCTGTGTCTTTTTATTGCCGTCTCTGGTTCCAATATAATCCAGTTTCTTGACTGTGTTATGTCTGTCCCAAGGTTCTGCGCTATAACACGGCTGATAAAAGGCTCCTAAACAACCCCCTCCCCCGCATAATGGTTGTTTTTGTGATATGTGTGAGAGAGAGTGAGGGGGGGGGTTACGTATAGAACCAGCCAGACACACTGTCAGCCTCCCAGGTGGTTTATGTTGAGAAGACTTTCACAGTTTGCCTTTGGAGTATAGCAGTAGAAACACAGGTGTCTCTGGAGATGTTTTCCATTTCCCCCACGCCGCGTGGCCAGAGACCTGCCTCAGCGACGAGGGGTTACGGACCGCGATGACGTTAAAGAATTTATACAGGAAATAAGTAGATAAATAAAGGATTTCTCTCTCTCTGTGAAAGTATCCTCGGCATAAACTACCTGGGAGGCCGACAGTGTCTGGATCTACTGTCTCTCTGTGAAAGTCTCCTCAGACTTTGTCTCCACAGAACACTGAACAATGATCTCTCCACACACAAGCACAGATGAACACACACACACACACACACACACACACACACACACACACACACACACACACACACACACACACACACACACACACACGATGTGATGGTAGCCAATATGAACATTAAATAGCAAAATGTGAAATGTCATAATGTCATTCCTATATCTCACTCCCTTTCTCTCTCTGTCTCTCTCTTTCTCCCTGTCTCTATCTCTTTCTCTGTCTCTCTCCATCTCTCTCCGTCTCTCTCTCCCTCTCTGCCTCTCACTGTGTCTCTCCCTCTCTCTCTGTCTCTCTCTGGCTCTCTCTTTCTCTCTCTCTATCTATCTCTCTGTGTGTCTCTCTCTGTCTCTGTCTGTCTATATTGTCATGGATGTAGCAAGTACAATGTTGCCAAAGCATCTATAATAATGACATTCACCTCTTAACGTCCAACGGACGGTATAAGTAAGACACTTCAGAATGTTACCTTTCAAAAGAGACCAAACTCATGCATGTGCTATAAGTATAAGTATAATAAATCGCAAATGACTTTGGGTATGCAATCGACAGGCGTTTTATGCAACATTTGCAGGACTGTTAAGGGATTAAACAGAAAAAGAAAAGGTTAATAAAATCAAGAAAATAGCAGGAAACAATGAATACTCGCCCTGTGTGTGTGTGTGTGTGTGTGTGTGTGTGTGTGTAGGTGTGTGTGTGTGTGTGTGTGTGTGTGTGTGTGTGTAGGTGTGTGTGTGTGTGTGTGTGTGTGTGTGTGTGTGTGTGTGTGTGTGTGTGTGTGTGTGTGTGTGTGTGTGGGTGGATCAGCCTGATATTGGGTGCACGCTCTCACACCGGGGCAACAACAAGTCGTTTCTGGAATACATTTACATCATTGTCCAACTGACAAACATACAGTTATGTAAAACGTTTTGTTACACCTTTTTAACTCAAGAGGGTGAGAGTGACCACAAGAGGGCGACACAGGGACACTGGCATAGAACTAAACTCAGAGAGCCTCTGGGCAGTGGGCCGCCGGTATGGACCGGAAGTGATCAGCAACAGCTTCAGGATGCAAATGTGGACCAGCTGCTTCCGTTTGGCTGAACCAATCAATCGTGTTCGTGACATTATGTTCAAATGTTGGAAGTGCAACCTCTTTTGTCACACAATGCACGTCCCGTTGGCATTTTAACTTTAGTTGGCGTTCATTCTCTTTTTAAGGGACGTAACTTGTGGCTCGTTATTCAGTCAAACAGACACTACAGTGTCAAATGTGTTGTATGATCATTCTTCCGCAGTAATTTCAACTATTATATAATCAGAACCCTTCATTATACCCCCCTTCCCATTAGCCCTATGCCTTATCATAATCACAAGCAAAGCGAGAGAAAGATGGAGAGGTAGAGAATGAATGTGGATGAGATGGAGAGAGAGAGAGAGAGAGAGAGAGAGAGAGAGAGAGAGAGAGAGAGAGAGAGAGAGAGAGAGAGAGAGAGAGAGAGACAGAGAGACAGAGAGAGAGACAGAGAGAGAGGGAGATAGATAGATAGATAGATAGATAGATAGATAGATAGATAGATAGATAGATAGATAGATAGATAGATAGATAGATAGATAGATAGATAGATAGATAGATAGAGACCACGTACAACTGGTAATCAGATGCAGTGCTAATATTTCATGGCTTTAGGTAGAATTTTAGATTCCAGTTGACTGATGCATTATCTGGCTATATGCATTACCACCCTATCTTCCTCTTTCTCCCCCTTTCTATATATATATCTCTGGGGCCGTGTTTCTTAGCAGAAGGTAACTGTAGATGGAGTGTGTTTCTTAACAAACAGTAACAGGATATGGAGTGTGTTTCTTAACAAACAGTAACAGGATATGGACTGTGTTTCTTAACAGACGGTAACAGGAGATGGACTGTGTTTCTTAACAGAAGGTAACAGGAGATGGACTGTGTTTCTTAACAGACGGTAACAGGATATGGACTGTGTTTCTTAACAGACGGTAACAGGATATGGAGTGTGTTTTTTAACAGAAGGTAACAGGATATGGACTGTGTTTCTTAACAGAAGGTAACAGGAGATGGACTGTGTTTCTTAACAGAAGGTAACAGGAGATGGACTGTGTTTCTTAACAGACGGTAACAGGATATGGAGTGTTTTTTTTAACAGAAGGTAACAGGATATGGACTGTGTTTCTTAACAGAAGGTAACAGGATATGGACTGTGTTTCTTAACAGAAGGTAACAGGAGATGGACTGTGTTTTTTAACAGAAGGTAACAGGATATGGACTGTGTTTCTTAACAGAAGGTAACAGGAGATGGACTGTGTTTCTTAACAGACGGTAACAGGATATGGAGTGTGTTTTTTAACAGAAGGTAACAGGATATGGACTGTGTTTCTTAACAGAAGGTAACAGGATATGGACTGTGTTTCTTAACAGAAGGTAACAGGAGATGGACTGTGTTTCTTAACAGAAGGTAACAGGATATGGACTGTGTTTCTTAACAGAAGGTAACAGGAGATGGACTGTGTTTCTTAACAGAAGGTGACAGGATATGGACTGTGTTTCTTAACAGAAGGTAACAGGAGATGGACTGTGTTTCTTAACAGACGGTAACAGGATATGGAGTGTGTTTTTTAACAGAAGGTAACAGGATATGGAGTGTGTTTTTTAACAGAAGGTAACTGTAGATGTGTGTGTTTCCGCCACCAGTCAATAATTTATGCTCTTGCTAGAGTGTTTTTATTGTATTTCTGTTTGGCTGAAGTTTTTCGCTTGAGAGGGCCAGACCCCCACAGTGAGACACTATAACAGACACTTTATACTCTGCACTCCTGCGGTGTGCGTGTGACCGCAGGCTTGTGTGTATGTGTGTATGTGTGTGTGTGTGTGTGTGTGTGTGTGTGTGTGTGTGTGTGTGTGTGTGTGTGTGTGTGTGTGTGTGTGTGTGTGTGTGTGTGCACAAGTCCCCTAGTGGGAAAGCTTGAAGCATTCATCTTAGCATGACCCTATCCACCATGTTCTCGCTCCTGGTGGTACAAGTGTTTCACAACATTTATTTGAACCCTATAGATCAAGCGTGTTTTGGGAGATATTAGTGCATAACCGACATAGAGGTTGAGTGGTAGAAAAGGCTTTTCCAGAGAGGACCATTAGATGGTCTTCATAGAATGTTGATCATATTTTGATGGAACGTGTGTGGATGTTGCATGAGGTGGACACTGTCACGTGTCAGTTCCACGTTAGTCCACATCGGTCCCACTATCTATCCTATGGCCAATTTAAGAATGTTCACAACCCTCCCTACCTCAGTGTGTAACTATTTTTTATTTAAGAACATGATCATAAACATCCCTACCTCAGTATATTACAGTTTTTAATTTAAAACATGATCACAAACCTCCCTACTTCAGTGTGTAACTGTTTTTAATTTGATCTATCTTTCTTTGTATTCTTCTGTGTTTCTGTCATATTTATTCAAATGTATTCTATCCCTTTTATATGTGTTCTGAACTGTTTGTATTTGTGATCTCGTCTGCATTGCAAATGAGGGTAAAACCTCAATATAACTTTTTGAGAATAAATAAAGGTTTCAAATCAAATCAAAAACATTCTAATGGTGATGTCACAATTACTAGAATTACAAGAAGAAGGTCTAGAATTACAAGATCCAATTCGGAGGAATCATTAAAAAAAAATATATATATTTATATATAGGCTACCTGAATGGGTTAGGAGATTTAAATCATCAACTGAATGTTCATCCAAATGATAACTTTGTTTTCATGGCAAAACATCAACTTTCTGAGTTGCGTGCATCATACCAAGACTGACTTCCATAATAAACTATTGTTTTATTTATGTGTGACTTTTAGGGATGCCCCGATCACGTTTTTTGCCACCGATACCGATCACCGATCATCGTGAGCCATAACGGCCGATACCGATCCGATAACAATCATTTTTGATTAAAAAAAAATTAAATGGTATTTTATATAATTTTTTTATTTTAATTTTTTTATAAAATATATATATTATATAATTAGACTTGTACTTGTATTATCTGCGAGACATCGCCACCATGCAACAAGTCAAAATGCTCGCTATCTGCAAACAGCTCCACTGTCTGTGTGTACTAGTAGCCTCCAGCTACGGCCAGGATTCTCCGGCGCTGCAGCTGGACCCTCCGGCGCTGCAGCTGGACCCTAGTATTGGTATAAATCACATTCAGCAAGCCCTCAGCTCGAATACGCATCGAATCAATGTTATAAAACATTGATATCAGGAGCTATCTGTAGCTACTGCTAGCCGGCTATATAACGTTAAGACGACGCCTCAGTGAACTATTTAGTTCAATGGGACATTTCGTTTTGAACAGTGAACTAACGCGAGCTAGCTATGGTGAGCTAACGGAGGTATCAACATGCACTACTAGACTTGCTGGAGCATTTGTTGATATCAGGAGCTATGAGTAGCTGGCCGGCTAGATACCGGTTAGACAATGCCTACTAAAAGTGAATAGTTGACTGGGTAATTTTGTTTAAACAGTAACGATAGCTAGGTAGCTAACGTTAGCTCACGTCAAATGCACTATAGACTCGAGCAGAGCCTCCTCTCAGTCCTGTGTTTACAAACTGTACACGGGTGCGGGCGGGGCAAGGGAGGAGGAGCAGCGGCAGTTTGCAGGTCCTGTGTGTCTGAGACAGACAGCGAGTGAGATCTCCGCTTGATCGGTTTCCGCGATCGGCGAATATGACTCATTATCGGAATTCACCGATCGCATATTTATACTGATTATCGGCCGATAACGATCGGTGGCCGATCGATTGGGGCATCCCTAGTGACTTTATGTGTGACTCTGCACTAGGGCTGACCCCTATTAATTGATTAGTCGACTAATCGGTCGAAAGGGGCCGTAGTCGACTGGCCAACCTCTTAGTCGAATATAATAAAAAGAAAAAATAATATTTTTTTATTTTATTTTATTTTTTATCATAATTTTTTTCAAAAGAAAAGAGGCATAGAAGCGTGGCTAACGCTAATGGCACACATACCAGAGGCTAACTGCCTACGAAAACAGGCACAGAGGCACTGAAAGAGGATTTCACCCATCTAATGAACACACTATACTAGACAAATATCAAGATGTATCCATCAGTGGACCAATTGCATGCTTTTGCAGAGGACAAGAAGCCTTCAGTCGACTCCTTCAGACATTAAGCACCCCCCACAGCCCAAATGGAATGAAAAATAGTCGACTAGCGGCAAATTTTGGCCAATCCTAGTCGACCATCCAAATCCTTAGTCGGGGACAGCCCTACTCTGCACCCTCTAACCCGCCTGCTTAAGGGCCAACTAGCTGGTTGTATTTTTGTTCAATAAACAATGTGACTAGGGAAACGGTGACTCTCATGAAGAGGGGGAAAAAAATTATCGAAATTGACCCAAGAGCCTTCTTGTTACTACTAGCCGAGGAGCTAGTCTCTGTTTCACCTAACACTATTGCTCCGTGATCATAGCCATTCATCTCTAAAGCTAACCACTATTTGTAAAAGCCACAACCACGTTACCATATTTGTAATAATGTAAATCATTGTATCGTTGTACATATTGTGTTTATAACGTTAGTAGCTAAGTTAGCTAGCTTGGTAGCCAGCATTCTCGAAACTCCTAACATCACCCGATTTAAAATGGTTCTCTCCTCTTTGTATACCTTTGTCCTCACAAGTATTCTGCCAGGGAACTTATGGACACGACAATAGTAGTAGTTATAAGGTGTTTGAGCTTGTAACGTTAGTTAGCTAATAGCTATCGTGGTAGCCCGTTTCGTGACTGTGATGCACCGAGTGCTATCCGAGGGGGCTACTATCGTATCAACATGCCGCGACGTGTAGCTTGCTAGCCGGCATGAATGCCCGATTTAAAATGGTTCTCTCCTTTTTGTATACCTTTGTCCTCACAAGTATTCTGCCAGGGAACTTATGGACACAACAATAGTAGGAGTTATAAGGTGTTTGATCATTGTGTCGTTGTACATATTGTGTATACAACGTTAGTAGCTAACTTAGCTTAGCTTGGTAGCCGCCGAGTGCAGCTAAAGGGGCTATCGTATCAACATGCCGCAACATGTAGCTTGCTAGCTTGGATGATGCGTGTGCAGTGCTTTGCCCCACAGGTCTGAGAAGAGGACCTGCACATTTTACTCGTTCCCAAAACTCTTTTACAAGCCCCGATCTAAAATGGTTCACGACAGTAGCCATATTGCTAAGAGCCATATAGCCAGTAGTACTATGACCCGGACGGGCATAAGGCATATGTTGCCTCGAGTGATATCACGGCCGTGCTAGCGTCTGATAAGCTTTTTGACTTGCTCCGTGCATGTTATTCGTGCATGGACCTTTTTAACTCTTTCTGAGTGGCATTTCCGGCGTCAAATGGAAAAAAATTAATTATTAAATTAGATACCAATGATGTAAACTACCCATAACTGAAGAGTAGGGTTTAACCTGCAAGTTGGCCTTTAAGCATCTCACCATGTGCTCCTCCTCAGAACAGA
>NC_140165.1:105677540-105692540 GCF_963971535.1 Notolepis coatsorum
CCCCTCAGGGTCAGCTGTGCTGGACTGGGCACTCTCTCTCCCCTCAGGGTCAGCTGTGCTGGACTGGGCGCTCTCTCTTTCCTCAGAGTCAACTGCATAAGAAGAACATCACCAATCAATAATAATGGCTTGAATTCATACAGCGTTTTTCAGCCTTTTGAAAACACCCAAAGTAGTAGTAGTAGTAGTAGTAGTAGTAGTAGTAGTAGTAGTAGTAGTAGTAGTAGTAGTAGTAGTAGTAGTAGTAGTAGTAGTTTATTCAGTCATCATCTCACACAATACAATATACACCATCATTTAACAATATTTGATTTTACAGTGACTGAGAAGGTACAGACTGAAGCAATGCTTATATAGCCTATGCCTGTCCTATATTCTTAACAAAAATTTAAAAAATTAAGACTCCAAAACAGTATTCTAAAAGAAAATAGCAAAAAAAAAACAGTATTATTCACCCTTGTAGTTTTCAAAAATAGCTTTACAAACCATTTTCTTAAAAACCAAAAGCGAATTACTCATTCTTAACTGTATATCAGCATTGTTCCACAAAGCGCTTCACAGAAACCATCAAGCATTCACACTCACACAGTCATACGCTACTGGTGGTCGTGAGCAGCATCAGCAAACACAGCTTTCCTGTGGCAGACTGACGGAATCATGTCTGCTATTCAGCGCCAACCACCATCAACAACCTTCATAAATACATTCAACATTAATGGAATAGGCTAACTACCAACTTAGCTGTAGCAGTTAGCTGTTATATGCAATCACATTTGTTTAACTACGGGGTAGTAGTTGACCTAGTTGTTAGCTTAAGCTAGTTAGCTGTGGTTATCTACAAACATGTAGATGAGACTAATCGAGAACATGGCTAACTGTTGGGAATTCTAAGGTACATCTTATTTAAGCATGTAAAATGGCAACTAATCAATTCAATCAATTAGATTACCAATATTATATCAACATGAAAATTTGAAAGGGAACATAATAGTATTTTATTTGAGTATTTACTATTATAATATTAGTAGCCAATTAATTTGCAGCCCGTCCTAGGTTCTGATTGGCTCTCTAGGTTAGCACTTTAGCTTCTGATGCTGTGGTGGGCACTAGTCCTAACATTGCTAACTAAACTTTTAGTCAGAGAAAAAACGTCACGAGTCACGACTATTTACGTCCACGTGCTGTAAGGAATCAGGAATACGGAAAGCACATTGTCTTGTAATAGAATGACTGAAATCACTGCAAGAACTAGTATAGGCTAGCTAGCCCCCATGAACCGGCACACACCAACAGTAGAATATGCACTAGGCTACTGCACGCACCTGTCATGTTACTGTTGGTTCCTTCCACTTGAACTTCATCATCATTAGCAGCAGCAGCTACTCTAACGCCAGCCCTTCCTCTACTAAACATGTCTGTAATTTTAGAACATTGTTCTGCGTCTTTTACTAGCAATTCTAGCTTTTTCAGCTCCACCCTTTCTTTTTTTGCATTCTCCATTTCTGCGCTTCTAGGCCTACTCGCGGTTGGGAGGAAACGTGAATCTCATTCACTGATGTCTCATGTCTCATTCAAGACTGGCTAACAAAAGCATGTCTTTCACTTAACACCAAGAAAACAGTGTGTATGATGTTCACAAAGTCACCAGTAGAGGTCACTCACTCTAATGTGTTTCTGGGAGAGGCGGAGCTGGACATTGTACATTAATTCAAGTATCTTGGGGTCACATTGGACTCTACATTGACCTTCAAAAAGTAATGTGAAGAAAGTGACAAACACAGTCAAGTTTAACATCGAAAACTTCAGGCAGATCAGGCCCTGCCTGCCAGTTAATGCTGCAAGGATGTTTCTGCATTCAATGATTTTATCACACATCGAGTACTGTTTTATCAACTGGTCTCTTTCATATGTCACTACTCTTACACCAATAGAATTACTCTACAAAAAAGCCATAAAAGTATTTGATAGGAAACCAATTTCATTTCATCACTGTAATGTTTTAAAAAAACATAACATGCTAAGTTTCGAGAATTTCCAAGTTTTCAAATATACTTGCTTCATGTACAAGGTTCTGCGTGGACTTGCCCCTCCCCCATTGAATGAGTTCATCCAACAGAAAGCAGACACTGGCATTACCACCAGGGCCATCAGTAGAGGGGACTGTAAGGTGCCTTTTCGGTATACTACCATTGCAAAAACTGTGTTCTCTGTTAAAAGTGGTAACTACTGGAATAGCCTACCAGTTGTGATTAGAGAGTGCCCTACATACTCCATGTTCAAGACCCATCTTAAACTGCATCTTAAGGCAAACCAGAACTGTGATCATTTTTAATCTGATTTAGTTTATGCAACTTGTTTATTGTTTTATTGCCGGCCCACACACTGGCCCACACACCGGCCCACATAATGGCCCACACACCGGCCCACATACGGCCCACACACTGGCCCACACACTACACCGGCCCACACACTACACCGGCCCACACACTGGCCCACACACCGGCCCACACACTGGCCCACACACCGGCGCACACACCGGCCCACACACTGGCCCACACACTGGCCCACACACTGGCCCACACACTGGCCCACACACCGGCGCACACACCGGCCCACACACTGGCCCACACACTGGCCCACACACCGGCACACACACTGGCCCACATTAGTGGCCCACACACCGACTCACACACCGGCCCACACACCGGCCCACAGACTGGCCCACATACTGGCCCACACACCGGCCCACACACCGGCCCACATACTGGCCCACATTAGTGGCCCACACACCGACTCACACACTGGCCCACACACCGGCCCACACACTGGCCCACATTAGTGGCCCACACACCGACTCACACACTGGCCCACACACTGGCCCACACACTGGCCCACACACCGGCCCACATTAGTGGCCCACACACTGGCCCACACACTGGCCAAAAAAAAAAGTTAAAAAAAAAAAAAGTTAAAAAAAAAGTATAAAAAATTAAATTTTTTTTTTTTTTTTTTTTTTTTTTTGGACCAGCCCACTTTGGTTCCGGCCCATCGGGATTCGTCCCGAACGTCCCGATGGCCAGTCCGCCACTGGTGATTTACCATCTGGGAGACGATAGGGGGCGCTTTTTTCACATCTGAGCGCCGGCGGTGCCTGGATCTCCAACGGTAGGCTCGCTTGATGCAATATGATTTCAGAACGAGAGGGGGGAAAAAAAAGAAAAAAATAACGATAATACTCGTGATGTGGCATTCAACGGTCGGGGGGTAAACCCGAGAAATCTCGGGCGTGGCGCTCAAAGTGTTAAGGTCCAGGTACGTCACGCCCAGACGAAATATCTGGCGAGCGTCATTTGAAAAGCCGTTCCGATGAGTGACCAAGTCCGGTGGTAAACGGTCCTGAACTGACCAGTCACTACTGATGGCAAAAATTATTGACCACCGTTGTAGCCAAGGAGCGTCTGCTCCGAAAGCGATCTCAGATGAGCGCTGATTGCAACGAGAAGGGGGCAGAAGAAGACCAACAAGCTCTTTGTTTTGACTCGCGGACGGCCATTTTTGATAATTTTGAATTATTGCGGTACACACATTACAAAAACCTTTGTTAAACACTCATTTTCCGTGGGACAGTTACTAGTTACTTCTTCCAAAAAGTAACTAAATTACTTACTCAGTTACAAATTATAAAAGTAACTAGTTACTTCAGAAAGTAACTACTGCGTTACTTTCAAGTAATATTCTCTTTTTTTTCACTTTTTCTCCCCATTTTCTATTTTTTCTCCCATCCCAATTTCGTATTTCCAATTCTTCCCTCCCCTGTCTTGAACGTTGCTAGACTATGCCTCCCACTGGTCGGCTGTAGTGAGGATAGAAGCCTTGCATCACGTGTCCCCTCCGGTACACGAGGAGGCAGCCTGTCGCATCTTTTCACCGCAGCAGCTCGAACTCTCAGTGGCGAGGAGTAACGCGTGGGAGGCTCACGCTGCCCCCGATACTTCCTGTTTACGCCGCACCGGCGTCACCCAACCGACCTGTAGGAGTCGCTGTCCACAACGTCCAATCCCCACCCACCGGCTTTCCCACCCTCTAACACAATTGTGTTAGTATGACGGCCGGCCAAGCCAGTAGCAACGCCGAGAGCTAGGCTCGATACCAGCATCTCCTGCGTTAGTGGCGAGCGCCTTGCCCACTGCGCCACTCAGCCGCCTGCTTTCAAATAAATTATTAACATAAACAACGTACACAAATCTAAACTATTTTGCTGTGGGACAAAGTGAGACTAGCCTCCAATCAAATGCCATGTATGTAGATATTATAATTACTTTGTTTATATGTTTAATGTTTATAAGTGGATCATACAAATACAAACACAATAGATGTTTTGGAACTTTTGATATGTATTGCCCCTCAACAGGCCACAACTGGGCAACATTAAATTATGCTTGTTAAGCACTATACCAAAAATAAATAACAAATATATACTGATTGATAGATTGATTGAACATTTTAATTAACAGATTGCAGAATGGGTACAGTACAGTACAGCTCAATACACACAATTGTTAAGGGGATGCAGACCAGACAAAGACTTTCGTCTTGGTTACATCAGGGTCCCCCATTTTCAATTCATAATGACATTTATGACATACACAACATACAGATATAAGAATCTAATCTAATCTAATCATGACATTTAAGACATACATGACATACAGATACAGTATACACTCTTTGTAGTGCAAATAAAACTAAAAAACAGATGTGTCGTGTGTGTCTCTCACTCTCTTTCTGTATCTCTCTAGTTCTCTCTATCTCTCTCTCTCTCTCTCTCTCTCTCTCTCTCTCTCTCTCTGAGCACTTGAAGACTGTGCTATTAAACCAGGAAGTGCAGCACTATGTTGATAAGGCTGTCAGCAGTAAAGCCTCCACTACTGTAGTGCCCTGCGCTGCAATACAACAAACACAAGACTAAGAGCGAACAAAAAACTCTCATGGACCCGCAGTCTCTCGTTGACTGACTCGCTTGTGTTTTCGTTGGATTCGTTTTGGATTATTTGGGCTCGCCAAACAAACTATCAAAACGTACACGGACCCGCGGACCGCGGTCTCTCGTTGACTGACTCGCTCGTGTTGTCGTTGTGTGTCCGACTATGCATGCTTTCGAACACCCGCCCAACTCTACCTCTGATTGGCTTACCATGACATTTTACTCAACCTCAGCCAATCGTCAGCATGTATGCGCTTGTCTTGCGCGCTGCCCACTACCAAGGAAGAACAGTATTGCCTCTCGGCGCAGAGATCTAGTTGGTCTGATGAAAACGGCTTCAATCATAGTAACGCGCCTAATTTTTTGGCAGTAACGGTAATGGCGTTATTAAGATTGGAAGAGTAAGGGCGGCTACGTGGCGTAGTGGGCAAGGCACTCACCACGAAATGCTGGAGACGCTGGGCTCGCCTGTTCGAGCCCAGCGCTCCACATTTGCTTTCAGTTTAGCTGGTCGTCCGTACTAATACACATTGGCCGTATTAGTGGGTGGGAAACTGATGGGTGGGGATCGGGCGTTGTGGACAGCGACTCCTACAGGTCGGTTGGTGCGCCTGCGCAGTAGAATCAGGAAGTGTCGGGGGCAGCGTGAGCCTCCCACGCGTTACTCCTCGCCACTGAGAGATCGAGCTGCGCAGGTGAAAAGATGCGACTGCTGTTACCTCAAGTACCGGAGGGGACTTGTGCTATGTATGACTTAGTCCACATTGCAGCCGGCTTGTGGGAGGCAAGAAACAGCATCCGTGACAGGGGAGGGTTGAATTGGATGATACGAAATTGGGATGGGATAAAATATAGAAAATGGGAGAAAAAGTGGATAAAAAAAAGAAGATTGGAAGAGTAATGATTACTCGTTACTGAAAAAAGTAACGCCGTTATTTATAACGCTGTTATTCCCATCACTGGCCAAGACATGCCCATGTCACTTCAGCGCTGTTGTTTGATGTCTCCAGACACCTGGGGGTGATGTGTCCAGACACCTGGGGGTGATGTGTCCAGACACCTGGGGGTGATGTGTCCAGACACCTGGGGGTGATGTGTCCAGACACCTGGGGGTGATGTGTCCAGACACCTGGGGGTGATGTGTCCAGACAGTCTGGGGGTGATGTGTCCAGACACCTGGAGGTGATGTGTCCAGACACCTGGGGGTGATGTGTCCAGACACCTGGGGGTGATGTGTCCAGACACCTGGGGGTGTTGTGTCCAGACACCTGGGGGTGATGTGTCCAGACACCTGGGGTTGATGTGTCCAGACACCTGGGGGTGATGTGTCCAGACACCTGGGGGTGATGTGTCCAGACACCTGGGGGTGATGTGTCCAGACACCTGGGGTTGTGCACCCTGTTCTTCAACCTTGTTATGGTCGTGGGGCACCGGGATCAAACAAGACAAATGGCCTCTCTGTCTCACTCTGTCAGGCGGTGTGCGGATCAAGACGTGCGGTGCCACGCATGAGGGGAGGAAGTCAGTGGTGGTGGATGTAGAGAGAGAGAGAGAGAGAGAGAGAGAGAGAGAGAGAGAGAGAGAGAGAGAGAGAGAGAGAGAGAGAGAGAGAGAGAGGAGAGAGAGAGAGGGAGAGACTTCCCTCAGAGCAGCTGGGTCGGTGAGGAGGAGTTGAACAAACAATCACTCCAGTCGTGGGCGAGTGCTCTCACCACTATCTAACTATGATTATAGTTAGAGTTAACCTCGTAAGGTTAGTTTTAACATTTGCTTAACGGTTATGGTTGAGACATAACGTTAGGGTTAAGGTTAGAGTTCGATCCCCAATTAAAATGTAGATTATTTTCAATTTGAATAATGTTCACATGTAAATTATTCGTAATACGTACACATATTACATTTCCCATACAATACATTAATATGTTACATATGGCTATAACATACATTATGTAAATGTTTTCCAGCGGTCAATTAGTCTTTTATTTGCATATTTTGGGCAGAGATTGGGCAGTTTTTTTTAAGTCGTCTTCTTTGATGTTTTTTCCCCCCGTTCGTTGGCAGTTACCGTGGCGATAAGCGAGACTATAAAAACGATTTCACCAGCCGGTCGAACAGTGCCACATGCAGAAAGTGTTTTAAAGGAAAAGTAAGAGAAAACATGTCACACGTTATAAAGTGCAAAGTTGTAAACTTCTATCATCCGATCGTAAACCAATGCCATTGGGAGCCTTTTTCCCCTCATATCTCCCGGCGTGCAGTGAGTTCTGGCTGATATCTCCCGGGGCGTGCGGTGAGTTCTGGCTGATCCCCTGTTAGCTCTGGAGTTGGAGCCTGTGTCTTTTTATTGCCGTCTCTGGTTCCAATATAATCCAGTTTCTTGACTGTGTTATGTCTGTCCCAAGGTTCTGCGCTATAACACGGCTGATAAAAGGCTCCTAAACAACCCCCTCCCCCGCATAATGGTTGTTTTTGTGATATGTGTGAGAGAGAGTGAGGGGGGGGGTTACGTATAGAACCAGCCAGACACACTGTCAGCCTCCCAGGTGGTTTATGTTGAGAAGACTTTCACAGTTTGCCTTTGGAGTATAGCAGTAGAAACACAGGTGTCTCTGGAGATGTTTTCCATTTCCCCCACGCCGCGTGGCCAGAGACCTGCCTCAGCGACGAGGGGTTACGGACCGCGATGACGTTAAAGAATTTATACAGGAAATAAGTAGATAAATAAAGGATTTCTCTCTCTCTGTGAAAGTATCCTCGGCATAAACTACCTGGGAGGCCGACAGTGTCTGGATCTACTGTCTCTCTGTGAAAGTCTCCTCAGACTTTGTCTCCACAGAACACTGAACAATGATCTCTCCACACACAAGCACAGATGAACACACACACACACACACACACACACACACACACACACACACACACACACACACACACACACACACACACACACACACACACACACACACACACACACACACACACGATGTGATGGTAGCCAATATGAACATTAAATAGCAAAATGTGAAATGTCATAATGTCATTCCTATATCTCACTCCCTTTCTCTCTCTGTCTCTCTTTCTCCCTGTCTCTATCTCTTTCTCTGTCTCTCTCCATCTCTCTCTGTCTCTCTCTCCCTCTCCCTCTCCCTCTCCCTGTCTCTATCTCCATCTCTCTCTCTCCATCTCTCTCTCTCTCTGCCTCTCACTGTGTCTCTCCCTCTCTCTCTGTCTCTCTCTGGCTCTCTCTTTCTCTCTCTCTATCTATCTCTCTGTGTGTCTCTCTCTGTCTCTGTCTGTCTATATTGTCATGGATGTAGCGAGTACAATGTTGCCAAAGCATCTATAATAATGACATTCACCTCTTAACGTCCAACGGACGGTATAAGTAAGACACTTCAGAATGTTACCTTTCAAAAGAGACCAAACTCATGCATGTGCTATAAGTATAAAGTATAATAAATCGCAAATGACTTTGGGTATGCAATCGACAGGCGTTTTATGCAACATTTGCAGGACTGTTAAGGGATTAAACAGAAAAAGAAAAGGTTAATAAAATCAAGAAAATAGCAGGAAACAATGAATACTCGCCCTGTGTGTGTGTGTGTGTGTGTGTGTGTGTGTGTGTGTGTAGGTGTGTGTGTGTGTGTGTGTGTAGGTGTGTGTGTGTGTGTGTGTGTGTGTGTGTGTGTGTGTGTGTGTGTGTGTGTGTGTGTGTGTGTGTGCGCGTGCGTGTGTGTGCGCGTGTGTGTGTGTGCACTACTATCTTGCCTACGACAGGGTGGATCAGCCTGATATTGGGTGCACGCTCTCACACCGGGGCAACAACAAGTCGTTTCTGGAATACATTTACATCATTGTCCAACTGACAAACATACAGTTATGTAAAACGTTTTGTTACACCTTTTTAACTCAAGAGGGTGAGAGTGACCACAAGAGGGCGACACAGGGACACTGGCATAGAACTAAACTCAGAGAGCCTCTGGGCAGTGGGCCGTCGGTATGGACCGGAAGTGATCAGCAACAGCTTCAGGATGCAAATGTGGACCAGCTGCTTCCGTTTGGCTGAACCAATCAATCGTGTTCGTGACATTATGTTCAAATGTTGGAAGTGCAACCTCTTTTGTCACACAATGCACGTCCCGTTGGCATTTTAACTTTAGTTGGCGTTCATTCTCTTTTTAAGGGACGTAACTTGTGGCTCGTTATTCAGTCAAACAGACACTACAGTGTCAAATGTGTTGTATGATCATTCTTCCGCAGTAATTTCAACTATTATATAATCAGAACCCTTCATTATATCCCCCTTCCCATTAGCCCTATGCCTTATCATAATCACAAGCAAAGCGAGAGAAAGATGGAGAGGTAGAGAATGAATGTGGATGAGATGGAGAGAGAGAGAGAGAGAGAGAGAGAGAGAGAGAGAGAGAGAGAGACAGAGAGACAGAGAGAGAGAGACAGAGAGAGAGGGAGATAGATAGATAGATAGATAGATAGATAGATAGATAGATAGATAGATAGATAGATAGATAGATAGATAGATAGATAGATAGATAGATAGATAGATAGATAGATAGATAGATAGAGACCACGTACAACTGGTAATCAGATGCAGTGCTAATATTTCATGGCTTTAGGTAGAATTTTAGATTCCAGTTGACTGATGCATTATCTGGCTATATGCATTACCACCCTATCTTCCTCTTTCTCCCCCTTTCTATATATATATCTCTGGGGCCGTGTTTCTTAGCAGAAGGTAACTGTAGATGGAGTGTGTTTCTTAACAAACAGTAACAGGATATGGAGTGTGTTTCTTAACAAACAGTAACAGGATATGGAGTGTGTTTCTTAACAAACAGTAACAGGATATGGACTGTGTTTCTTAACAGAAGGTAACAGGATATGGACTGTGTTTCTTAACAGAAGGTAACAGGAGATGGACTGTGTTTCTTAACAGACGGTAACAGGAGATGGACTGTGTTTTTTAACAGAAGGTAACAGGATATGGACTGTGTTTCTTAACAGAAGGTAACAGGATATGGACTGTGTTTCTTAACAGAAGGTAACAGGAGATGGACTGTGTTTCTTAACAGAAGGTAACAGGATATGGACTGTGTTTCTTAACAGAAGGTAACAGGAGATGGACTGTGTTTCTTAACAGAAGGTGACAGGATATGGACTGTGTTTCTTAACAGAAGGTAACAGGAGATGGACTGTGTTTCTTAACAGACGGTAACAGGATATGGAGTGTGTTTTTTAACAGAAGGTAACAGGATATGGAGTGTGTTTTTTAACAGAAGGTAACTGTAGATGTGTGTGTTTCCGCCACCAGTCAATAATTTATGCTCTTGCTAGAGTGTTTTTATTGTATTTCTGTTTGGCTGAAGTTTTTCGCTTGAGAGGGCCAGACCCCCACAGTGAGACACTATAACAGACACTTTATACTCTGCACTCCTGCGGTGTGCGTGTGACCGCAGGCTTGTGTGTATGTGTGTATGTGTGTGTGTGTGTGTGTGTGTGTGTGTGTGTGTGTGTGTGTGTGTGTGTGTGTGTGTGTGTGTGTGTGTGTGTGTGTGTGTGTGTGTGCACAAGTCCCCTAGTGGGAAAGCTTGAAGCATTCACCTTAGCATGACCCTATCCACCATGTTCTCGCTCCTGGTGGTACAAGTGTTTCACAACATTTATTTGAACCCTATAGATCAAGCGTGTTTTGGGAGATATTAGTGCATAACCGACATAGAGGTTGAGTGGTAGAAAAGGCTTTTCCAGAGAGGACCATTAGATGGTCTTCATAGAATGTTGATCATATTTTGATGGAACGTGTGTGGATGTTGCATGAGGTGGACACTGTCACGTGTCAGTTCCACGTTAGTCCACATCGGTCCCACTATCTATCCTATGGCCAATTTAAGAATGTTCACAACCCTCCCTACCTCAGTGTGTAACTATTTTTTATTTAAGAACATGATCATAAACATCCCTACCTCAGTATATTACAGTTTTTAATTTAAAACATGATCACAAACCTCCCTACTTCAGTGTGTAACTGTTTTTAATTTGATCTATCTTTCTTTGTATTCTTCTGTGTTTCTGTCATATTTATTCAAATGTATTCTATCCCTTTTATATGTGTTCTGAACTGTTTGTATTTGTGATCTCGTCTGCATTGCAAATGAGGGTAAAACCTCAATATAACTTTTTGAGAATAAATAAAGGTTTCAAATCAAATCAAAAACATTCTAATGGTGATGTCACAATTACTAGAATTACAAGAAGAAGGTCTAGAATTACAAGATCCAATTCGGAGGAATCATTAAAAAAAAATATATATATTTATATATAGGCTACCTGAATGGGTTAGGATATTTAAATCATCAACTGAATGTTCATCCAAATGATAACTTTGTTTTCATGGCAAAACATCAACTTTCTGAGTTGCGTGCATCATACCAAGACTGACTTCCATAATAAACTATTGTTTTATTTATGTGTGACTTTTAGGGATGCCCCGATCACGTTTTTTGCCACCGATACCGATCACCGATCATCGTGAGCCATAACGGCCGATACCGATCCGATAACAATCATTTTTGATTAAAAAAAAATTAAACAGTATTTTATATAATTTTTTTATTTTTATTTTTTTATAAAATATATATATAATTAGACTTGTACTTGTATTATCTGCGAGACATCGCCACCATGCAACAAGTCAAAATGCTCGCTATCTGCAAACAGCTCCACTGTCTGTGTGTACTAGTAGCCTCCAGCTACGGCCAGGATTCTCCGGCGCTGCAGCTGGACCCTCCGGCGCTGCAGCTGGACCCTAGTATTGGTATAAATCACATTCAGCAAGCCCTCAGCTCGAATACGCATCGAATCAATGTTATAAAACATTGATATCAGGAGCTATCTGTAGCTACTGCTAGCCGGCTATATAACGTTAAGACGACGCCTTAGTGAACTATTTAGTTCAATGGGACATTTCGTTTTGAACAGTGAACTAACGCGAGCTAGCTATGGTGAGCTAACGGAGGTATCAACATGCACTACTAGACTTGCTGGAGCATTTGTTGATATCAGGAGCTATGAGTAGCTGGCCGGCTAGATACCGGTTAGACAATGCCTACTAAAAGTGAATAGTTGACTGGGTAATTTTGTTTAAACAGTAACGATAGCTAGGTAGCTAACGTTAGCTCACGTCAAATGCACTATAGACTCGAGCAGAGCCTCCTCTCAGTCCTGTGTTTACAAACTGTACACGGGTGCGGGCGGGGCAAGGGAGGAGGAGCAGCGGCAGTTTGCAGGTCCTGTGTGTCTGAGACAGACAGCGAGTGAGATCTCCGCTTGATCGGTTTCCGCGATCGGCGAATATGACTCATTATCGGAATTCACCGATCGCATATTTATACTGATTATCGGCCGATAACGATCGGTGGCCGATCGATTGGGGCATCCCTAGTGACTTTATGTGTGACTCTGCACTAGGGCTGACCCCTATTAATTGATTAGTCGACTAATCGGTCGAAAGGGGCCGTAGTCGACTGGCCAACCTCTTAGTCGAATATAATAAAAAGAAAAAATAATATTTTTTTATTTTATTTTATTTTTTATCATAATTTTTTTCAAAAGAAAAGAGGCATAGAAGCGTGGCTAACGCTAATGGCACACATACCAGAGGCTAACTGCCTACGAAAACAGGCACAGAGGCACTGAAAGAGGATTTCACCCATCTAATGAACACACTATACTAGACAAATATCAAGATGTATCCATCAGTGGACCAATTGCATGCTTTTGCAGAGGACAAGAAGCCTTCAGTCGACTCCTTCAGACATTAAGCACCCCCCACAGCCCAAATGGAATGAAAAAAAATAAAAAAAAATTATACTTTTTTTTTTTTTTTTTTTTTTTAAGTCGACCAATAGTCGACTAACGGCAAATTTTGGCCAATCCTAGTCGACCATCCAAATCCTTAGTCGGGGACAGCCCTACTCTGCACCCTCTAACCCGCCTGCTTAAGGGCCAACTAGCTGGTTGTATTTTTGTTCAATAAACAATGTGACTAGGGAAACGGTGACTCTCATGAAGAGGGGGAAAAATTTTTTCGAAATTGACCCAAGAGCCTTCTTGTTACTACTAGCCGAGGAGCTAGTCTCTGTTTCACCTAACACTATTGCTCCGTGATCATAGCCATTCATCTCTAAAGCTAACCACTATTTGTAAAAGCCACAACCACGTTACCATATTTGTAATAATGTAAATCATTGTATCGTTGTACATATTGTGTTTATAACGTTAGTAGCTAAGTTAGCTAGCTTGGTAGCCAGCATTCTCGAAACTCCTAACATCACCCGATTTAAAATGGTTCTCTCCTCTTTGTATACCTTTGTCCTCACAAGTATTCTGCCAGGGAACTTATGGACACGACAATAGTAGTAGTTATAAGGTGTTTGAGCTTGTAACGTTAGTTAGCTAATAGCTATCGTGGTAGCCCGTTTCGTGACTGTGATGCACCGAGTGCTATCCGAGGGGGCTACTATCGTATCAACATGCCGCGACGTGTAGCTTGCTAGCCGGCATGAATGCCCGATTTAAAATGGTTCTCTCCTTTTTGTATACCTTTGTCCTCACAAGTATTCTGCCAGGGAACTTATGGACACAACAATAGTAGGAGTTATAAGGTGTTTGATCATTGTGTCGTTGTACATATTGTGTATACAACGTTAGTAGCTAACTTAGCTTAGCTTGGTAGCCGCCGAGTGCAGCTAAAGGGGCTATCGTATCAACATGCCGCAACATGTAGCTTGCTAGCTTGGATGATGCGTGTGCAGTGCTTTGCCCCACAGGTCTGAGAAGAGGACCTGCACATTTTACTCGTTCCCAAAACTCTTTTACAAGCCCCGATCTAAAATGGTTCACGACAGTAGCCATATTGCTAAGAGCCATATAGCCAGTAGTACTATGACCCGGACGGGCATAAGGCATATGTTGCCTCGAGTGATATCACGGCCGTGCTAGCGTCTGATAAGCTTTTTGACTTGCTCCGTGCATGTTATTCGTGCATGGACCTTTTTAACTCTTTCTGAGTGGCATTTCCGGCGTCAAATGGAAAAAAAAAATTATTAAATTAGATACCAATGATGTAAACTACCCATAACTGAAGAGTAGGGTTTAACCTGCAAGTTGGCCTTTAAGCATCTCACCATGTGCTCCTCCTCAGAACAGAACAAGAGGATTCAGCCCTTTAATATTTATTAATATTAATATGTGTGTGAGAGGCAGAGCCTCTTGTGTGGTGTTCTCCTTTAACCCTTAACCCTTGTGTGGTGTTCTCATTTAACCCTTGTGTGGTGTTCTCCTTTAACTCTGCACCCTGCACCGCTTGTTGTAAATGTTCTGGAGAGTGGGAAGCCCCCCTCCAATTGTGCGTTCGGCTGAACGTGCCACTCTCTGTAGTCTGCTTCGGTCTTGTGCGGTGCTATTCCCAAACCAGGAGGTGATATTGCCAGTCAGGATGCTCTCTATTGTACATGAGTAGAAGTTCTTAAGGATCTTCTGACTGACTTGGAACTTCCTTAGGCACCTGAGGAAGTAGAGGCGTTGTCGTGCCTTCTTCACAACACTGTCAATGTGTGTGGTCCATGTCAAATCCTCGGATATGTGGGCTCGTAGCTTGTACGTTATATAACCGAACAATACACACATGCCCCGAACCGTGGAGGTCGTATCGAACGGTGTACGGTTTGAATGCATACCGTTCCACCCCTACCTTTAACCCTAGTGTGGTGTTCTCCTTTAACCCTTGTGTGGTGTTCTCCTTTGACCCTTGTGTGGTGTTCTCCTTTGACCCTTGTGTGGTGTTCTCCTTTAACCCTTGTGTGGTGTTCTCCTTTGACCCTTGTGTGGTGTTCTCCTTTGACCCTTGTGTGGTGTTCTCCTTTGACCCATGTGTGGTATAACTTGTGTGATAATAAGCAGATAACCATTCTCAAGTATAAGCAATCTGGACAACATAC
>NC_140165.1:105697540-105701852 GCF_963971535.1 Notolepis coatsorum
AAATCTAAATACAAATTTAGGAGCACACAAAGAAATGTAAGAGCACAGTGACAATTGTTCAAGTAACACACACACACACACGATGTGTGACATGGCTTGGTTTCATGGTTTGAGGTACCTTCAATTATCTGTAAATAATACATACATACTCTATCTAAATAGATTAAATATGATTGTCCCTGAGGGCAAGTTGTGTTGTTGTCTTGATATATCTACAAATAGCAGACGAATAGCCGGTTGCCTCTGGATCAATGAATGTCTAATATTGAATAATATTATTAGCTATTTTATTTTTAACATCCCTAATTCCAACAGTCAAGAGGCTTGTTTCAAATTGATACATGAAAAACCCCACACACGCAACAACATCCACCTCAAACACAACAAAAGAACAGAGCATCTCATGAACTTATGTCATGGACTCTATGGACTTTCAGCTGAACTCGCACCAATGCATAGGGAAATAGTCAGACATCCCAGAATTATTTCATAATACAAGTTTTGAATGGACGTTTGGATTAAAATCATCCCGAAGACAGCACTGGAACGTTTGTGAGTATAGGCTCTGGCCAGATCTATCAATGAAATACGTTGCACGCTCAGCGCTGTGGAATGAAGGAAATGCGCATCGGGATCGGATTTGGATGTTATTCTTTGAAGTTGTGTTACAAATGGAACGGTCTTTCCCCGCCGAACACAAGTTACTTAACGTTACACAGGTCGCGCTATGCAGATGCTTAGCTTGCTAACGTTAAGATAGCAGTGTAACTTAATGTTACACTATGCATGCTTGATGAAAGCAGAGCTCTCTGTCTGTCTGTCTGCGTTCGCACCTCTCAAGTACCTGTAACACGCAGCGGGCCCCGCCTCCCTCCCTCCCTCCTTGCATTCCACCCAAAAACTGAATTTCAGTCCAGTTTCTGAACTATTAACAGCGGAGCTGTTTTGTAATCTTCACTCGTCTCGCACACTGCAAGTAAATGATTTTTCCGGTTCGCACACACACATATTATTAGGGGCAACACGAGGGAAATGCTCGCACTGTAGAGCATATATATAATTATATATATAATTAGTAAACTGTCGGGGGCTTTTCTTGCCCCCTTAACTGATTTTCGAGGGCATTTGGTCAATTTTCGAAGGCATTTTTGCCCCAAGCCCCCGTTAATTTCGAACCCTGCTTCACACACATCACTTCACACACATGACTTCACACACGCATGACTTCACACACGCATGACTTCACACACATCACTTCACACACATCACTCACACACACATCACTTCACACACATCACTTCCACACATCACTTCACACACGTTGTGGCCGCGCCTGGTTTGATACAGCTGGTCTGCTGCTGCGGAGAACTGGATGTTTGGGGTATGATAAACAGCTTTTCATGCTGCAGTCTGAAGATGTGGATATTGCTGGTTTAACATCGTTTTATAGCTCTGAACTTCAGGCATGGCGGATCTTAATATTGCATGTGCTACAAATGAGACACAGGGCATGTGGCTGTTTGCGGAACCTATGTTTTTACAGCCTGCGAGCCAGTCTCAGAGTGGCCGGCTGCACCAAACTGGGCCATCTGATGAAGACGACCTCTGAACGGAGAGTAGTAGTAACTTCACCTCTATCGGGCTCATCAACAGAGTGGCGGAGGAAGTCTGTGCTGCCCTGCCACAACCCCTCAGAGCTTTTGTTGGAAACCGGACTCTGTGTGATCAGTGGAGTGAGGAATGAGAGTACAGTTCCCCCTCACTGTTCATCTCCCCAGCTGTGGGGAGTGGCAGGAAGCTGGTCAGCTGCTGTCACTCACAACACCTCACCTGGTCACGTTTCAGGAAGCTGGGAAGAAGGACACCGACCACACCCGTGCCAAGGTCCTGCATCTGCACTCTTTGGCAGGAGTGAGAGAGTCGAGATGGGCTGATGCTTCCCTGAACGGCAGCTGGTGGTACCTGTACAAGCTGCCCGTCAGAAAGCAGACGGCAGACCTCCGGTGGAGGGTTGTACACAGTGCAATAGCTATGAACAGATACAGAGCGCACCTGATCCGGAGCTCAGACTGAGACCCTGGAACATTTATTTGTGGAGTGTCCACGTCAGTATTGTTGAGCTTTTGACAAGATGCTTTCAGGGTTTTGGAGAGGATTTTCTTTTGGTTTGTTTATTTATGGCCCACAATACTGTGCAAGGAAAAAGATACAATGCAAAATCTTGCTAAGTCTGGTTCTGCCAAGTTGGGCATTCTGGCTAGCACTGAAGAATTGGGCTCAGGGTGCAGGCTGTGTGGACCCGGTTCTGGTTTTAAAAGGACTGCTGAAGGCCCGACTGAGGGTGTAACATTCTGGACTTCACAAACATATGGGCTGTCGGGGGTTGGGTTCTGTGGGGGAGGATGATGAGCTGTTTGTGAATTTCTAATCATAGAAACATAGTTTCTGTGTGAAGTGGATGATTTCTGTCTTATCAGGTCTTGTAATGGCTCAATGAAGGGAGTTTGAAAACCAAACTCTCTCTCCTCTCTTCTCTTCTATTCTCTGCTCTTCTCCTCCCTTCTCCCCTCTTCTCCCCTGTCGCTTATCTCCCATCTTCTCCTCTCTTCTCTCCCTCCCTTCTCTTCTCTCCTCCTCTCTATTTCTCTCTGCTCTTCTCTTATCCTCCCTTCTCCCTCTTCTCTTCTCTATCTTCTCTCTCCTCTCTTCTTTTCTCATCTTCTCTCCTCTCCTCTCTTCTTCTCTCGTCTCTTCCTGTGAGAAAACACACAGGTTTGTTCTTAGTGTCTCAGGTTTGTTCTCTGTCTTTCTCCCCCCCCCCTCTCTCTCTCTCTCTCTCTGGCCAGATGGTGGTGTAAATAGTTAATTGGGGCGAGAGCATCATCTACACCCCCAACCCTTTTCTCCATTCTACTCCTCAATACATATGTTATAGCCAAGAGAGAGGGAGGAGGTACAGACAGGGCAGATTTAGGATTGTAGGAGATCCGGAGCTTAGCCAGATGGGAACGAAATGCATGTGCGGCAGCGTGCAGGGAAAGATTGGCGCTTAACTTACCACTACCTTATTCTAACAATCGAACTATACACATACACATTAGATTCATTCTTCATTCTTGATGCATGCCTGGTGATACCAAATCCAAATCGATCTCTGCCATTTGAAAGAGGAGATTTGGCCCAATCCATAGATGTGCGAGTTGGCTATATTTATAATAAGGTCATTTATCGGCCTCATATTCTATAATAATATTTCAAATTGCATGGGTCCGGATGGCAGAATTCAGTACTGTATCTACAAAACCTTCTGTTTATTCATCTTCCCTTTATTATTTCCTTAGATTTCTTTTACACGTGATCTCAAGACGGTACTGAACAAGCTCAGTGGAAGTTTCTTATGTCCGGTAATGTTTTGCATGGTGTTGTTCACTGTCAAAGATGCAAAGAAAATCATAATTCATATTCTCCTTTGTTTCATCACAATTTAAGCGAGCCTAGTAATAGACACAATATTCCTGACACTGGGAATACATTCACTGAGGTCCATAGATGTCCCTAGATACATAGAATATGCAAATGGTCCTTGTAGAAGTGGACCAATCTTCCATTTACTTTTATGTATTTTAGGCGGATTTTCAGAAAATAGGGTTTCGGGCTTAACACATCCTGCGCCAAAACGTTCTCCTCCCCTACTCCCCTCTTCTCCCCTGTCGCTTATCTCCCATCTTCTCCTCTCTTCTCTCCCTCCTCTTCTCTCTCTCCTCTCTATTTCTCTCTGCTCTTCTCTTATCCTCCCTTCTCCCCTCTTCTCTTCTCTATCTTCTCCTCTCCTCTCTTCTTTCTCATCTTCTCTCCTCTCCTCTCTTCTTCTCTCGTCTCTTCCTGTGAGAAAACACACAGGTTTGTTCTTAGTGTCTCAGGTTGTTCTCTGTCTTTCTCCCCCCCCTCTCTCTCTCTCTCTCTCTCTGGCCAGATGGTGGTGTAAATAGTTATTGGGGCGAGAGCATCATCTACACCCCCCAACCCTTTTCTCCATTCTACTCCTCAATACATATGTTATAGCCAAGAGAGAGGGAGGAGGTACAGACAGGGGCAGATTTAGGATTGTAGGAGATCCGGAGCTTAGCCCAGATGGGAACGAAATGCATGTGCGGCAGCGTGCAGGGAAAGATTGGCGCTTAACTTACCACTACCTTATTCTAACAATCGAACTATACACATACACATAGATTCATTCTTCATTCTTGATGCATGCCTGGTGATACAAAATCCAATCGATCTCTGCCATTTGAAAGAGGAGATTTGGCCCAAT
>NC_140165.1:105704552-105728705 GCF_963971535.1 Notolepis coatsorum
AGTAGTCTGATTCCAGTGTGTGTTTTTTGACAGTAACTACCAGATTATAGTTACTTTTTTTTGTAATACAAAATCACGTCACCCTATTCTCATTCCATGTCATCCGTTCTTTGCCTGTTGGACACTCAAATATCAGTTTTGGAGTTGATCCTGTTTGGAATGGTGAGCAGGGGAAGTGGGGAGACAGGGAAGTGGAAGGAAAGTGACTGTTGGTGGATAGAGACTGGAAATGCTCAGTTTCACTGGGAATGGTTGCTTTGAACTCCAATAGTGTGATGATGACAGAGGACTCCCCCTGTGAGCTTTTTCATTGCAGTCCATGTTTAAGTGATGAATAGAGAAGGGATAGAGATAATTAATAGAGAGAAGGAGTAGAGAAAATGGATAGAGAGAATTAATATAGATAATGAGTAGATAGAATGAATAGAGAGAAGGGGTAGATAGAAGGAGTAGAGAGAAGGAATAGAGAGAAGGAATAGATAGAAGGAGTAGAGAGAAGGAACATAGAGAAGGAATAGAGAGAAGGAATAGAGAGAAGGAGTAGAGAGAAGGAACAGAGAGACGGAGTAGAGAGAAGGAATAAGGAGAATGAATAGAGATAATGAATAGAGAGGAGCAGAGAGAAGGAACAGAGAGAAGGAATAGAGATAATGGACAGACTGATGAATAGAACCACATGAAAAATTAGAGAACGGAACAGAAAAGCTGCTGAAAGAGAGAGAGAGAGAGAGAGAGAGAGAGAGAGATAGAGAGAGAGAGAGAGAGAGAGAGAGAAGAGAGAGAGAGAGAGAGAGAGAGCATAATGGTCTTTCATTAGATTACTTAAATTGATGTTTTAACCTCGTGTTCCACCCACCGCTGTGGAGAGAGAGAGCGGGGAGAGGAGAGAGAAGGGGGGCAGGAGGCAGAGGATGTCAAACGTTAATTGCAGTGTAATGAGACAATGGAGAGGGAGACACTTGCTTTATCAAACAGTTGGGGCAAAGTCTGTGCTTTGTGTGTTTAGTATTTTATAAATTTCTTTATTACAAGAAAAGTAATTTGTACATTTACAATTGACAACCACATCATTCATTTTCCATATTTTTTTCTTTTCTTCCCCTTTCATTTCCCCTTCCCCTCCCTCATACCCACCCCATCCCCCCCACACCGGAGTTGTTGAAAACACATCTGCAAAACATCCAAACACACAGCATAGATGCTACTGGGAAAGAAAAACTAAAAACAATAATAATATCAATCAGACCCATCTGTATTATGCACAAATATTTAGATAAAAAGAAGTAAAGAAGGAACTGAAAACACAGAAAGAAAACTCTCTAGCACGGCTGTGGCTGTGGAAGAAAGTCATCACTGAGATTATTTCACTCTTTCCCCCACCCCTGCCTATAGTATTGTGGTAATTCTTGAGTAGTTTGACCTTCTGCAGCTGCGTCTCCCGTTCCCCTCTCCCTCCCCCAGTTACCCAGGACAGGGAAGGGGAGGGGGGGGGAATTAGAAAATAGGAATAAAATAATAATAAAAAATAAGGAAGTGCAGTTAGAGGTGTAAAGCTCTATCCTTTCTAAGTCTCTTCATTGATAGTCAGGGTATCGATGTGTTGCAGAAATTGTTGCCAGGTCACATGGAATGTTTCAAGGGAGCCCTTTAGGGAGAATCTGATTCGCTCAAGCTTAACGCAATGTAGTATCTCATGTATCCATCTGTTGTGAGTAGGTGGGGAGGGGTGTATCCATTTAAAGAGAATAAGTCTCCTAGCGAGGAGGGTAGTGAACGCCACAACTCGTTTTGCAGCCCTAGATGCGATCGTAGGGGTATTCGGGATACCGAAAAAGGCAGTGAGTGGATCAGGGTCTAACGTCACGCCCAAGACCCTACTTAGTGTATCAAATATTGCAGGGCACGTCCAAAACATGTGCATATAATCGGCTGGAGATTGTTTACATCTAGCAGGGGAGGAAACAAACTTTTTGGCTTACCAGCCAACTGGCGAGTATCTGATTTTTTTTACCAGCCAAACAGATTTTTTACCAGACAAAAAAAATCGCTAATTGTGATAATTACTTCTTTGTATGTCAAGCCGCGTCAATGTTGTGTATGCATCTGGGTAGGCACTAGGGGTGGGACAATACATCGATCCAGATCGATATATCGATCTATTATCAATAATCAAATAGGATCGATGCCACGTAAAAAGATCGATTCATATTGCGATACTCTTATTTTGAAAATCCGGCGACGGCGACGTCATCGCCCCGCGCCCAGTGTTGTGAAACTCAAACTCCGTTAACATCAACAGCAGTAGCGTCTAGAGCGTCACTAGTGTGCCTATTCTGTGACCCAAAACATGTCCCTGCTGTTTTATTCCACAACGGGTCCAATGCATCTAACCTGCTTTGCAATCCTCGTCACTCCATTATGCCCACGTCGCGTTAAAGATCGAAGATAACGTTACTTTAGCGTTAGCTAACAAGCTAACCCAGCGCCATAGGCAGAGAGAAGTGGGGACTGGGAGGGTGCATTCTCTGGGATAGCCCCACTAACAGGATCTGGCCGGTACTGCACCTTGGGACTCCCAATATGCTTTTCCAGCCAAAATACAGCTCTGTGACAGTGAATAGGATATTAATATCGAGAGAAAAAAAAGAAAAATGAACCAAAAACAGTGAACAGGAGGTCTATTTGTATTAAAAACAATAGATTGTTTTTCATTTAAATGTCTGGAAGAGCTAAAAAATAAAAATTTCATGATATTTCCATTGCCTTTTTTTGTTGATTTAAATGTTACTGATTGTATAAAATGGGCACATAATATCGTCTCATATCGATCGCAGGCACCTGAATCGAATCGTATCATATCGTATCGTGGCAGACTGTGTGATATCGGATAATATCGTATCGTTGTCCAAAGAATCGATATCGTATCGTATCGTGATTAAACTGGTGATTCCCACCCCTAGTAGGCACACTGTGCCTTTAAGACAGCACGGTGGTCTTACGACAGTGCTGTGAAGTACCGTCAAGTGTTGTGGTAACATCAGTTGGGTTGGTGTGCTGTTGACGTTGTGCACAGTGCACTGGTTGAGCTAGCCCCTTTCGTGACTGCGATGTGCAAGCCAGGGGCTTTTGAGCATGAAATAAAATGTCTAACCTTACGTCGTAGTCCGGTGCTTTTTTGGAAACATTATAGTCATAACAGATATACACCTAGCTGGCTGCTTTGAGCACACGGGGCTAACGTTAGCTAGCAAGCAGCTATATATCTAAAACGCTAACTAGAAGCTAACCACTGTATACAGTTCCAGTAGACAACATTACACCTCTGTGATTTAAATGTGTCCTTAGTAACTTATACTCGATGGTTGTACTAGGGTTGGATGCAGTTCCCCGTTGGTCAGTCTGTTTGTTTTCCATATTCTGCTGTGTTTAACGTTATCTGTTTGCGAGTGCTCCTGATGGCTAGCCTAGTAGTACCGCGGGACTTTTATTATTATATGTCTGCGGGTTGGCCAGTACTGCGCAAACGTTTATTAAACATTATATGTCCGCGGGTGGTCTTGTGCAGTGCTCTCGTGGCACTGTCAACTAAAGCGAACACTCAGAAGACGCGCACCGTTTGCCAGTGCAGTGATTGCAGAATGTTTTATTTTTTTGTATACTCGCCAGACTGGCGAGTGGTCTTCATGAATCACTCGCCAAACGTAAAAAATACTCGCATTTGGCGAGTAAAGTGGCCTAATTTCCTCCCCTGATTACACGCATCCGTTCTATCCGGGTATATCTTTGCTAACCTCGCATTGGTGTAGTGAACCCTATGCAGGATCCTACACTGCAGCAAACTGTGTCTTGCACATATAGAGGAAGTGTGTACAAGGTCTAATATATGATCCCATTGTTCATCTGTAATGATAATTCCCAGATCTTTGTCCCATTTGGCTTTTAGGGAGTCTAAGCAAGTTGGGTTCATCCAAAATATTTTATCATATAAAATTGAGACGAGCCCTTTCTGCCCGGTACTGAGCGATAGGAGAGGGTCAGTCCTAGAGTCTGGAGGACGGCCAGGGAATTGGTTCTGAACAAAATGTCTGATCTGAAAAAACGGAAAAGGTAGGAATTTGGGAGACCAAATTTTTTTGATAGTTCTGCAAACGACGAGAACACACCTCCGGAGTAGAGGTCATTATTGGTTAGCAAATCTTTGTTCGCCCCAGCTTCTGAATACAGGATCAGAACAGGACGGTAAGAATAGGTGATTACGAGAGATTGGAGCTAGCCCCGACGGAGCGTGTAGGCCAAATTGTTTCCTAAACTGATTCCAGATTTTCAAAGTATCCGTCACAATTTGGTTCCGAGCCACCTGTTTAATAGGGATCGAAATGGGTAGTTGGGATGTTGCCACAGACCAGAGTGAGTACTTTGAAGAGGAGACTTCCATCTGAGCCCATTGGGGTTGGTCTTCTTCCTCCCTCCTGGTCCTCCAGTAAAGGAGTTTGTTTATATTACATGCCCAATAGTAATAGCGAAGATTGGGCAAAGCCAAACCCCCTTCCGATTTGGGAAGTTGCATGATCGTCCTCTTAATACGTGCTCTTTTGGTACCCCACAGGAATGAACCTATAAGTTGATCAATTGAAGTGAAAAAGGCTTTATTAATAAATATTGGTATATTCTGAAAAGCGTATAGAAATCGGGGTAAGACCACCATCTTTATCAGGTTAACCCTTCCCAGAAGCGAGAGGGGGAGAGAGGACCATCTCGTCAGATCTAGCTTAAAGCGATCCAGCAGAGGACGGACATTTTTTGCGAAGAGCTCTGTCGGTGATTTGGTAGATATGTGAATCCTTCCGTGGCCCTTTTAAAGGGGAAAAGCGATTGAGGAAGCCGTTCCGCAGATGCATTAACAGGTAAATATTCACTTTTCTGGAGATTAAGTTTGTATCCAGAGAGCTGCCTATGTTGTTCTAGAATATCCAGGATAACAGGGATGGACGATGACGGATTGGAGACATAAAGTAGGAGATCGTCGGCATACAATGAGAGTTTATGAACCAGGCCGAACCTCTCAATCCCCTCAAATCTGTCCTCACTGCGAAGCCATATGGCTAAAGGTTCTGCGGCGAGCGCGTAGAGCAAGGGAGAAAGCGGGCATCCTTGACGGGTGCCGCGATAAAGCGCAAACTGGCCCGACTTGGTACCATTCACATTAACCGAGGCCACCGGGGACGAATATAGGAGTTTTATCCATGAAATAAAACCCGGGCCCAAACTGAATTTCTCAAGTGTATGGAACAGGTACCTCCATTCCACTCTGTCAAGCGCTTTCTCAGCATCCAGGGAGAGTACCATTTCTGGTGCGCCAGTTGTGGTTGTGAAAAGGATATTTAACAGCCTTCTGGTGTTAAAGAAGGATTGCCTGTCTATGATGAAACCCGTCTGATCCGGGTCTATCAGGAACGGGACCACCTTCTGAAGACGGCATCAGAGGACCTTAGCCAATATTTTACAATCCACATTAAGGAGGGAGATTGGTCTGTAACTGCTACAAAGGAGAGGGTCTTTACCTTTTTTGAGCAACAGGGACAGTGCTCTGATAGCGTGAGCGGCATTTGGCCCTTTAGAAGGGAGTCATTATATACTCTCAGTAGAAAAGGAGCAACCAACATGGAGTAGGTTTTATAAAATTCTGTAGTATAGCCATCTGGCCCGGGTGATTTGCCACTTTGTAAAGATTTGATTGCCTCAGTCACTTCAGAGATGGTTATAGGCGTGCCTAACTCTTCAGCTTCCGCTTTATTCGCCTGAGGGTATTTGAGAGACTTGAGGGGGTTTGGGCGATCCCAGTCCTGCTGGGAAGACTCCGACGTGTAAAGTTTGGAATAGTAGTCAGAGAAAATGTCAGACATTTCCGTAGGGTCTGTTGTAGTGACACCTAATTGGGATTTTATCCTGGGAATCAGTCTAGAGGCACTCGCCACTCGTGCTTGGTACGCAAGTAATTTTCCGGCCTTATCCCCCTGCTCGAAAAAACGCTGCTTGGTGTGTAGGAGTAGTCTCTCGATCTTACTAGTTGAGAGCAAATCATATTGTGATTGGAGCTGGAGTCGTTTCTTATATAGAGCAGGAGTTGGTTTAGATGAATACTGGATGTCCAATCGTTTAATCTCATCTGATATACCCGTTAATTTGGATTGTTCCTGCTTCCCAAAATGAGAGGTAAAGGAGATGGCCTGTCCGCGGAGATATGCCTTAAAGGCCTCCCAGAGCATGTCACTGCTAACTTCAGGTGTGTCGTTTATCTCAAAGAAGATTTTTATTTGTGCATGAATAAAATCCTTAAATTCAGGTTCAGATAATAAGTGGGAATTTAATCTCCAAAATTTAGAGGGTGTTCTACCCTGGGGGAAGTTAATTTCAACGGATGTCGGGGCATGATCGGAAATGACTATACTATGGTACTTAGTAGAGACTACATTATGTAGTAGTTTTTCATCTAGTAAAAAGAAGTCTATCCTCGAATACGTGTGGTGGACATGGGAGAAGAAGGAGAAAAGTTTATCGGTAGGACATTTTTCTCTCCAGGGGTCTATAAGGCCAAGCTGTTCCATATGAAATTTTAGGATGCTCGCCGCTTTGGAGATGGTAGTACGTCTATCCGAAGACCTATCCAGTTCCATGTTTTGGACCTGGTTAAAGTCTCCTCCGATAATTATGTGATGATCATTAAGGTTAGGTATCGAGGAAAATAAATTAGATACAAATTTATCATTGTCCCAATTCGGTGCATATATTGAGGCCAAAACCACGGAATGTTCTGCAGCCTGCCCGACACTATAACATATCGTCCGTCAGGATCAGTTAAAATGGTGGAAGGCTCAAAGGGTACATCCCTATGTATAATAATTGCAGCTCCCCTGGCTTTTGCTGAGAATTTAGAATGAAAAACGTGTCCCATCCATGCTCTCTTTTTTTTTTAAACAATATGTTTATTGGTATTTTTTTTTCTTTTTAGTTTTACAGCATCAGTTCAACAGTTCAACAACCATACAAAAGGAAATGCTGCCAACTGCCCCCCCTCCCCGAGTTACAGAAAAATAGATACAAAATAAACCACCCCCCCCCCCCCCCCTAAAATTAAAATTAAAAATCATTATAAACAAAAAGAAAACCTCTAGGCCAGACCCCCCTCCCCTCCCCCAGACTAGGACCTCAACAAATTCATTTTTTTCTTTTTTTTTTTACACATTTTGAGAATTTAGTAAACCCAGTTACACCCGTCTAACAGGTGCCCATACTTCTATACCAAACAAATAAATATCTAACGTTACATCTTTTCTCTTCAAAGAGCAACTAATAACATTTACAGTATCATTCATTGCAATATATACCCATCAGAAAGACAAAAGGGAGCTTCAATAATAGCCTACATCGTCAACCTACTATGTAATCTGTTCTAAGTATTGCCTAAACCCAGCCCAGCATTTATCAAAGAGATGTGGTTTTTTCTTAAGATTGAACATTATTTTCTCTGATGCCATGTACGAAGAGATTTCACTAAGCCACATAGACATGGGGGGGGATTCAGCACTTTTCCACAGCATGGCAATACACTTTATTCCCTGCAATCATGGCCAATTTAATGATCCACACCTTGCCTCTCTTATCTGGAGAAATGTCAGACATGTCTCCTAACAATGCTAATTTAGGTGTACATGGGATCTCAAACCATGTGACCTCTTCGAGAATCTCCCAAATTGAGCCCCAGTAAGGTCTCAGTTTGTTACATTCCCAGAACATGTGGAGCAGGCTACCTGTTTCCGTTGAGCACCTAGGGCAAAGGTCAGAGATAGCATCATTCATCCTGTGAAGTCTTTCCGGCGTAAAATAGGTTCTATGGAGAATGTTAAATTGCATAAGTTTATGTCGAGTGTTATATGAAAAAGATAGTGCAGACTCACATAGTGATTCCCATTCATCTTCATCAAAGGTACAGTCCAGGTCCCGCTCCCATTTGTTCTTGGCGTTTACGGGTATAATTTCTGTACTGGTCAGAATTCTATCATATGTTAATGATAGGATGCCTCTAGTGTGAATAACTCCTTTTAGAATATCATCTATGAGGAGGTGTTTTGGAAGAGTGGAGTCTCCTCCCTGACCTGTACCTATGAAGTGTCTGACCTGTAGGTATTTGAAGAAATTAGTAGTTGGAAGGTGGAAGGCGGCGCGTAACTGTTCAAAGGACATAAGTATGTTATTATCATATAGGTCCCCAAAAGTTTTAATTCCCTGAGTGTACCACTTCTTGGTGATGCCATCTCTAAGTGATTCTGGCAAAGCTGGATTGTTGTGGAAGGGAGTCTTCCTGTGAAATGCAATAAAGCTACCAAGATGTGTCTGAATCTCAAACCATGTTCTTGCTGTGTGTTTAATAAATGGGTTATCTGAACTATTCTTCAGGGTGTGGTACTTCCTGATAAAAGGAATTCCGGCCAGCGGTACGTCCATCGTATGGCATTATTCTATTTGTCTCCAGGTAGGGGAATTAATCGACTCATTCTGCCAAATCCACAGAGCCCTTGTCTGTGCAGCCCAGTAATAGCGTTGGAAGTCCGGGAGTTTCAGTCCACCACACTGGGGGGAATTATATAGGGGTTTAATTTTAATTTTAATTCTAGGGACCTTCCTTCTCCATATGAATGCAGATATTATCCTTTGTAATTTCTTGAAGAAGTTCTTATGTATAGATATAGGGAGGGTTTGAAAAAGATAGAGAAATTTAGGTAGGATGTTCATCTTAATGCAGTTCACAAGTCCGATTAGCGAGAGAGGCAGCTGCATCCATCTATCTAGGTCCTTCTCCACCTTTTTAAGTAGTGGGTCATGATTTAGTAAGAAAATTGTATCTATTTGGTTCGGGATCTTTAGACCCAAATATGTTACAAATTGTGAGTTCCACTGGAAGGGGAAATTGGACCTTGGTATTTTTTCGGCTAGTGAGTTAAGTGGCATGGCCACACTTTTTTGTGCATTAATCTTGTAGCCTGAGATTACATTATACTTTGACAGTAGTTCCATAAGGGCAGGCATGGATGAGTCAAGATTGGTTAGAAACAGGACTATGTCGTCCGCATATAAAGAGATGACATGGCTCTCAAGACCCACCTTGATCCCACTAATAGCTTTATGTGACCTTATTGCTATAGCCAGGGGTTCGATTACCAGCGCAAAAAGTGTCGGGGAAAGAGGGCAACCCTGCCTAGTACCGCGCCTTAAAGGGAAAGAAGGTGAAATCTCTGAGTTTTTTTTACTTTTTTTTTTTTTTTATGTCAACGTTCACACGCACAATATATGCTTACCTAGGATTAGACTTGATTCAACAACAAAGCAGTCGGAGCAATGGCAAGCCGAAAACTGTCGAAATTGTAGTTATTTGAAGTTTGGATTTTTTTTCACGACTGAGGTAGGTAAATAAAATTTCTTGAGACTAAAGTACAGAAAAAAGGTACCGTTGGGTACCGGTATCGATTCACAGGTACCGGTACCGGTATCGGTTCAAATGTGAATGGTACCCATCCCTAGTCGTAATCATGCCTATTGCTGTTGGTGTTGGTTTAAGCTGGCCCTGAAGTGTCCGTTATGCCTAGGTAAATGGCCTAGTAAATTCAGGCCCAGTCTCCCGTCAAACAGGTCCATTCCATGTATCTAGCAGCCTCTAAACAGAGGGAACGTCTACAGTTTGAATGCGAGAGAGACACATGTAAAAATAACACTTTAATCGCCGAAGACGCTGGGCAGCGTCTTTCCCCGCCATGCTTATTCTGCCGAAGACGCTGGACAGCGTCTTTGATATCAATATTTCAAAAATCTGTGATCGAAATCATATTTCTCCCCCGGAGACATTATATGTACTGGTGAGCCCCTCTCAACTCTCCAACGGTTCAAGAGCGCCATCTGGTGGCCGATCGGCCGATCGCCCAAACAGGAAGCCCATATTTCGTCCGGGCACTCGCTGACATTTTTTATCTCGCACAGATTCCTATCAAACTGTATTTCATCATCAATATAATGCATTTGGGGCTATAAATCAAGTTCTGGAGAAAGCTGCAGAAAACGATAAAAACATACTTATACTTTAGACCGTATTTTAGTATGAATCTGTGAATGAAAAAGTATAACGTTGCTACACCCTGAACAATAGATATAGGACGTTGAATGGGCCATAGTAATGTCAATTTAGCAATACAATTTAAAAAGTTATAGCCCTGCAAAGAAGGGGAACTTCTCCATGGTAAATAGGGCTGGCGAGGGATGGTAAATTATGAATTTAACCCCGGCAATCAAAGTGTTATACAAAACCCCCACTACTCAACAGATACTATCCGGCTTGTTTGTATTGAGACCCTCAAATATTAAGAGGAGCATGTGCACCCTGAGTATGCTCACCCTGCATAGAGAGTCATATGTATATACATCCATACAAAAGAAAAGACTAATTAAGTTAAGAAAAAAAGGGGAAGATTATATACATATATAAAAAATAAAAAGGGGGGGGGGGGGGGGGGGGGCAAAGACAAAAAAAATCGAAATAGGGAGCAGAAGAAAACGGCATGCAATCATTCACAAGGTCATGGCTATAGCAACCTGGTTGGCATAGGGTTCCTTTTGAAGGAGTCACTCCGATTGAAATAACAATATTCCCCTTCTGAGGCATAGGTGGCCAATCTATAGTGACTGGGCACTATAATATAACCAAGGTCCACAAGTTCAGCCGAACACTCAGTACGTCGTAATCATGTCTATTGCTGTTGGTGTTGGTTTCAGCTGGCCCCGAGGTGTCTGTTAGACCTAGGTAAATGGCCTAGTAAATTCAGGCCCAGTCTCTGCGCAATGAATACTCCTAAAGCATACAAATAGAACCTTCATTATCCCGTCAAACAGGTCCATTCCATGTATCTAGCAGCCTCTAAACAGAGGGAACGTCTACAGTTTGAATGCGAGAGAGACACATGTAAAAATAAGGGCTATTAAAGAATATTAAGAAAAACAAAAAGGAGTTTAGAAATACGGGCAAATATAATCCGCGTCGGCCATTTGGGAAGCATAAAGTTCAGTTTCAGAAGCTAGTCCGCTTAATGTCAATAGCCTCTCCCCATGAGGTCTCAGTGTCAGGCCTAACGCGGTCGACCAGTTTAGCCCAACCAATGTCTATAAATTCAGTCTCGCATTCTACATTCATTGTTCATTGCTCCCGGCGTCAGGTTAGCTTACCGCTGGGTACTCGCTGGGTAGCCGTCCACGCTAGGCTAGCTCGGCCTTGAGGTACGCTTCGGCATCCCCAACAGACATGAAGCGTAGCCTGTCCCTGCTCTCTTCCGTAATCATCAGTTTGGCCGGGTAGTGAAGACTAGGCCTCAGCCCCCGCTTGTAAAGTAGTGCCATCACATCGCGGTACGGTGCTCGCTGTTCCAACACAGCCGGGGTATAATCCTCGTAGAAAGCAATTTGTTGACCGTTGTACTGCATCTCCGCTCTTCTCTTTCTGGCCTCCCGGATCACCAGTTCTTTAGTTTGATAGTTATGGAACCTGATGATAACAGGCCTAGGCTTTTCACCCTGCTTCGGTTTAGCTGCCAGAGACCTGTGTGCGCGGTCCAATTCTGGAGGGCTAGGGAGGGTCTCTGCCCCAAGAACTTGGGTTAAAAGGGTGGCGAAGAAGGGTGTTGGTCTCGGGCCCTCAATCTGCTCTGGTAGGCCAACGATCCGAAGGTTGTTACGTCGCCCCTCGAGCCTCGAGGTCCTCCGCCTTAGCCCTTAGCATAGCCTGGCTAGCCCCATGTAGCCTCTAGCGACGCAATTCTTTCGCTTACAGAATCCGCATTCTCCTCCAGGGACTTGACCCGCTGTCCGTTGTCGGCCACGTCCGTTTTCATTTGGTCAAGTTTATTTTCCAGAGTGGTAATGGCTTTTCTGAACTCGGAGGTAATAGCCTCTTTGTGGCTCTCAAGCAGGGTGGCCAGCCAGGCCTTGCTAACAGCGTCGTCAGCCTCCTCCTCATTCTGAACATCGCCCCGTTTTGGTCTTGGAGTCTTGGATGACATCTTTGCGAAGTTAAATATTTAGTTAGCTATATCGATACTTGCATATAAACAAGAATTATGACGGTTTGGAGTCTTAAAAAGTAGAATTTAAAAGAACATGAGGGAGAGAGGGAAAAACGTGTCCTACTCTCTGCTCACCATACCGGCCAGTCCGTGTTTAGTATTTTAATAGCACATGTGCACATTTCTACTTCTAGTTGCCTGCCTTGACTAAAGAAACTCTTAATTGACTAATCGTGGGGCGATATTTCTCCTTTCAGTTGGAATATGTTCCCATACAAGCATTTTATTTTAATAGGAACCCCAGCATGCTGTTTAAAGTACAACATCCTTTACTAAAAGACCCTAGAGATGAGTCATACAGGGTTATGTTTTTTCTTGTTCTTCCCATGGGACCATGCCCTTCCGACCCCCCTATAGTTATGTCTGTCTCCTGAGGGACATGGGGGGCCATAGCACTTTCTTGTCCCTAGGCCCCCTGGTGAGGGGAGAGGAGGACAAGAGGAGGACCAGAGGAGAAGGACACTAATCTTCTGGTTGTTGTCTACTACACGTTCTCCTGTGACCTCACACTGTGACAGAGAGAGAGAGAGAGAGGTGGAAGAGGAGGATGGAGAACGAGAGTGAGAAAAAAGGAGGAACAGAGAAAGAGAGAGGGGAGCGAGGGAGGGAGATAAAGAGGACAGATAAATGGAGAAAAAGAGGGAGGGAGGGAGGACGAGAGAGCAGGACAGATATATGGAGAGAGAGAGGGAGGGTGTGAGGTGAGATTGGAGAGATATACACAAACACACATATACATTACACACACATACACCCACCCACACACACACACACATACACACACACTCACACACACACACACACACACACACACACACACACACACACACACACACACACACACACACACACACACACACATACACCCACACACACACACACACACACACACACACACACACACACACACACACACACACACACACACACTCACACACACTCACACACAGATACACATATACACAGACACAAATAAACACACACCACACACACACAAGGGAAGAAAGGGCAGAGAGAGACAGGGAAGAGAGAGGGGGGAAGAGGGAGATATATATATATAGAGAGAGAGGGCAGAGAGAGAGAGAGAGAGAGAGAGAGAGGGAGAGGGAGACTTTGACTTTTGATATTCTTTATTAAAACATCTCAATTAAAAACAGTCAGTAGAGACAAAAAAACTCACGGCATCTTCTTAAAACTAACACACACTCACACACGCTCGCTCACCTGCACACACATACACACACAGAGAGAGAGAGAGAGAGAGAGAGAGAGACATTTTTTGATTTTATAAAAATAATTTTATTAAACTACAAGTAAAACTACAAGTGATGCAACAAAACATTCAAATAAAGACTTTACATATCAATAAAAAAAATGCAATTAGGGACAACGATGCTGAAACTGAACTATATTGTCATGTGAATTTTCCCCAGTGGAAAACCCTCTAAGTGATCTAAGGTTCTGGGTGCATCAGAGAGAGAGACACCGGAGAGGCACTGTGGAAACTGCAGTTCTGAGAAGAATGTCTCTAGATTCACCTTTCCCTGTGTGGTGCTACACAGCAGGCCTGTGTGTGTGTGGCAGGTTACAGTTAAATCCTTTCCTGTGGAGAATTAGGGCCGACTCATCAGATGGCCCTCCTCCTTCAGCCTTGTCGTGTATGCTTCTAAAGTTCACCAGTTGCATACCACAGGGCAGCGATGATGCCAGGGGCTGAAAGGAGAGCAGGGGGACTGAGATGCTCTCTGGACTGACAGCCTTATTAGTCAGTTTGTTATCCGTGACACCCTGTCCGAGGCCTCCGTTGTCATCCTGGTTCAGACGCCGCTCCAATATCACCTCCAGCTCCCCGGTGTGGAGACTGGCAGCCCCCAGGGACTTCCCAGTTAGCAGACTGAGTCGTGAGCTTGAGTCCTGGATGTAACCCATGCCGATCATAGGGTAGAAGTTAGCCTGCAATGGCAGCTTGGCCATCGTCCTCCGAGGCTGGATCTGGAAACCGTTGAGGTCGGTGTAGAACGTGTCTCTGCTGCTGATGTCCGAGCTGATTCTCATAGCCAGCTCCTTGCTGAACTCTCCTCTGATGTCTACTAGGTTATTGAGCCCCACAGTCATACCTTCCAACCCTTGAACATGGTAGAGGTGCTGGTAACATGAAGTGATGTCAGAGAAAACATCCCCCCTGGTGACTCTGATGAGAGGTTTGCTGAAGGAGTATGGCGTGGCCTTCCCATCGGGCATGAACCGATATGCTCCGCTCCTGTCTCTGCTCGACGTGGTTTCGTACCACAGGAACTGGACCTCAACCTTGTGTACCGACTCGCCCTCCAGAAGCTGAAAACCCTCCATAAGTCCAGTCTTCACAGAGTTCCATAAATGTATATGAATATACTTGATGGTCAAAAAATGTTTCAGCCTCCTGGCCCTGGTGGCGGGACACCTTGTAATGTTCAGACCTAAGTGACAGCTCACCAGTCCCGTCAATTTGTAAAAAGTCATATTCTGAACAAAACAACAAAACTATACTGAGTCCACTCCATCATCTTCCTTTCTGAGGTCCCGCTGTACCTTCTGTACAATTTTCCTCAACCTGTATATTTCTTTGTCAGAAAAACGTCCATCTCCTTTACACTTCATATTTTTCCTAGCTGACACAATGAAATTCCCCCTATCTGGAAAGAACTGTGCTACCTCTACGACTACCCCCTTCCTGTTTTTTCTTGTCCGTAAAACATTTTCATTGCCTCCATTGAATAGGAAGATGTAGCTTCTGTATCTGCAGATGCATCACTCCCCCATTCATAATCATCGTCGGAGCTTTCCGCCGACCCTGTACCCTCCTGTGTACTCTGTGTACTACTGATTACTTCTTTCACATCCGCCTTCTTAGCTTGAGAGCTTGGCAACCTGTCTACTTCTGACTTTCTTTTCTGCCGAACGACCTTCAGCTTGTTCTCCTCCTCCTCCATGTCAACATCCACTACCACTCTTTCCTCCACTCCGACCTCACCACCTGTGTCCTTTGACACTGTTCCATCTACCGGTCCACTTTCCTCCTGATTAATTATAGTGTCCTTGCTGACACCAGCCCCTCCACCCTGTCCCTGCAGATCAACTCCATTTCCACCATCCACCCCATTTTCACTTCCATCCTCTTTATTCTCTTCCACCACAACCCCCCCCCCTCATTTTCATCCCCACCATCTTTTCCTTGTACTGCGTCTCCTGCCTTGCCTGTGCCTTCCTCGTTCTTATCACTCTTATCTGATCCAATACCCTTTTCAGAAGCCTCTCCACCTCCCATCTTCCCCTGTTCTCCACCACCCTCAACAACTCAATTCTTTGTTGCGTTCTTCCCAGCATTTTCCCCCGTGCTAGGCCCCTTGAGTTGAGAGAGGGAAGAGAGGGCAGATATAGAGGGGGGGGGAGAGAGAGGATTAAAATCACAAAGCTTTACAGGCAGTAAAAAGTAACCACACACGTTACATCAAAGTTTGTAAAATAAGTATAGAGTCCAGCTCTCGGCGTTGCTACCGGCTTGGCCGGCCGTCATACTAACACAATTGGCAGTGTTAGAGGGTGGGAAAGCCGGTGGGTGGGGATTGGACGTTGTGGACAGCGACTCCTACAGGTCGGTTGGGTGACGCCGGTGCGGCGGAAACAGGAAGTATATGGGGGCAGCGTGAGCCTCCCACGCGTTACTCCTCGCCACTGAGAGTTCAAGCTGCTGCGGTGAAAATCAATCAATCAATCAATCAAATTTATTTATAAAGCACATTTCACATGACGCGTGTCAACCAAAGTGCTGTACAGAGGGTAAATACACAAGATACATATAGACAACAATCACACTCCGTTTTATGGGAGGGCACACAGGCAAACACATAGAAAAACAGGGCATGAGTCAGTGAACGGGAAAGGCTAGTAGGTAGAAGTGGGTTTTGAGCCTCGATTTGAAGGCATCTATCGAGGGGGCGAGCCTAATGGAGGTGGGGATGCTGTTCCACAGTTCAGGGGCTGCGATAGCAAAGGCACGGCCCCCCCTGAGCTTGAGGTTAGACCTCCGGACTGTCAGGAGCCTCTGATCGGCTGACCTGAGGGACCTGGTGTTGGAATAGGGGGATAGGAGGTCTGAGATGTAGGAGGGTGTGTGACCATTAAGGGCTTTAAAAACAAATAGGAGAACCTTAAAATCTATCCTGTAGCGTACTGGGAGCCAATGAAGGGAGGCAAGGACAGGGGTGATGTGGTCTCTCTTGCGGGTTCCGGTCAACAGTCTGGCAGCAGCGTTTTGTACCAGTTGTAAGCGGGACAGGGAAGACTGGTTAATGCCTATATAGAGGGAGTTGCAGTAGTCTAATCTAGATGAAATGAAGGCGTGGATGACTCTCTGAAGGTCTGCAGGGGAGAGAAGGGCTTTGAGTTTGGCAATGGTGCGTAGTTGGAAAAAACATGCCTTTACCACTCAGTTTACTTGTCTGTCAAATTTAAATTGTGGATCAAAAATGACACCTAGGTTCTTGACATACGGCTTGACCAGGGAGGACAGGTTGCCAAGGCTGTTGGTAAGGGTGGTGACAGCGTCTGGGAGCCAATGAAGGGAAAGATGCGACAGGCTGCCTCCTCGTGTACCGGAGGGGACACGTGATGCAAGGCTTCTATCCCCACTACAGCCGACCAGTGGGAGGCATAGTCTAGCAACGTTCAAGACAGGGGAGGAAATACGAAATTGGGATGGGAGAAAAATAGAAAATGGGGAGAAAAAGTGGATACAAAAAAAAGTTTGTAAAATAACAACCACATACACAAATGTTATACTGCATACATGATCAATTAAAAGCCTGACTATATAGAAAGGTTTTAAGACCCTGTTTAAAGGACTCCACACTATCAGCAGACCTTATTTCACAGGGTAGCTGATTCCATAGTTTAGGTGCTATGACTGAAAAAGCCTGCTCGAGAGTCGGGAGTGGTATTTGAAAACATTTCAATTAAAGTCTGCCGTGTACTTCGGCACACGCCTCGCATATCGGCCTGTAACTCGAGAACCGCTGAACGCATTTTGTTGCCTGAAACGGCTATCGACAGGCAACAAATAGGGCTTTAATTCGATATATATATATATATTGTATTAAAAACAATATGTGGGCCGTTGCACGCTAAGAGGTTAACAAAGGTTCAACTTTACCTTTTTTGAAGGAGAGAGAACTTTATTGTGGCTAGAAGAGAAGGACCAATAGTAGGTAGCGAGTTCTTAAGAAAAGTATTGGGAATTACATCAAAGGTGCATGTAGAAGAAGACATTTTATTAATAATTGTGGTGAGCTCTTGCAATGACAGAGGAGTCAAATATTGTGGGTTTGGGTGGAAAGACTGCATGGAGTGGCGAAGTGAAAACTGTGCTCTAATAATTGAGATTTTGTCCACAAAGAATGAAATGTATTGCAATCATCCTGAATGGGAGAACCAGGTGTAACAATTCTGTTTATAGTTTCAAATAGGACTCTGGGGCTGCATTTCCTATACCTTATTAGGTTGGAGAAATAGCTTGCCCATAGCATCTATGACTATTTTTACCAAAAGGAGAGAGCACATTAGTCCAGTCTTAGCTGCTTTACACTGGCTTCCTGTAACATTTAGAATTGACTTTAAGGTCCTTCTCCTTACATACAAAGCTCTAAATGGACAGGGGCCTAGCTACATCGCCAACACTCTAATAAATTACACACCAGCAAGAACACTGCGATCATCAGCTGCTGGACTACTAGAGGCTCCCAGAAACAGTCAAAAGAGGATCAGTAATGCAGCCTTTATCAACTATGCCCCAAAACTGTGGAACAAACTACCCCAAAACATCAGAGAAGCCAACTCGCTAGACATCTTTAAAGGTCCCATGCATTATAAATGTCATTTTTCAGTCTCTAGCATTGTATTATAGTAATAGGAGTTCGTATCAATGTGTTTTAGGGTCTAAATACCATATTGGCGAATTGCTCCGTTTCAGCCCAGCCCCTCTGTGCCTCTAGTAAATCGGGTCATTTTGATTTGAAGTCCCGAGTCACGTCACTGGGCGCTGTGGATAGACACAGTGATGCGATTGGCTCTGTGGTTGGAGCTAATGCCCGCCCCCATTCTACCTAGACTAGACGGCGAGTGGAGCTGCGGGGCCGAGAGGGAGAGAAAGGAGAGAAAGGAAGAGAGAGGGAGGGAGGGAGAGAGAGAGGGGGGGGGTACCTGCCGGCCGCGCGCCACACGGGAGATTGAAAGAAAGAAAAAAGCTGCTGCCCCGTCTCATCAGCGAGAGCCGAGTGGGAGAGAAAGGAGAGAAAAGGAGGGAGGGAGAGAGAGGGGGGCACTTGGGGGGGGGGGGGGGGGGGGGGGGTACCTGCCGGCCGCGCGCCACACGGGAGATTGAAAGAAAGAAAAAAGCTGCTGCCCCGTCTCATCAGCGAGAGCCGAGTGGGAGAGAAAGGAGAGAAAAGGAGGGAGGGAGAGAGAGGGGGCACTTGGGGGGGGGGGGGGGTACCTGCCGGCCGCGCGCCACACGGGAGATTGAAAGAAAGAAAAAAGCGAAAGGAAGAGAGAGCCGAGAGGGGGCATTGTCTCTCTCTCTCTCTCTCTCTCTCTCTCTCTCTCTCTCTCTCTCTCTCTCTCTCTCTCTCTCTCTCTCTCTCTCTCTCATGGTATAAATGATTATTTGTGTAAATAAGGTTATACGCCGACCATTAAGAAAATACATGTTAGTTTAGGAATAAGGGGCAGGTAACTATAAGATGTATTCTTCTTCCTGCTCCTTTTGTCCATGGAATGACTATTTATGATTTTTTAATGAAGAAACTATGATTGTATTATTCCATGTGGCAAATAAAAACTCTGAACTGAACTGAACTCTCTCTCTCTTCCCCCCCCTCCCTCCCTCCCTCTACCAGTGCAGACTGTGGTCTGACTGTCACTCAAAGTGCTTATGGGCGGAGCCAGGCCATAACAGCCTGATTTCTTGAGGCTGAAAAATGATGGTTTCGAGTACTTGATTAGAAATATAAAACAATGCATTTTTTTTTTTTTTTATTACAAATGTCTTCAATAGACTAACAGGAATTGTGTAAAGTTGCCCAAATAGTGCTAGGAATAGCAGTGCATAGCCCCTTTAAAAGACAGCTTAAAACCTATCTCTTTCACTGTGGGGTAATGCAGGCAAATATCTGAAGATAGATATCTGCTACCACCTAGTGGCAAGGGGAAATATTATTATAGAAACATCAGGGATATCCTGACACAAATTGTACTTACCTGCACTATTCTTACCCTGCCTACTTTTATACACTGCCTATCAAATTCATGTGTCGGTTATCACACTTTTTACTTCTTACTGATGACTATTTTTAAACTGAATCATTTTAAACTATTTTTATTATAAGCAGCGTCACCTCCACACACGCACGCACGCACATAGCTGCCTCGTTGGATTCGCAACAGGAGGGGGAGAGAGAGGGAAAGTGGAAGCAGTAGCAACCAGCCAAGCTGAGTCACCAGCAGCACTCTCAATAAAACAAATAAAGGCCTCTGGTTGGAGATCTGGACATAGAGCCCCGGAGAGGAGCTTGGCTTGGTGAAAACTGATGACATGTTATGCTCTGTTTTCCCAGGGGTCCTTTCTGCAGCTGCCCATTTGTCATAGCAATAGAGATGCAGTGGATAAAAGGGTGGTGGTCCTGTCAAATGCACCATGGATAGAAGCAGCATCTCTAGGCTGTGGTTCTGAAATGAGTTTGATAGAAGCAGCGTCACTACAGAGCTAGCCTTCCTCACCAGCTTGTTCACTTTGACTCCCACTACAGAGCTAGCCTTCCTCACCAGCTTGTTCACTTTGACTCCCACTACAGAGCTAGCCTTCCTCACCAGCTTGTTCAGTTTGACTCCCACTACAGAGCTAGTCTTCCTCACCAGCTTGTTCAGTTTGACTCCCACTACAGAGCTAGCCTTCCTCACCAGCTTGTTCAGTTTGACTCCCACTACAGAGCTAGCCTTCCTCACCAGCTAGTTCAGTTTGACTCCCACTACAGAGCTAGTCTTCCTCACCAGCTTGTTCACGTTGACTCCCACTACAGAGCTAGCCTTCCTCACCAGCTTGTTCACTTTGACTCCCACTACAGAGCTAGCCTTCCTCACCAGCTTGTTCACTTTGACTCCCACTACAGAGCTAGCCTTCCTCACCAGCTTGTTCAGTTTGACTCCCACTACAGAGCTAGTCTTCCTCACCAGCTTGTTCAGTTTGACTCCCACTACAGAGCTAGCCTTCCTCACCAGCTTGTTCAGTTTGACTCCCACTACAGAGCTAGCCTTCCTCACCAGCTAGTTCAGTTTGACTCCCACTACAGAGCTAGTCTTCCTCACCAGCTTGTTCACGTTGACTCCCACTACAGAGCTAGCCTTCCTCACCAGCTTGTTCAGTTTGACTCCCACTACAGAGCTAGTCTTCCTCACCAGCTTGTTCAGTTTGACTCCCACTACAGAGCTAGCCTTCCTCACCAGCTTGTTCAGTTTGACTCCCACTACAGAGCTAGCCTTCCTCACCAGCTTGTTCAGTTTGACTCCCACTACAGAGCTAGCCTTCCTCACCAGCTTGTTCAGTTTGACTCCCACTACAGAGCTGCCTTCTTCACCAGCTTGTTCAGTTTAGTAGTGTCTCTTGAGTTTTCCCGAATCCAGGGCAGCCAGTTTATTTATTAGGGCTTTTTACCAAGACGCATTAAGGTAAACATTGCATATTGCATATTATTATGATTATTATTGTGATTCTTATATCATCAAGCCTTTCATACGACAGCTGATAGCTAGACAGATCTATATTCCTGCGGGTTGATTGTGCAGGGATAGTAGTGTGGGGCACCGTTCCACTTGAAAATCATTGTGGTTATGATATTACCTACAAGCTAACCACATCACAGACAATGGGGCCAACTCACCCTGGGGATGTGATTACCCTTGCTCAACAATGACGATTTATACAGAACGGCGAGACATAATACATTTATAATAATTAATAATAACTTAACATTCCTGCCTTGAACAGGCTGTGTAAAGGGGCTTGTGTCACAACCCCTTATTGAGTGTATGGGAACTTTAAGGCGAGACATAATACATTTATAATAATTAATAATAACTTAACATTCCTGCCTTGAAACAGGCTGTGTAAAAGGGGCTTGTGTCACAACCCCTTATTGAGTGTATGGAACTTTAAGGCGAGACATAATACATTTATAATAATTAATAATAACTTAACATTCCTGCTTGAACAGGCTGTGTAAAGGGGCTTGTGTCACAACCCCTTATTGAGTGTATGGTAACTTTAAGGTTGGGATGAGTATTAAGGTTATGGTAGTCAGTAGGGGGGTTTAGTTAATACATGTCAAGTAAATTAATTGTCCTCAAAGGTATAACAATGCAACGCTGTTTGTGTGTGTGTGTGTGTGTGTGTTTCTGTTTCTGTGTGTGTGTGGGTGTGTGTTTCTGTTTCTTTGTGTGTGTGTTTCTGTTTGTGTGTGTGTGTGTGTGTGTGTGTGTGTTTCTGTGTGTGTGTGTGTGCGTGTGTGTGTGTGTGTGTTTCTGTTTCTGTGTGTGTGTGTGCGTGTGTTTCTGTTTCTGTGTGTGCGTGTGTTTGTGTTTCTGTTTCTGTGTGTGCGTGTGTTTGTGTTTCTGTTTCTGTGTGTGTGTGTGTGTTTCTGTTTCTGTGTGTGTGCGTGCGAGCGTGCAACTTGGTCCCCCAGCCCTGTCTCGTGTGAATTATGCACTGAAGTTGTGAAACCTCCCATGGTGACACACACACACACACACACACGTACACACACACACGTACACACACACACACGTACACACACACACGTACACACACGTACACACACACGTACACACACACACACACACACCCCCCTCAGGAGCCCAGCCGGTTGACTAGCTCTGCCTCCAACAAGAGTGTTACATTGATTTTTGTGTGACTGTCCTCTGTCTGCGTGTGTGTGCCGTGTGTGGCCGTGTGTGTGTGTGTGTGTGTGTGTGTGTGTGTGTGTGTGTGTGTGTGTGTGTGTGTGTGTGTGTCTGCGTGTGTGTGGCCGTGCGAGGCAGAGACAAACAGAAAGACAGAGAAGGAGAGAGTTTTTTTTCTCTCATTTCATCACAATAATGTTATTGAAAGACAATAAGGCTGACTTATCTTGGCCATATCTATGAATTCCCTTTTCTTTTTTCACAGAATTCCGTCTTACTTTTTCCAAATTCATTTTTTTTTTCCATTTTATTGTTTTATTTTTAAAGGTAAGTGTGAGTCAGTTTGGATAAAAGCCTCAGCAGAATGACTAAATATAGATGTTATTGTCACATATTATCTGTCATGTCCGTGATTCTGTCCATGTTTCTCCCCATCGAAGAAATCATAGGGCCCTACTTATCACTAGGGAGGATACCTGGGCTGTGGGCAGGGGTGTAAAACACTTGAGTAATTGTACTTTGTTACAATACTTAAGTACTGTTTTGGGGGATTTGTACTTTACTCAAGTATTATTAGGTTTGTATCCTTGTACTTGTACTCAATTACATTTCAGAGAAAAAATACATACTTGTTACTCCTTACATTTAAAATGCAGACCTACACAGTACAAATATCGCAGGTCCAACCATTTTATTCATATATATTTGTTTCTCTGGCCGAACTAACGTAGTTTCAAGTATCAAGTTTCTTAACGTACACGTTATTAATCCTGCGGCCGCACTTAAAAACAGCCAATCAAATCCCCATCAATGGAAAATGAACCCGCCCATACCCATGCTGACTGGTGCTTGTGCAAGACTAGAAAGCGGGGATCTTTGATTAAACACCTGCTATCGGAAGAATAGACAGTCAGAGTGACAAGCTACAGAAGATTGGCCACAAGGTGAAGGCGACGTCTTAAAAAAAGCCATTGTTTCATCTACAAATGCCTACATGGACTAGCTCCCCCTCCTGTACAGGAATTCATCTACAAAAAAAGAAACAGTGGGACTCTGCACCAGGTCAGACACCAGAGGTGTCCAACATAGACTGACCACGTTTGGCCAAAACGTCCTGTCTATAAAAGGCAGTCAAACATGGAACAGTCTCCCCATTTCCATAAGGGAAAGCCCCACCCTTGCTTCTTTTAGAGGGCAACAAAAAAAATGGCTGAAGACCAACCAGTCATGTGAACACATGTGACATACTGTATCTCTAGCCACTAGTATTTTATGTGTATTGCTGTTATGTAAATGTGTTACTGTTTTTATGTGTCCTGGTCGCGTCTATTCGAAAAGGCAAACCGGTTCATGCCTCCGCGTTCGCGTTTTTGCGCTCTGATTGGCCACTGCTGTTTCTGGTCGCACCGTCGCATCGTCTTAGAGCGTGGCGATAGAACGCCAGCCCTGATTCCAAACTCTAACATTAACCAACTTCGAAAGAGTCGCCTAAGCTTAACCAGTGATAAACTAGGCGTTAGGTAGTTTGCTGCTGGTCGAGGCGGAAATGGGCGCGTCCACGCGATTGGGCGCACATGTCACATGACCAGAAAACGTCAGTTTGCCAAAACGCATGAACCGGGTTGCCTTTCGAATAGGTCCGCGTCCTGTTTTTATGTATTTGTACATTTTCTTACTGTTTCTATGAGTCCTGTTTTTATGTTTGGGGACAATGGATGGCAATTAGCTTCGTGCTAAATTCCGGCAATTAAGTACAAGTTTTCATTTGGTAAGAAATGATTCTTCCGATAGCAGGTGTTTAATCAAAGATCCCCAATTTCTAGTCTTGCACAAGGACCAATCAGCATGGGTATGGCGGGGTTAATTTATTAACAGTTATTTAAAAACGTAATCTACACACCATACTGTCCAACTGGTCTCTCGGCCTCCCTCTTTATCCACTCAGTACCTCTCTACACATCATCCTGTCCAACGTGTACTCCCTCTCCTTTACCACTGGTGGTAACACTCT